>NC_067400.1:353481363-353808863 GCF_016432865.1 Antechinus flavipes | reverse complement strand
GTGAAAAGTGTTTTGTAGTTGTGTTCATATAGTTATTGGCTGTCTCTTGGTAGATAGATTCCTAAATATTTTATACTATCAACAGTTATTGTGAATGTAATTTTTGTCTTATCACTTGCTGCAGGACTTTATTGGTAATAAATAAAAATACTGATGAGTTATATTGATGTATTTTGTATCCTGCAACTTTGCTAAAGTTTTAAATTGTTTCTAATAGTTTTTAGTTGATTCTCTAGGGTTCTCTAAGTATACCATCACATCATCTAAAAAGAGTGATAATTTGGTTTCCTCATGACCTGCTCTAATTCCTTTAATCTCTTTTTCTTCTCTTATTACCAAAAATAACATTTCTAATACAATATTGAATAGTAATAGTGGTAGTGGGCAGCCACTATGCTTGTATCACTTTCAGTTTAAAGAATATACAGATAAATTCAGATTTAGGAGTTTTTGTATTTTTACTAACTTTTGTATTTCTATTATGTCATCTGGTTTATAGGGGTAGTAGCCTTACTACTGTAATTGTGAGGTCCCATAGAGTTCTTAAATATTTTGCATTGTCCCCTTAGCAGTCTAGTGCACCTAGAATAATATATGTTGTCTATATATATAATTGAATGAAATACTGAATTTTAATTAGAGGTTATAAAAATAAAAATGCATTTCCTCCATCTAAGTTCATAAAAAACCCTGAATTCTCATCATGAATATTTAGATTTTTATAGACCTCAATAGTTTCATCATTTTTATCTGTGTCCAGCATAGTGATGGGCACCAAACACAGATTAATTGGTTAAAAATTCTTCTTAACTTGACTTATTGGATGACAATTGATTGATAACGTAAATGGTTTTTGTGAGTTTTCATAGCCAAAAATTTTGTCACTTATAGATCAATTTGATGGTAAAGGCTCTTTGAATTTAGCTCAGCTAATCAAACAATAGATATCCAGAACAATACTCAACTAATTCTCGAAATTTTTTCATCTTCATATGATTTCCCTGAACTTGTGCTCACCTGGTACAGCTTTCCAGAGAGATCACTTACACTCTATAATAAGAAATTGGAAAAGTATTTTAATGTATGCTCTTTCAAAACAGTTCTTTAGGAAAGAAGCACCTAACAAGTAAATTTACCATTTTATTGTTAAAGATATAATTTAAAATAACAAAAACATAAAGGATATTCATGGTATTTAAAATAAGTATGCCATTTTCATGGTAGAGTATTTCAAGTTTTGTAATCACAGTTATATAAAGCAAGGGATCTTTCTTAGTACACTACACAAATGGACTCATGATAATCACAGAATCTATTTTACTTCATCTTGTAAACTGGGCCCTCAGCTTAAAAGCTGCCATAAATCCCTGCACTTCTCCATGTTAATCATCAATCATTTTGCTGACTCAGCTATTCTAAGATATCCTGATTATGTTTTCAGAAATAATACCTTCCCAAAGTCATATTCCCAGAAATGCTGATTCAGCAAACTGGAGGACAAGGTACAAAGATGCTTTTAAGTGCTGTGCATGATCTAAGTTCTGATGCATAGATTTGTGTGCTAGCTCTCTGTTTGTCTGTTTGTCTGTTTTTCTGTCTCTTCTCTCTCTGTCTCTCTATCTCTGTCTTTCTCTTTCTCTCTCTCTCTCTCTCTCTCTCACACACACACACACACACACACACACACACATATACACACACATACACAATCCCACAAATATAGACAGTTACAGATCTTTTAGGTGACATAGAATTGTTGAGGTCAAAAGTTGAGACAACATGATGAGGGAAAACTAGAAAGATTAAGGAAGACCTGTATTAGAACCCTGATACAGATATTTGCCTAACAAAAGTTCCAACCTTCAAGTATTTTCTTATTGCTATTTTCTGCTGTTATTTTGGGGTTCTGTAACTTTGCTATGCTTCCTAGATGGTATTATTTGGGGAGAAATGAGGTTACTAATATTCTGATCTCTAAATTGGTTTTTACCTAGAAAGGTCCCTGATCCTCATAGATTCAAAAATACTAGAGAATCTTCTCCCCAGTGCCTCTGGACTCTCCTTCTGAACTTTAAAATTGTCTCGAACTAGAGAAATGTCTCACCCTTACTTTTATTTAGAGTGAGAATTTGGGAAAGGTAGCTTATATTTTGCCTCATTCTGTCATTATGACTTTGTCCCTTGGTTTCCTCAATAGTAAAATCACACTATTCCCTCTTCAATAAAATGCATTTAAAGTCTTTCAGGTTTTAGATTTTATGTTTCTAGACTCATTATCCTTTCTCTTCTCACAGAACTTTATTACAATGAAATCAACATGTTTTTTCCCCATATATGAAAGACCTTCTACTATCTCTATGCCTTGTTACTCATTTCAGCATACCTGGAATTCATTTTTTTTTATTTTATCTCTTTAGTCCCATATTTCTTGTCAAGACTCGGGTAAAGTGCCATTTCCTGAGAAAGACCTTCCTATATTTCTTATATTATTTAGATAAAGGACCAAGGGTTATAGCCAAGAATTAACTACCCAGAGAAACTCAGCATCATCTTTCAGGGGAGACAATGAAGCTTCAATGAAGTAAGAGATTTTCATTCATTTCTATTAAAAATAAAACAAAATTAAGTAGAAAATTTAATCTACAAACACAGAATTCAAAAGAACCATAGAAATGCAAACATGGGGAACTATATATAAATATTTAAAGGTTCCTTACGTGGAAAAAAATCTATAACATTTGAGAACTGTATCTGTTACTGGGGAAGACAGAGGAAGGCATAACATGGCCAGAGGGGGTAGTTGTTAATGGACTCTGATGTGATAATATCAAAGGAAAAAGACATTAAGGGGTGGGAAAAGGGTCTGTCTTGGAAAAAGACAGGAAAGGGGAGGCATAATGCACGTGCAAAAGAGCTTGAACTCATCAGTTTGGGCTCTAAGAGGGAATAATTTAATCATTCAATTGGGTATACAAATTTATCTTACCCTATAAAGAAGTAGGAGGAGAAAGAGGGAAAAAAAAGAGAGGTTCAGGAAAGAATCCAGGGCAGAAACAATAGGTGAAAAGATAAGAGTAGAGGGAAAGAGTTGATAGAAGATATGGTAGTGGGTGGAGTGGGTTAAAAAAAAAAAAGCACTACTAAGAGAAAGAGGGAGGATTGATAGGAGAAAAGAGAGTGAATGGGACAGGTAAAAACAGAAACAAAAACACAGGACTGAGGACAACGTAGAAAGAGAGACCAAAAGTGTATACAGGGAAGAAAATAGGATTGAGGGAAACATAAAACTGGTTATCATCTCTTTAATTGAGGGTTTTACATTTCTTCTTTTTCTAGACTTTTTAGCTGCATGTCCAATTCATTGATCTCTTTTTTTTTCTTTTTTTTTCCTGAGGCAATTGGGGTTAAGTGACTTGTTCAAGGTCACACAGCTAGAGAGTGTTGTGTCTGAGGCTAGATTTGAACTCAGGCCCTTCTGATTTCAGGAGTGGTTCTCTATCCACTGTGTCACCTAGCTGCCCTGATCTCCTCTTTTTATATATTATTCATGTAGCTATATTAGAGATAGAAAATTTCCCCTAAGAACCACTTTGTCTACATTGGTATGTTGAGTGATTTTTGTCATTTTCTTGGATGAAATTACAAATTGCTTTTGTGATTTGGTTTTTGACCCATTCATTTTTAAGCATTAGATTATTTAATTTTCAATTGGATTTTGGTCTATTTTTCCCCTGCCCTTCATTCAATATTATTTTTATTGCATTGTGGTCTGAAAAGGAAGAATTTACTATTTCTGCCTTTTTGCATTTGATTATGAGGCTTTTTTGCCCTAATACTACATGATCACTTATTGTGTAGGTACCATGTATTGCCACAAAAAAGTGTATTCCTTTTTGTGCCTATTCAATTTTCTCCTAGGTGTTCTAGGATACCATTAATCATCCTATTCTATTTCTTGTTTATTTTGTAATAAGGGGAAGTTTGAAGTCCCCCAATAAAATAGTTTTGCTGTCCTTTTCTTCTTGTAAGGAATTTGGCTGGTCTATCACTTGGCGCATACACATTTAGTATTATTACTACTTCATTATTTATGGTAACAATTCATAGCTTTAACAAAGTTGCAGGATATAAAATAAACCTGCAGAAATCATCAGCATCCCTATGTATTACTAACAAAGCCCATCAGCAAAAGATAGAAAGAAAAATTCCATTTCAAACTCCTGCAGACAAAATAAAGTACTTGTGGGTCTACCTGCTAAGACAAACCCAAGAACTATATAAACACAATTACAAAACACTTCTCACATAAATAAAGTCAGACCTAAACAATTTGGAAAATATCAATTGTTCATGGGTAGGCCAGTTTAAAAATGACAATTCTGCTTAAATTGCTCTACTTATTCAGTGACATATTAATAGATTGCTACAAAACCATTTGGTACTGGTTAAGAAATAGAGAGGTGAATCAGTGTAATAGTTTAGATACACACTACACAATAATCAAGGCCTATAATAATCTAGTGTTGATAAGCCCCTGAACTCCAATTTCTGGAGGAAGAACTCATTATTTGAAAAAAAATTGCTTAAAAAATGAAAAATAATGTCAGAAACTAGGCATAGATCTGCATCTCACAACCCCTATCAAAAAATGTGAAAATGGATGCATGATTTGAGCATAAAAAATGATATTATAAACAAATTAGGAGAACAAGGAATAATTGACCTATGAGGAATTTATGAACAAAGAAGAACTAGAGAACTTTAAGAAAGACAGATTGGAGTTTGATTATGTGAAATTAAAAAGATTTTGCACAAACAAAACCAACTGAAACAAGATTAAAAAGGGAAGTACAAAGCTGGGAAAATAACTTTATAACCAGTATTTCTGACAAAGGTCTCATTTCTAAAACACATAAGACACAACGTCAAATGTATAAGAATACAAGTCATCACCCAATTGATGAATGGTTAAAAGGTAAGAACATATAACTTTCAAATGATTAGATTAAAACCATTGAGAGTTATATGAAAAAAATGCTCTAAATCGCCATTGATTGGAGTAATGCAAATTAAAACAACTTTGAGGGAACACCTCACATTCCTCAGATTGGTTAAGATGATAGGAAAAGATAACAATAAATGTTGGAGAATATGTGGGAAAACTAATACATTAATGCATTGTTGATGAAATTGTGAAATGATCCAATTATTCTGGACAACAATCTGAAACTATGTGCATACCCCTTTGAGCCAGCAATACCAATACTGGGTTTGTATCCCAAGGAAATCATAAAAAAAAAGGAAAAGGATCCACATGTGCAAAAATATTTGTAGCAGCTCTTTTTGTGGTAGTCAAGAATTAGAAAATAAATAGATGCCTATGAATTGAGAAATGGCTGAAAAAACTATGGTATATGAAGATAATGGAATATTATTGTTCCATAAAAAGTGATGAACCTGCTGTTGTTAGAAAGGTCTGGATATGTTTACATGAATTGATGCTGAGAAAAACAAGCAGAACTAGAAATACATTGTGCACAGTAACAGCAAGATTATGGAATTATCAATTATGAAAGACTTGGTTCTTCTCAGTACTTCTGTTCTGAAGCAATCCCAATAAACTTTTAATAGAAAATGACTTCTGCATCTAAATAAAGAGCTATAGGTGTTGAATGAAACTTAACACATGCTATGTTCACTTCTTTTTTATGTTTTTTTCTCTCTTGTGTTTTTTCTCTTTTATTCAGATTTTTCTCTCCCAATGTGGTTCATAACAAAATATGTATTTAAAAAAATAATATACATGTATGGCCAAGAAAAAATGTATTTTTAAAAAGAAATTTAAAAATAATTAAATATTTAAAAAGAAAGGAAGATTGTCAGAGATGTTTATGATATGATTCTAAAAATCAAAACCATACAGGACCTATATAGGGATGGGAAAGGAAGCTTGGTAAATCTAGAACCTTAGCTTCATTGGTAATAGGTTGAACAGGAAACAATACATAGATATATCTAGATGGGTAAAAAGTCTTCTGAATTCAGAAGTAATTAAGATGGTAAAGGGATAGGGAGGTATTTTTGCAGAAAAACCTCCTTACATCAGATTGGAGTTACATTTAGAAGTGAATTAAAGTCTTCTAAATTTATGGGAAAAAAATGAGGATAATGGAAAGGATCAGGAAGGAGATTATAGAAGGGTAGAGAGATTAACAGGAATAGGTTAAGGATGAGGGAAGAGGATAAAGAAGGGAAGCTTAAAGAGATGGTAAGTTAAGTAATAGAAGAGCAATTAAAGCTGAGGAATCAGGAGACATAAGAAGGAAGAGATACACTCAAATGTAATAAAATAATAATAATAATAAAGATCAGGAGTAGAATTCATTAGATTAAAAAGGAGTATTGATCATGATATCAGATAAATTTAAAGCTAAAACAGATTTAATTAAAAGAAATAAATATGGAAACTGCTACTATGTCAGCCATATTAATTGATATTGTTTTAGACTAAAATACTTAGTATAAGATTGGAATGTTTCTCTAGTGTAGGAAATGATGAGTTGATAAGTATAGAAATCATATAGAAAGACTTGGACTTATGACAAAATGTTATCTACCTTCAGAGAAGCTGAGAGTAAATAAGCCTAATATAGTCTTAAATAAATGTATGTATGTGTGTGTATGTATATATGTATATATTGACAATTGGAGTCTTTTGGGGGGAAAGAGAAGGAGAAAAAGAATAAAACAAAAGTTCACTGCAGAAAACAATAGAAAACCTACAAAGAAACGGAAAATAGGACAGCTCTAAAAGCAATGTGTGGTATTTATTATATAGGCTTTTTTGAAATGGAAAATTATATTGTTTTCCTATTTTTAATTTTTTCTTATTTTTCTTATGTTCCTTGTATAGTCTTCTTGTTGTGGTATATAATGATCTCCTGGTTCTGCTTATTTCACTCAACAACAATTTATGTAAGTCTCTCCAGATCTCTCTGGCCATTTCTTACAGAACATTCCATAACATTCATATACCATAATTTATCCAATCATTTTCCAATTGATGGATATCCATTCAGTTTCCAGATTCTTGGCACTACAAAAAGGGCTGCCACAAACATTTTTGCACATGTAGGTCCCTTTCCCTACTTTAAGATCTCTTTGGGATATAAGCCCATTAGAAACACTGCCAGATCAAAGGGTATTCACAGTTTGATAATTTTTTGAGCATAGTTCCAAATTGCACTCAAGAATGGTTGGATCCATTCACAATTCCACCAGCAATGTATCAGTATCCCAGTTTTCCCACATCCCATCAAACATTAATCATTATCTTTTCCTGAAAAATCTGAAAAATGTGTAGTACTATGTCAGAATTGTCTTAATTTGCATTTCTCTGATCAATAGTGATTTGGAGTACCTTTTCATATGACTAGAAATAGTTTCAATTTCTTCATCTGAAAATTGTTCATTTCCTTTGATCATTTATCAATTGGAGAATGCCTTGAACTATCATAAATTTGAGTCAATTCTCTTTATATTTTAGTAATGAGGCCTTTATCAGTATTTTTAATGTAAAAATGTTTTCCCAGTTTATTGCTTCCCATCTAATCTTGTCTGCATTAATTTTGTTTGTACAAAAACTCTTTAACTTAATATTATCAAAATTATCTATCTAGTAATCAATTATAACTTCCAGTTCTTCTTTGGACACAAATTTCTTCCTTCTCTACAGATCTGAGATATAAACTATCTTTAAGTTCCTCTAATTTGCTTATAAGATCAGTGTTTATGTCTAGATAATGTACCCATCTCGACCTTATACTAGTATATGATATTAGGTGTGGGTCAATGCCTAGTTTCAAGTCATCCTAGTTTCCAATTTTCCTAGCAGTTTTTTGTCAGCTAGTGAGTTCTTATACCAAAACCCAAGTGGGTTGTTGGGGTTTGTCAAATACTAGATTGTTATAATCATTAACTATTTTGTTCTATGAACTTAACCTCTTCCATTAATCAACTAGTCTATTTCTTAACCAGTATCAAATGATTTTGATGATCACTGCTTAATAATATAGTTTTAGATTTGGTATGGCTAGGCCACCATCATTTGTTTTTCTTTTCATTAATTCCTTTGAAATTCTTTACTTTTTCGTCTTCCAGATGAATTTTGTGGTTATTTTTTATAGGTCAATAAAATAGTTTCTTGGAGTTTGATTGGTATAGTAATAAATAGACTAGTTTAGGCAGTATTGTCATCTTTATTATATTTGTTCTACATATCCAAAAGCACTTGATATTTTTGCAATTGTTTAGATCTGACTTTGTTTATCTGGAAAGTGTTTTGTAGTTTTGCTCATATAGTTTCTGATTTTCCCTTAGCAGATAGATTCCCAAATATTTTATCCTATCAACAGTTATTATAAATAGAATTTCTCTTTGTACTCTTGCTGTTGGATGTTGTTAGTGATGTATAAAAATGCTGATGATTTATGTGGATTTATTTTGTATCCTGCAACTTTGCTAAAGTCGCTAATAGTTTTTTAGTTGATTCTCTAGAGTTTTCTAAGTATATATCATATCATCTGCAAAGAGTGATAATCTGGTTTCCTCATTATCTTCTCTAATTCCTTTAATCTTTTTCTCTTCCCTTATTACCAAAGCTAGCATTTCTAATACAATATTGAATAGTAATCGTGATAGTGAGCAACATTGTTTCACCCCTGATCAATCCATGGAATGGTTCCATTTTATCCTCATTACATATGATGCTTGCTTTTGGTTTTAAATAGAGGCTACTGACAGTTTTAAGGAGAAGTCCATTTATTCTTTATATTCTCTAGTGTTTTTAATAGGAATGGGTATTGGCTTTTATCAAATGCTTGTTCTCCATCAACTGGGATAATCATATTTTTTTGTTAATTTGGTTATTGATATAGTCAATTTGGCTAATAGTTTTCCTAATATTGAATCAGCCCTGCATTTCAACTACAAATCCTACTTGGTCATGGTTAATTATCCGGAGATGATTTTTTTTAATCTCTTTGCTATTATTTTATTTAATATTTTTGCATCAATATTCATTAGGGAGATTGATCTATAATTTTCTTTCTTTGTTTTCATACTACCTGGTTTGGGGATCAGTGCAGTGTCTGTGCCATAAAAAAAATTTGGTAAGAGTCCTTCATTCATTATTTTTTAAAATAGTTTAAATAATATTGGAGATAATTGTTCTTTAAATGTTTGGTAGAATTCACATGTAAATCCATTTGTTACTGGAAATTTTTCATTAGGGAGTTGATTAATAGTTTGTTCTATTTCTTTTTCCAAAATGAAAATATTTAAATAATTTCCTCTTCTGTTAATCTGGACAATTTATATATTTGTAGATATTTCTCCATTTCACTTAGGTTGTGAAATTTATTTGCTTAAAATTGGGCAAAATAACTCCTCATCATTGCTCTAATTTCCTCTTTATTGTTGGAAAGTTCTCCCTTTTCATTTCTGAGACTAACAATTGGCCACTTTCCTTTTTCTAATCAAATTAATTAAAGGTTTATCTATTTTGTTGATTTTTTCACAAAACCAACTCTTAGTTTCATTTATTGATTCAATAGTTTTTGGGTTTTTTTTTAGTTTCAATTTTATTGGTCTATTCTTTTATTTTTAGAATTTCAAGTTTAGTATTTGGGGCATTTTAATTTGTTCATTTTCTAGGTTTTTTTTTTTTTAGATGCAAGCCTAATTCATTGATCTTCTCTCTATATATATTTTATGCAAGAAAGCATCTAGAGATATGAAATTTCCCCTTATTACCACTTTGGCTGCATCCCACAAATTTTGGTATGTTGTCTCATTATTGTCATTCTCTTGGATGAAATTATTCATTGTATTTATGACTTGTTGTTTCACCCATTTATTAGATTATTTAGTTTGCTTTTTAGTCTATTTTCCCTTGGCCTTTTATTGAATGGAATTTTTTATTGAATCATGATCTGAAAAGTAATGCATTTATTATTTCTGTCTGCATTTGATTTTGAGGTCTTTATGTGCTAATATATGGTCAATTTTTGTACAGGTTCCATGAATTGCTGAGAAGAAAGTATACTCCTTTCTGTCACCATTCAATTTTCTCCAAAGATCTATTATATCTAACTTTTTTAGTATTTTATCTGTCTCTTTAACTTCTTTCTTATTTATTTTGTGGTTTGATTTATCTTGTTCTGAGAGGGCAGTGTTGAGATATCCCTAAATTATAGATTTGCCATCTATTTCTTCTTACAACTCTCTTAATGTCTCCTTTAGGAATTTAGATACTACACCATTTGGTGTATATATGTTTAATATTGATATTGCTTCATTATCTATGATATCCTTTAGCAAGATATATTTTCCTTCCTTCTCGCTTTTAATTAGATCATTTTTTGCTTTTGTTTGATCTGAGATCAGGATGGCTACCCCTGCCTTTTTTACTTTACCTGAAGCATAATAAATTCTGCTCCAGACTTTTACCTTTCCTCTTTATGTATTGCTCTGCTTTAAATGTGTTTCTTGTAAACATATATTGTCGGATTCTGGCTTTTAATCCAGTCTGCTATCTGCTTACATTTTATGGGAGAGTTCATCCCACTCACATTTATGGTTAAACTACTAAGACTGTATTTCCTGCCATTTTATCAACTCCAAATTATACTTTTCTCTTTCCTTGTCTCCTTTCCCTCATCCTCAGTGTTTTACTTATGAGCACTACTTGCCTCAAGCAGCTTTCCTCCTTTAGAGACCCTCCCTTTTTGTTATACCTTCCCCCCACTATTTCTGTTTTCCCTTCTATTTAGCCTGTCCCTTCACTTTTCCCCTTTTCCTTCCCATTTTTCTATAATGTGAGAGAAGTTTCTTGGTGAAACCAACTATGTCTAATATTCTTTCTTACTCTCTGGTGAGAGTAAAATTCACACAATCTTCTCCCTTCTTTATTTCAATTATAATAGGTTTTTTTTGGCTGTTCCTGAAATGTAATTTCCCTCATTTTACCTCCACTTTCCCCTTTTTTCCAGTATATTCTCCTTTCCACCCCTATTTTATTTTTTATATTATAATATAAAAGTAAAAGCAGATTATACATGTACTCTCTATGTATACCCATAACAGAAATACTGTTCTCAAGAGTTCTTTACTTTTTTACATTTTTATGCTTCTCTTGAGTTCTATATTTGGAGGTCAACTTTTTTTTTGTTTAGCTGTGGGCTTCTCATCAGAAATAAATGTAATTCACGTGTTTCATTGAATGTCTATCTTCTTCCCTGAAAGAAAATGTTCATTTTAGCAGGGTGATTTATTCTTGGCTGCATTCCAAGTTCCTTTGCCTTTGAGAATATCAGATACCAGGCCCTTCCATACTTTAAAGTTGAAGCTGCTAGGTCCTGGGCAATCCTTAATGAGGTTCCTCAATATTTTAATTTTTTTTCTGGCTACTTGTAATATTTTTAACTTGGCCCAATAGTTCTGAAATTTAGCCACAATGTTGTTTGGTGTTTTAATTTTGGGGTCTCTTTAAGGAGGTGTTTGGTGAATTCTTTCAATGGTTATTTTATTTTCTGATTCTGTGCCATCTGAGCAGTTCTCTTTGATGATTTCCTGAAAAATAGTGTCTAGGCTCTTTTTTTATCATCATAGTTTTCAAGGAGTCAAATAAGCCTTTGATTGTCTCTCCTAGATCTATTTTCCAGGTCAGTTGTTTTCTCAATTAGGTATTTTACATTATTTCTATTTTTTTTTTTTTTTAGTTTTGCTTGACTGATTCTTGTTGTCTCATTGAGTCATTCATTTACATTTGTTCAGTTCTGAATTTTAGTGAATTATTTACATCATTTACTTTTTTTTTACTTCTTTTTGTATTTATCCAATTGAATTTTTAAATGAGTTGTTTTGTTCTATGGAATTTTTTTTTCATTTCACAAATTCTGTTTTTAAAGAGTTATTTTCTTTTTCTGTTTCACAATTTCTCTTTTTCTGGAAGTTGTTTTCTTTTTCCATTTTATCAAATCTATTTTTAATGAGTTATATTCCTTTTGTAAATCTTCTTGCAAAGTTTTCATTTAATTTCCCCAGTTTTCTTCTAGCTCTTTTTAAAGATCCTTTCTAATTTCTTGTAGGAGAGTCTTGTGTGATAGGCACCCCATTATGTCACCTTTTGGGGCTTCATCTGAAGACAATCTGCTTTTAGTCTCCTCAGCATTTGAAATCTGTTCTTTTACCTATAAAAACATCATATTGTAAGAGGTCTCTTTGCCTTTTTTTAAACTCATTTTTTTTTTTAAGTTAAGGTCTGCTTTTAGGGCAGCAAAGGTTTTCCAAGCTTCCTTTCCAAGCAGTGGCTTCCTCTATAAGTGGCTGAGGCTGGGCTAGATTAGTGCTGACTTCCTTCATGTTCTAGATGGGCCTGGCCAGGTCCTGTGAGATTCCAGCAATTTGGGATTCACTATTTACTTTTTGTGTTTGTGTTGGATATTTTATAACTTCTCTGCTGATCTCCTGGCTTGCAACCAGGGCAGAATAGCCAACACTCCCCATAGATTCTCCACCACGCAGAGTCTGCATCATCCCACAGAGTCTGCACTGCCCTTGTAGAGGCTGTGCTGTCTCTGCTGGCATCTGTGCTCAGCCTGCTTAAACTTGGCTTTTTTTTTTTTCTAATTGAAACAGACCTTTTCTGGTGATCTTCAAAATTATCTTCTGCTGGTAATTTGTGCACCCCCAATATTCATGGATTCTCCCTGTCCAGAGCTAATTTAAAGTCTGGATTTGCTAGTTCACCTGAGGGTTGTAGGAGAAGATCAGAAAGAAACATGTGTCCTATCCACCATCTTGACTCTGCCCCCAGAAGTCTGAAAATTAAGAATTTTTAATAAAAGTACTGAATTAGAAATGTTATTTTGCTATAAAAAAGTGGCACAAAAGGTGGCAGGAAGGCTCTCCAAAAAAAAGTAGAAAATCCAAATAGAACAAAAATACAATTATTAAGTACTTGTCAAGTACTTTTCAAGTATCAATTATCAAGTAAACAGAAAATCTCAAATCAAATTTCTCTCATTTTGTGGCTATTGTTTAAAAATTGCATCACTACATAAAAGAAATAATAAAGAAGGATTATTATGGTACAAATATATATGAGACATTCAGTTTAAGGGGATCTAAGAAAGAAAGACAGAAACCAGATTACATTCTCTTCTATGAGCAAAAAAAAAAATCTTTCAAAAAGAAGAACTGCTACAGTAGAAAGTCTCTAAGGTAACATAAAAGATATATAGAATGATTACTTATGGAACATTTGTAAAGTATATATAGAGAATGAAGGACACACAACTGAGGTCAAGATATACTCCAGAGATGAGAAAAAAAAGTAAAAATACCAGATATATGTTGGAATCTTTGCAAACTGTTAAGTCATTAGAGTTGATAGAGACAATAATTATCTAATTTAGCATGGTTCAGTATCCTTGATCTGATGTTACAAGGAGATGTTTTGGGCCAGAACCTGAAACAAGGTACTAAGTAGAACTAATTGATACAATGCTTGTGTTCACATCAGTACTCATTGGAGTTCACAAGTATGGAGATTCACAAAATAAACTTTGTAACTTTATGAATTCACACCTCCCTTAGGTGTGCCTCCAGAAGGAGGAGTCAACCTTTGGAAGATCATATATAAAGAAAAGGCTCTTAGCTTCGGGTTAGTTAGTTACTTCGGGTTAGAGAGAGTTACTTCAGAACATTGACTGGGATCCATGAGGAGCACTCTGGGAGGAAGCCCACAAGCCCTTTCTCAGAGGCAAGAGAGACTCATTCCATTTTCCACTTGGCTGGCTGGAGGCTGATGAAAGCAGAGGCAGAAGCAAAGGACAATCTGCAAGAGCTCTTAGAACCAAGCAGAGAGATAGGCCTCAACTAACCAGGCTATTTTGGAAGGAGAAAATAAACATTTGCATTTTTACCACCTGGCTGCATTTTGGGTGATTATTACTTTTAACTGAAAACTAAGGCAGCCTCCAGAAAACCTCTCCAAGAAACCTGCTTTCTCCAAAGAGAACCATTATTATATTATTTTAAATAAAAAGAACACCACAGATATAGGAGATCATAATTGAATAATGTAATAAAAGTAGTGGAGAAGTATGAGATAGTGATAATGAGAGACGAGACTTTCACTGTACTTGAAAATTAAAGGATTCCATTAAAGTATTTGTTTAAAGGATATAGAAGAAAGAATGGGAAGATTTATCTAGTGGGAAAGAGTTTAACAAATGGATATTTTTCTTGAGAACATGTTATGCTTCCCAAAATTGCACTTTACCAGGAAAAAGGGACATATGGATCCTCAAGAACATAATATGAAGGTGTATAGGAAAAGGGGGCATTGACAGACAGAGAAAAGTTATTCAAACATTAGGAGCAGTATTATTAGAAAAAAAAAAAAAGCTCAATTATAAGGGCATGGGATATGAAGTGATTTGATCACAAATAAAGAATTTCTTCTTGAATTTGTATTTTAAGAAGTGAAAAGACAAAGAATGGCCTACCTAAATCATAATAGTGTAATTTAGATTACACAGTACATATATACTCATGAAGTCCTTATTCCAACTCTACTTGCACTGACAAGTTATGTCCTCAGAACACATATGACTATATTTGCTGGTATGGTTTGAGGGTGATAGATCTGAGCAATTGAGGGTTATTTTTTACAATGGTATAGTAATTGCAAGTCCATATATGTGCTTCTGTCATTTCTTAGTCTACACAAGTCACATAATTTCATTTTAGAAAAGGGTATTTACTAAAGTGACAGAAGTAAAATAGTTGATACAAACAGTCTCTATATCTCCTCCTGCCAAAATAAAAGTCTGTGAAACACTTTCTTATAAGTACACAAAAAGAAAATGGGGGAAATGTGGTCAGGTTTAGAAAATGTGTAGCAAAAGTGGTAGCACATCTTGGATGTTTCTATCAATGGTGGTGGAACTTTTCTCCTAGTCTTTCTCAAGGCTTGGATCTACTTTTTAAAAAACAATCACCACTATCTTGTCATTAACTCTTAATGCAGACATTCTCATTGGCTGTTTCAGGGATACTGCTAGTGTATTCATTTTCAAGATGGAGAATACAAAATTTTCCTAACTCTTCAAACCTCACAGATCTTGTTCTTGTCAGGGAGTTGATGAAGTAATAGATCTAGGGTAAAACTGAAACCTTTATTCATCACACCTATCTTATTTCTCATTCCTCCTATATCGGGCATTCATTATCAATTTTTCTCTTCACTCTGCCCTAGAAAATGTAGTTTTGAATTGTAACTAATATAATGATTTTATACAGACACTGTAGAAATTATCAATTCTTTCATCAAGTTGAACAAATCTTAACAAAAGGAGGTGTCAGGGTCTTTTCATACAGAGTGAATAATTGAGGTGTATTATCATGTGATAAATTCTTAATCATTAAGTATCTGAGATAAGTTCTCATGTGATAAAGGAACAAGAGTTAAATGAGGTTGTTTAATTTCAACACAATCTTTATATTGATATAAAAATTATATAGGAGAAGAAAAATTGATAAGAATCACAACAATGTAAATATTGACATAGCTAAAATAAATTAAAATTAAAATTCAAAAGATTATTTCCTTTAAAGATATAGAACACATAAAGAGGAACTATTTAATAATATAATCCATGTATAAGAGAATAGAATTCAGAAAAGATTAGGACAAAAGTGGTTGGGGGAAAGTCAACATAAATAAAAATAAATAAACAAACTTCTTGTAAAGGTGAACAAGAAGAGAATGTCACTTGAGCGAAGAAGTTTAAGGACTAGGAAAAGCAACAGATAGTATTTTATACTGAATGTTTCTCTGAATTAAAAAGGGAGTGAGCAGTTTTAAAGCAATGGAGACATATAGCAATTGAAAAAAGAAAAGTAAAACAAGTTAACAACTTAAAGAAATTCCAAACTTTAGGGTAGATTAGGTGAGTGGAAATAATGAAAGAAAGAAGTTTTGGGGAGTCTTTCATAAAAGTAATCAAAATTAAATGAAGATACAAACTATGAAAGAAGAAAGTAGTAAAAATCAAGGTATAATAAACAGACAGACAGATAGGTAAGTATATAAAATATATAAATCAATAAAGAAAATAGAACAAAATAGTAAAATCTGTATAGAAGCAATAATTGGAGAAAAACCCAAACAACCAACATAGTCTACATAACCTAAAGAGTGATTGGAAAATAAACTGAACAATACAGTGCATTTAATAAATATATCTTAAGAAAACAACAAGACTTTCAGGAGTGGGAGCCAAGATAGCTAAGTAAAGCCAGGAAACTGTTCCACTTCTCCCAATTTCCTTTGAAAATAACATAAAACTAAGCTTCTTAACAGTCTGATAGAATGAAACCACTCTCCAGCTCAAGTCTGATTGGAAAAATTTCAAGAAAGGTCAGTCTCAGGAAATAAAAAGGGTGTTTAGTCCAGCTCAGACAGACTCTGGGAAAACCAGTTAGAGGGTCTTAATCACAATTAGCAACTAAGACCCTCAGTCCTGGCCCAATAGAGAGCAGATCAGTGGGGCAGTTCCCAGTCCCAGTTAAGAAGGCAAATCATGAGAAACCGAATTGTTTCCAGAAAAGATACCCACTGCAAAATACAAAGGGCTCCTATGCTCAAAGCCAATGCTCAGAGTTGCAAAGGAAGTTTGGAATAGCACAGCCTTTACCCCAGGAGCAGAGCTCAACCATAAAAGTTTAAAAAAAAAAAAAAAAAAAAAAAGGAAGAAATACCAAAAGAAAAAGAAAGAAAATGAGGAGGAAATAGGAAAGAATCTTGACCACAAAAACCTACTATGGTAATAAAAAAGACCAAAACAGAAACACAGACAAAAACAAAATATCTACAGAGAAAATAGCAAACAGTGATATGATGGGTTTCGAGTCCAAAGAGGCTTTATGGAAGTTCCCATAAAAGACTTCAAAAAGCAAATAAAAGAAGTGGAAGAAAAAAATGAGAAAAGAAATGAGAGGTATGCATGAGAGAATCAACAGCATGGAAAAGGAAGGGGAGGGGAAATGAGGGAAGAAAAAAAATACTTAAAAATAGAATAGGCCAAATTAAAAAAAAAAAAATTGAAGACAATTACACCTTCAAAAGTAACCAAATGGACAAAGGAATATAAAAGCTAACTTAAGAAAATCACAATTTAGAAACTAGAAAAGAACAAATGGAAATTAATGACCTTATGAGATAGCAATAATCAAAGAAACTAAAAAGAATGAAAAATGGGAGAAAATGTGAAATACTTCATTGGGAAAACAGCTGACCTGAAAAAAATAGATTCAGAAGAGACAATTTAAAAATTATTGGCCTACTTGAAGACCATGAATAAAAAAAGAGCCTAAATAGCATTCTTCAAGAGATCATTAAGGAAAACTGCCCTGATATTCTAGAAACTAAGGTGGAAATATTAATTGAAAGAACCCATCAATCACCTTGGGAAAGAAAATCCACAAAGAAAACTCCAATAAAAATTGTGAAATTCTGTAACTACAGTCTCAGAGGAAAACTTCTACAAACTGCCAGACAAAACCATTTCAAATATCAAGAAGAAACAGTCAGAATTATCCACAATCTGGTAGCTTCTAAAATAAAAGATCAGAGGGCCTGGGATACCATATTCCAGAAGGCAAATGATCTAGGGTACAATCAAGAATCAACTACCCAGTGATATTCAGCATCATTTTCCAAGGGAAGTGATGGAACTTCAATGAAATAAGAGATTTTCAGTCATTTATATTAAAAAAGAACTAAACAGACAACTTAATTTACAATAGTTGAATTCAATAGAAGTATAGAAAGGCAAATGGGGAAATATAGATATATATAAGTTAAAGGGGAAAAACAATATCTGTAACTCTTCAGTACTATAGTACTATATCTATCAATGAGGCAGGCAGAGTGGGGACATGCACAGAGGATGTGGTTGTAAATTAACTCTATTAAGATTATATTAAAAAAAAAAAAAACATGAGAAAATATCTGTACTGGAAAAAAAAAAGAGGAGGTAGTATGGGAAAGTTAGATAACATGGAGAGACCCAAAAGACCACTTACAATTCAGGAAAAGAAGAAAGAAAGAGGAGCATTGTTTGATTCATGAGTTTTGACTCGAAGAGGGAATAACATAATCATTCAGTTGGTATAAAAATTTAACTAACCATATAAAGAAGTAGGAAAAAGAAGAGGAAAGAATAGGGAAAAGCAGGATAAAAGGGAGAACAGAAATATCGGGGGGAAAAGTAAGAGAAGGGGGGAAGGGGTGATAGACGTTAAAGGAGCATGTAGGGTTGGTAAAAGAAGCACTATTAAGAACAGAGTGGAAAAAGAAAACAAAAGTATATACAAGGAAGAAAATAGGATGGAAGGGAATGTAGAGCTAGTAATCATAATTGTGAATGTAAAAGAGATGAACTTTCCCATAAAAGGAAGCAAATAGCAGAATGGATTGAAAAACAGAAAATATATTGTTTACAAGAAGTATATTTGACACAGAAAGACATACAGAATAAAGGGAAAAGTCTGGAACAGAACTTATCATGTTTCAGCTGAAGTACAAAAAGCAAAGGTAGCAATTCTGAATTCAGATAAAGCAAAAGTAAAAAATAGATCTTCTTAAAAGAGATAAGGAAGGAAAGTACATCTTGATAAAGGATACTATGAACAATAAACTAAGAATGTTATTAAATATATATATACACACACACACACACAAAGTGGTAGAGCAGCTCAATTCCTAGAGAAGAATTTAAGCCATATACGGAAGAAATAGACAGCAAAACTATAATAGTGAGGTACCTCAACCTTTCCCTTTCAGAATCATACAAAATAAACAAGAAAGAAACTAGGAAGATTAATAGAATCCTAGTTGACCTATATATTATTGACCTCTGAAGAAAATTGAATAGGCACAGAAAGAAATGCACCTTTTTCTTGGAAGTCTGTTGTACCTACACTAAAATTGGCCATGTATAGGTCACAAATAAATCAATTACAATAAGGTAAAAATAGTAAATGCTTTCTTTTCAGACCACAATGCAATAAAAACCATATTCAACAAAAGGGCAGAGAAAGATAGACTAAAGAGCAATTGGAAATTAATCTAATTAATCTAATTCTCAAAAAAAATAAGTGGGTCAAACAACAAATTGCAGAAACAATCCATAATTTCAACCAAGAGAATGACAATAATAAGACAGCATACCAAAATCTATGGGATGCAGCCAAAGCAGTCCTTAGGAGAAATTTTATATCTCTAAATAGCTACATGAATAAAATAGAGAAAGAGAAGATCAATGACTTGGGCAAGCAACTAAAACATTTTAGAAAAAGAATAAATTAAAAACTCCCAATTAAATACAAAATTAGAAATTGTGAAACTCAAAGGAGTTATTAATAAAATTGAAAGTTAAAAAAAAACTATGGAACTAATAAATAAAATTAAGATTTGGTTTTATGAAAAAAACCCCAACAAAATAGATAAACATTTGGTTAATTTGTTTAAAAAAGGAAAGAAAAAAACAAATAACCAGCATCAAAAATAAAAATGGTGAGCCTACCATTAAGGAAAAAGAAATTAAAGCAAGAATTAGGAGCTATTTGCCCAACTGTGTGGCAGGACGCCTGACAAGTTAACCAAAATATATGAATATTTGCAATAATATAAATTGTTCAGATTAACAGAAGAGAAAATAAATTACTTGTATAATTTTTATAAGAAATTGAATAAATCATTAATGAACTCCCTAAGAAAAAAATCTCCCTGACCAGATGGATTCACAAATAAATTTCATCAAACATATAAGAACAGTCAATTCCAATATTATGTAAAATATTTTAAAAAATAGGTAAAGTAAGAGTCCTGCCAAACTCCTTCTATGACACAAATATGGTACTAATACCTGAACTAGGAAGAGCCAAAACAGAGAAAGAAAATTACAGGGCAATCTCCCTAATGAATATTATTGCAAAATTTTAAAATAAAATATTAGCAAACAGATTACAGTAACTTATCAGCAGAATAATACACTCTGACCAAGTCGGATTTATACCAGGAATGCAGAGATGGTTCAATATCAGGAAAACTATTACAATAATTGATCATATTATATCTTGCCCATCAGCAAGAGATAGAAAGAGAAATTCCATTTAAAATAACTAGACAAAATAAACAATTATCAATTATTTGCCCTGAGATAGGAACTACATTTTTTTTGTTTGTTAATAGGATCCTTTTCTTTTTTAAAATATCTTTTGTGATATGTGACTACAGTGATATTGTTAGGTCAGATGGTATGCATGATTTTTATAACCCTTTTATCATACTTCATGTCTTCTGATCTTTTATAGGGAATTTTTGAATCAAATAAGTTTGACTCATTTCCCTACACATTTAAGAAATGAGGCCTTCAACAGAGACACTTGCTTTAAAATTATTTTCACAAATATTATTGTTAACTCTATTTCCTACTCATGTATTCTATTCTCTCTCTCCTTTTACCCAGTGGCTCCTCAAAAGTAAGGAGAGTCTTAAAGTATTATGAAATAAAACATTTAATTTTCACCTTTTCCCCAACATATTAAATTCAATTTGGCTGGAAATTGATTTTTGTTTATAATCTATTCCTCTCTGGAATATCATATTCCAAGACCCCAAATTCTTTAATGTAGAAGCTACTAAATCTTATGTTATCCTGTCTATGGTTCCTCTATACTTGAATCATTTTTTCTAGATGATTTTAATAATTTTTATTTTATCTAGAAGTTATGGAATTTGACTATAATACTGGGAGTTTTCATCTTGGGATTTCTTTCAGGAATATAATCTTTCAATTCCTATTTTGTCCTGGTTCTAATATATAAGGATAGTTTTCTTTGATAATATTGCAAGATGAGCAAGAGGACATTTTTTAATCATGGCTTTCAGGTAAACCAGTAATTTTAAAATTATCTTTCTTACCATTTATTTTCCAAATCAGTTTTATTTTAAATAAGGTATTATACTGTTTTCTTTTTTTTTTTCTTTTTTGATTCTATTTCATTGTTTCTTGATTTCTTATAATTATTTGCTTACATTTGCTCTTCTAATTTTTAAGAGATTATTTTTCTCAATGAGCCTTTGTACCTCCTTACCCATTTGGACAATTTTGCTTTTTAAGGCATTTTCTCATTAGCTTTTTTGTATTTCTCTTTATATCATCATAATTTCTCTTCCAATTTTTTTTTCCCTTTACCTCTCCTTTATTTTCAAAAATCCCTTTTGAGTTTTGCATGGCTTGGGACCAATCTTTATTTTTCTTGGAGGCTTTGGATGTAGGAGTTTTGACATTGCTATTTTCCTCTGAGTGTGTGTTTTGATTTTCCTTGTCACATAGTAACTCTCTATGATAAGAATCTTTTTTTTTTCTGTTGTTTGCTCATTTCCCCAGCCTGTAATTTAACTTTTAACCCTTTATCGTAGTAGGGCTCTGTTTCATGGTGATGGGTGCAACATGCCAAGTTTCAGTTTTCTGCAGCTACTTTCAGAGATCCCCCTAAGGATCTGTTAAGTGAGCCAGCACTGCCACCCAGATCTAAGTATGGGCAAATTAACAGATTTATTTCAGTACTAGCAAAAAGGCACCTTAAAATCTCCCTCTTACCAGGTGCACAGCCTCCCTACCTGGGGGCTGAGAGTTGTGGAAGCTAGTGCTGGTGCTGTCACTGCTGCTTCCATGGCTGTGGATTCAGTGGTTCCTAAAGACCTCTCCTGATTTGCTGGCTCCATGTCTGTGCTAGTGCAACCTATGTCTCAACTGTACTCCAGTCCCATCCTCATACAATAGGTCTTTCTTGCTAACCTTCTAAGTTGTCTTCTGAAAATTGTTCCATCCCATCTTTTTGGAGGTTGCAATGCTCTAAACATAATCAATAGGTATTTGGAAGGGTTTGGGGTAGAGCTCAAGTGATTTCCTACTATCTTCCTCCTCTGTCTTAGGCTATTCAATGAAAGTATGAAGACTGGTATAAAGAATCCTAGCAAGTAAGAAATCCTAGTGAATCTTGGCTATGTCTTTTGAGTAACTTTTTGCTGAGAATATGAGAACATGCTTGCAGTTATCTGATAGAATACCAGGAAGCATAGGAAGGGAAGGCCAGGCAATCCTTCCTATGCACTGATTAATGTTTCCTTTATTGCTGACTTGTGTTTGCCTTGGAAAGCTGGCCAGTTCCCTGAGTAAAAGCAGTCATCCTAAAGGAATGAATAAATATACTCATTGATGAGTCATTCAAGATGGGATACTTGATCCCTGGAAGGCTGCGTTATCTCAAGAGTCACATATCAAATGAGAACATTTAGCATAGTCTCTTCTTTGTTCTCAGCTTATAAAAACTTCTTAGTGGGAAAGGGACTTGGAGAATCTCACCCAGGAGGGAATGGACACTTTGCTTGGAACCCTTTCACTTTGAGACCTTGAACAACTGTGACTAGGGATTCTTCCAGCGAAAAGCCTCAGGCGTTATATGCTGCTTCCTAGCAGTGGTGTTTGTTGTATGTTGTAGGTTGGTTGTTTGTTGGTTTCTTATATTATTTTTATTGTTATAGTGATCACTATATTTGTTGATTGTGTGTTACTTTTATTGTTCTAAGTTTTCTCTTCCCTTTTGTATTGTTTGAATCAAGATTCTGAAAAATAATAAACTTGTATTCACCCCCTTTAAGTCTGTGCCTGTTGAATACAAATTCTGAACCTATATTAACCTTATAATTGGTTGTAAGTTCTGGGCTAGCTCCCTGGAGGCCTCAGAATCAGCCGGAGTCAGGATAAGCAAAAGTTCTTGGTCTTTAGGGGGAAAAGTGAAGGGGATGGACAAAACTGCCACAAACTCTCCAACAACCTCCCTTCTTGTTGTCCTCCTCCAAAGTTACCCTGGCTTGTCTCACTCCACCCCCTAATCCCTCCTACAATTATCTGTATACACCAAAATATCGAGCCAGCACAGAATAGTGAGAAGGGCCATTTTTCCAAGCATATGCTAATAGAGTTATTGTCCAATAGGTAATTAGCCTTAAGTGCTCAGTTGTCTGATTCAAGTGACCTATTCAGATTTTCAGCCTTTTGCAACTGGGAATACAAGCAAAATGAGGAAACATAAATAGAGGTTTAATAATGACATTAAATAATAAAAATATGTTATCTAAAACTAATCAAATCAAGAAACCAATGCATGCCCAATTTTAGAATGCCAGCAAAACAATTCTGAGTGGAATAATAGGTCCCTGTAAAGTGATATGTAAAAAAGAAAAACAAAAAAATCAATTAACTAAGCATACATTTCCAAAAACTTGCAAGTCAAATGAAAAATAAAACATAAATGATAAAGAAAAATAAATCTGATTATTTAAAATATTGATAAATCAATAAAACTATGGCTAATTGATTTTTTTTAAAAGAGGAAAATCACATTTTCATTTTTGAAAAAATAAATTTAAAAAAGTAACATCAGAAAAAAGAAGACCAAAGAGTGGAGAAAAGTGAAAAAAATTGGCTAAAGTTCTAAGTGAAATATGGCCATCTCTTTCTCACAATTTCTACATTTTTTCTGATTTTTCATCAGAGAGACCGAACAGATGTCATCAGGAATATTCATTGTCCTTCAAAAGGAAATTATATTAATATGGCTTGTGCGCATGAGTCTGATAAATCTATCAACCCACCCTGCTTAACAAATCTGAAAAGCAAATTTGTGGCTCATCCTCTATTAACTGTCAAGAACACATTGTTACTTTAGTCAGTATGAGTTGATTACATAAGGAATTCAGAGTCTTAAAATGACTCTCTGAATTATATATACTTAACATCATAGAATTTAGAGCTGGAAAAGATTTTTACTAATCTTAAACCTAATCCTGTACTTTTACAGATGAGAAAAATGGGGCATAAAGAAGTTGAATGACTTGCCTAAGGTCACACAGGTAGTAAATAATATATGTTGGATGCCAAAACTAAGTTTACTTACTTCAAATTGTTTATTCTTTCTACTACTTTTCCTCACTTAAATCATAGGAAGTACTAGATATTTGGAGTCATGGTTCTCAGATTTTAGCACACGATCCACACTATTGCATTGACTAAACAACATTTCCTTATTTACTCATTTTCACTTCCCATAGGCTCCAGTTCTTAAATCCTATGTGTGAATGAATGATGAAATAGACACTGGCTTTTAGAAGCTTAGAAACTTCAGGTGTCCTGAAGAGTTTAAGAAAAAAGTAAGTTAGAATTCCTGTGGACAACACAATCAATGCATTTTCTGGAAGTGAGGCAACTCACTTTGTGCACAATATTTGAAGAAATAAGGTTAATTTGAAAGGAAAGACACTGCCAATTTGTACTTAATAGAACTAGAGTCTGCTTAATGCAAATAATGAATTTTCTGGTGGCTACATTATTCAAATTTGCATTGCTTGCTTCCATTGGGCTGAAACTAATTACCACATTTCACTTAATTATAATATCAGATAATGTGAATTCAAATTCATGCAACTACTAAAGGAAGATTCATTATTCACACAAACTAACCATATCTAGCTGTAGCATGAAAAGAAGTATCCCAGAAGCAATAGAGTATTCAAGAGAATCCTAAGAATTAAAGGATAACTGTCCCCAACTTCTAAGTGTCCAGAATCAAATCTATTATTCTTCCTTCTATTCACCTTTCTAAATAATCATAAAGTGAAGCTCCATTTTCATTGGCAGAAATGTTTCAGATACACTTCCAGCACCTGCCATGTTATTTTGTTTGTTTTAATTTCTGACTTTCTTCTTTTAAATGATAAATAATTTTTTTGTCCAGTAGTGTCTGTCTGTGTACTGGAATGGTGGAAATTTAATTTTCTTTCCCATTAAATCTATTTGTAGTTTAGAATAACATAATTTATTTTGAGTGATTCAAGTCTCCTTTTGCTGGAGGCTCTTTCCTACCCCTCATCTCCCTTTACCACTTCTCTTCTCTACTGCTTGCATCTAGAATTCTTTCAACTCTATTTCATGGTTGTTAAGATGTTAATGTTTGTTTTATTTACACGTTTCCTAATTTGATTTAGTCTTTATTAATTCTCCATAGGTTCCATTATATTTGCTCTGCAGTTGAGTATGGTGCATTGGGTTTTATCCATTATCATAGTCTTTAAAAGATGAAATTGCTAACTATGATTTCCCTAGTTGTATCCATTGAAATTTCAGGATCTTACCACAATATAAAAACAATCTGCCAGCAGATAGTTTTTTTTTTCCTAGAAAATCATGAATAAAATTCATCATCTCTGAAATAAGAGAAATACCTTTAAGAGTACAGATATTTCAGACAAAATTTTATCACATAAATATCACAGCTAGTCTCAGAAACATGGTTCTTCAATTTGTCCCTTTTTTTTTTTCATTTTGTCTGTTCTCTAGTGTTTAAATGTTTGAGCCAAATGTCTAAAAGCCAGTAAACTCTTAGATTCACTGGGTCCTATCCATGATTGACAATTTCTGTTATCCTACTGAGAACTTCATTCCATAACACAATGAAAGGAGCACTGTATTTGAAGTCAGAAAGACCTGGGGTTAAATACTGTGACTTCCCCCATGTTTATGTTTTGGAGAAGCCATTTGCTCTGTGGGTCTCAATTAATATGAGGGGGTACACTCCCACTCTCACTTGAAAGATTATGTTCAAGATGGTAGAATTACAAGCTGAAAGAAGTATAGACAAGTTCCCCTACACAACTCCACAAGACCTAGAAAAATCACTGGATTAGTTTTGATTGGAAAAGTCAAGAAAGAATCATATGGAATCATAATTCCAACCCAGATCGGTAAAAGTAAAAAGTTCCACAAAAATTCAAAATTGAATATAGACAATAGCATGACACATGGAACATTTAAGACATTGGCAACACATAAAAACAGTAATATGTCCTAAACCTGTTCAATTGGGATTTGGGGGGGGGTTATGCTTTGGGGGCTTAATTTTGTGCAATATGTAAGAATGATTGCCAGCTTAATCATTTACTTCCAGTTTGGGGTCATAGATATATTGAGGTGAGGTGTTATCTCTAGGAGTTTGATTCCAGGATGTTGAGTAATCATATGCCATAATCTACAGATTACCAGTTTCAGATGCCAAACTTCCCAATGTATTCCACTATCACTAATTTTGTGTTTGTAAATCACCAAAATAAAAAAGTACCACTCCCATGTCCTTTGCCTTATTAGATAATAATTAGGTTTTAAAAATTTGATGATAATGTTCTATAGGGACACATGTATTGTCTTTCCCTATTAAAATGTAAGCATTTTGTCATTATTTAGTCCCTCATAGTTGCTTTTTCATGTTCGTTATTTTATGTGTCTCAAAGTTTCTACACAGCTTTTTATCTTTTCATCAGAAATGCTTAGAAATTATTTCTTTATTAAAAATTAAATTTTCCCCTGTGCAATCATATTTAGCTATGCTGGATGAGTTATTCTTGGCTGTAAAACTTTATGTTTTGCCTTTTGGGCTAGTGTATTCTAAACTCTCGTCTCCTGTATCATGGCGGCTGATAAATGACGTGATTAACTATAACTCCTAAGTATTTTTTTTTTCTTTCTGGATCTTTACAATGTTTTTTTTTTCTTTGATCTGGACACTATTGCTCCTGGAAGTTTTCATTTTGAGAGTTTGTTTCAGGAGGAAAGAAATTGGTGTGTTATTTCTATCATTACTATTTATTGTGATTCTAAAGAATCTTGGAAGTATGCCTATATGATTTTTTAAAAATATGAATAGGTTATTTTTCTGGACATATATTTCATGGAGTCTAACAATTCTACATTATCTCTCCTTAATAGTTTCTCTGATTGAGTTGTTTTGTTTTGTTTTGTTTTTGGCTA
Source organism: Antechinus flavipes (assembly GCF_016432865.1). Classification (NCBI taxonomy): domain Eukaryota; kingdom Metazoa; phylum Chordata; class Mammalia; order Dasyuromorphia; family Dasyuridae; genus Antechinus; species Antechinus flavipes. The sequence goes on along the minus strand of NC_067400.1, from coordinate 353,781,861 downwards.
TACAATATATTATTTTTTCTTTTTTTTTTTTTTTCAGCCATTTAATCTTATTATTGCCTTATGGAGTTATCTTCAGTTTTGACTATTCAAATTTGTTTTTTTTTCCTTTTTCTGAAGTGAAATGAAATTTGATATGAAATATCAAATATTTCCCTTTTAGTGCTCACATTTTTAATTTTTTTCATGTTTATTTTATTATTTCCCAATTACATGTAACATTTTAAAATTTAAAAAAAATATTGAGTTCCAACCCTCTCTCCCTTCATGCTGTTCCTCTTCCATTCATTGAGAAGACAATGTGCTATTGATTACATATGTGAAGTCATGTAAAACATATTTACATATTAGCATGTTGCAAAAGAAAACAGATATGCCAAACCAAGATAAATTAATTTTTAAAAAGATATGCTTTGCCAAGTATTAAGAATTGCCTTGAATCATTGTGTTGAGCATAGCAGCTATGATTTTTACATGTGATGAACCTTACAATATTGATATTACTATGGATAATATTCTTCTGGTTCTGCTCATTTCACTTTTTATTTATTCACATAAGTCTTTCCAGGTTTTTCTGAAACCATTTGTTCATCATTTCTCATAGCACAATGCCATTCCATCATAATCATTAACACCACAACTTGTTTAGCCCTTCTCCAATTGAGGGACATATCCTCAATTTCCATTTCTTTACCATGACAAAATAAATTAAATAGGTCCTTTTCCTTTTCTGGGATTTTTTTTTGTGGGGTGATATATGTCTCTGTGTGTATAAACATAAGCATGCATATTGCTTTGTTTTGCTTTTCTTGCTTTCTCAGTTGGGAGGGGAAGAAGTAGAAAGGATAAAATGTGTTGTGTTATAATTAGATTAAAATAAATCCTCTGTTCCACAAATAAATGCATCAGAATGTTTAAATCTTTTCTGTTAATTCTGGGGATGGTCTAAATTATTTTAACTACATTTTATTTGAAAATTCTCTGGATATGTTTGAAGGAATTTTCATTTTTCTCCTTTTTTTTTCTTTATATTTTGAAAAAAAATTTCCCCCACATGGAGATTTCCATTGTAATACCATTTGGCATATATGAGCAAATAACTCTCTGTAGTCATTATGCCCATGAAAATGGTCCATTATGGAAATCAATTTCCAAAAACAAAAGAAAAAATAAAAAACACAGAAAGGAAGTTAAACATAATAAATATATCAAATAAGTCAACAAGTAATCTTTGTTCCATGTAAAATAGTGTGTTAGATTTCATGAGGCCTAGAAAAATAAGAGATTTTGCTTATCAGTCTACAAAGTTAAGGATTTACCTATTGTATTTAAACTTACTATTAGATTCACCTTAGCCATATTACCCTAATTATTTAAAAGCATGAGCACAAATGGTAAGATTTATTTTCAGTCACCTTTTGACCATTTTATAATTTGGTATGAGACAGAATTTTGCTCTGAACTATTGGATGCAACATACTTTTTCCCCCCTTGAACATCTGGGGAAAAAAAGATTTGAGTGGAAAATTTCTTAAATATTTACGTTACATTATATTGTGTTATATAATGATCTTATAAAATGATGTAACATTTATATTACATTAGAGTGTAGTGTTTTTTTTTTACAAATCCATAATATGTTAAATAGAAAAAGCAATGTGTTACCATATAATCTACATTAGAATTTCTATATTGATCTATATTCTAGTTTCCCCTTGTTTAACTATGTGAAAGCTTATGACATTCTAATACTAATATTGTATATTTCATGAACTGACTTTGTAGTTATAGGACTTAATTTCAAATCACATACCTAATGTTTTGTTATTTGTGCTATCATTTAATCTTCCCAGGCATCAGCTTCCCCATTCATAAAATGATGCAGTTAACATTAAAATGATTTCTAATTTGTTCCTCCCCCTGAGTTCTATTCCAGGTATAGTTCTATGATCCAATGATCCTACATATAAAGCTATATATAAAAGGAATTCCCATAATTTTCCATCTAGCTTCTGCTATCAGTTATCTAAATAAGGAGGCAATACAAGATTTAATAACTTGATAAATTGAACCTCTGGCCAAGATGGCAGAGAGGACTCACACATCTACTTAAGCTCCATGTTTTCTCTCAGAACTTATTTCATGACAAGCCTCTGAATTAGTGCTTGACTGAAAAAAAACAAAAAAACAAACAAACAACAACAACAACAACAAAAAAAAAACACAAATAATTACCAAGAGAAGACATCCTTGAAATTCATCAGAAAAGGTCTGTTTTTTTCTTGAGGGCAGGGACAGTTTTAGATCCAGCACAGCTGAGCAGACTAGAAGGGGGTGTAGTGTTATCTCAGCCATCTCTGTGGGGAGAGCTTTACTACAGTATTGGATACTTTGCCCTGGCAAAAGCCAGTAGACAAGCAGAAAAGCTAAAAACACAATGGGTAAAGACTATAACCCCAAAAAGCCAGGGTGTCTCGGGACCTGGACATACCCACCCGGAGTGACTGAGCACACTCTCAGAATCTCAGAGTTTCAGCGTGCAGACACAGTGCAGCCATTACTGTCCTGCTAGTTCCTCTCTGTTACCCCTTGCATTCTGTAGAGAAAGCTCAGTAATACCATCCAGCCGCCTACCCTCCAAAAAGCAGATTGTATTTGGTTTTTTGCTAGTTTGTTTTCTTTGATTCTTCTTTGAAAAAATGAGCAAAAAATTTAAACAGACCCTAACCATTGATAGCTTCTAGAGCTGACTTTAAACCCTGAGGAGACTAAAAACAAACTGTCTCCAGATGAATCCCGAAAGGGGGATATGATCTGGTCCTCAATACAGAAGACTCTCATAGAAGAAATTTAAAAAGCTCTCACAAGAGAGCTAGAAGAAAAGTGGGAAAAAGAAATGGAAGCTTTGCAAGAGTCTGGAGAAGTCATCCCACTCATTTAAAGATAGAGTGGATAAAGAAATCAAATTCTTGAAAAACAGAATTAATGAACTGGAAAAAGAAAATAACTCCCTAAAAAATAAAATTGGCAAAATGAAAAAAATTCCATAGAACAAAACACTCACTTAAAAACTCAATTGGACAATTAGAAAAAGAAATAAAAAAAGTGAGTGAAGAAAATACTTCATTGAAAATCAAAATGACCAGCAGGATGAATACAGAGTGGCTTGGAGAGACTTACATGAACTGATGCTGAGTGAAATGAGCAGAACCAGGAGATCATTATATATTTTGACAACGATACTGTATGAGGATGTATTCTAATGGAGTTGGGTTTCTTTGACAAAGAGAAGATCTAACTCAGTTTCAATTGATCAATGATGGACAGAAGCAGGTACACCCAAAGAAAGAACATTGGGAAATGAATGTAAACTGTTTGCATTTTTGTTTTTCTTCCTGGGTTATTTTTACCTTCTGAATCCAATTCTTCCTGTGCAACAAGAGAACTGTTTGGTTCTGCACACATATATTGTATCTTGGATATACTGTGACATATTTAACATGTATAGGACTGCTTGCCATCTGAGGGAGGGAGTGGAGGGGGGAAAGGGAAAAGTCAGAACAGAAATGAGTGCAAGGAATAATGCTGTAAAAAAATTACCCAGGCATGGATTATGTCAATAAAAAGTTATAATTATGAAAAAAAATTCAAAATAAAAAAAATTTAAATAACTTGATAAGTTTATTTGTACAACTCAGAACTCTTAGCAAGTAATTCTGTTTTCTAATTGCAAAACCAACCTTCTCCCTTATTCCCAAAATCACTGTAAATTTTCCCACTCTTAATAGATACACACCTTTATAAGCCTCATGTTCTATTTTTAAAAAAAAAAATAAATAAATAATTTTATAAAGTGCTCAGAGACTTAGATTCAGAATAGCAGGTGTTTGTCTCAGCACCAAATCTTTCTTGAACTGTAAAATTGCCAATTTAACTCTCAAATAAACTCATTTAAGTTGTACATTTTGTCAGACTTCTCTTTCTTTGTGCATAAAACTATTACAGGGATCATGAATCACTTCGGGCTAACTGCCCAAATTGGCATATTTCTAAAAGACTACAGCAATGAAATACAACCAAATATTATGAAAGTTTCTTTAAGCATTATACTTCTGGATAGAGTAGCATTTTTAAACAGCACATTGTACCCCCAAATGTTATTGTTCTCAATCATAATTTAAAACAGAGTAGCCTCAAATTTATCCTTACTATTATTACCTCACCCCTCAATAAATGTAAAGATGTCTTTTTGGAAGTAGGACTTTTTGGATTTCAACTGCAATAAATCTGCGATGAACATACATTTTTCCCCTGGAACTGAACATGGGAGATGCCAAATTGGTCTCATTTTTAATGTCTCTGCAAACTATGGATTTTAATCTCTTTTACAGAAAATCTTCAAGAGGAAACTAGGCCTTAGGCAGCTCCCTACTAATACAATCCCTCAGCTGAGGTTTGTAGCTCTCAAAGAATCATTCTTAGCAACCTGCTAAGAAAAGCAATACAAACTATTGACATTTCAAACCAAAGCAAACAAGTTTGAATTAGGGACATTTGACAAAATTATCAAATTGTCTAAAAAATTAAATGAAAAAGTTAAATATAAACAAGGTAAATGGAGATATTTATGTTAAGGGGACAAAAGTTGGTTAAACAATTTATAAACCTAAACATTTTGAGAAGCTTAAAATAACCCAATAATTCTAGATCTATCTTATAATGGGCTGAAACTCTGAGCAGATGCACTGAGGTCCAGAGCACTTGAGGCTAATTAGCAATTGGACAATACTCTGTTAATATATGCTTGGAGAAAGAATGGCCCTGCCCACTCTCTGTGCAAGTTTGATGTGTTGTATATGAGACTGCATAGAAGATTTGGTGGGTGTAGTGTGAGAGCCAGAGGCACTGCTGGCCGGATTCATGTCGCGATTGCTCTTACTTCCTATCGCCATCCCCCTTCACCTCCGCAAAGAATAAAGATCAAGGATTTTCCCTTATCCTGACTCTGGCTGATTTTAATATACTCTGGGTGCTAAATGCAGTCATCACACTATCTGTGTCTCATTTACTTTAATTTTAAAAGGAGAAAATTGGAATGGATTATCTAAGAACCTCTCAGTTCTAAATCTATAACTCTGTAAGTCTTTAGGGGAAAAGTTTGGAAGAAAGCTAACTGCTCATTAAAATTTAATAAGGAAGCCACAGGACTAAAGTGAAATTGCAAAGTATAACTGTCTCCTTTCAATGACTTTCTTTCCTTTCCAATGCCCTGGAATCTCATCTCATGTACATACTATCCTCATGTTCTCTTCTTCTTCCTGAGTCCTGCCCTTAGCTGGTAAACTCATAGAATGACATAGCTGAGTGAAATAATAGAGATAATCCAAACCTATGATCTCATTTCTAGAAGATGAAATGGCCGGGGAGGGGGGGAGGAGGGGGGTGTTAGCGAAATAAAAAGAAATTGCTCAAGGTAATCAAGTTAATGATCCCATGGAAAAATTAGGTAACAACTAGATTCAAGAATGGAAGATTATAAAATTCCAATGGAATATGCTGAGACGAGATCTGATATGCAAATATACAATTATTTTTTTTCAATGTTATGATATTTCAGAGTTCCTTTTGTTGGTGGTACAGAATTATGTTATCATTTGTTTAGGGAACTATCAGAGAAGAAATTCCCTGTGCAGTAAAGCAGCTAGACTGTATAATAGATAGATAGCTAGACTTGAAGTCAGATATATTAGATTTTTAAGCCTACTTTAGACACATACCAGCTATATGTTCCTGATCAAGAAACAACCTTTCTCACATTATTTCCTCATCTGTAAAATGGGGATAAAATAAGCATGTATTTTAAAGGTTTTCATGAAGAATAAATGAGATAATATGCAAATAAATAAGATAATATGTAAGCCAAAAAGTTCAATAAAAATGCTATTTACCCCTTATTATTGGCAATTGTTCTGCAGAACAATGTATAAATATATGTGTGTGTGTATGTGTGTGTGTATATATATATACACACACACACATACACACACACATATATTTATACATGTAATATGTGTATATATAACATGCACATATAATACATACCTCATATTATTTACATACATTATAAATATAGATAGATATGTATATGCACATGTGCTAATATGTATATACTGATGAGGAAATAAGAATTAAGTAATTTGCCCAGAGTAACATAGCTAGTGTCAGGTGTCTGAGGCCAGATTTGAACTGAGGTCCTCCTGATTCAAGGGCTAGTTCTCTAGCCACTTCACCATTTAGCTGACCCTGTTTTCATTTTTTTTTTTTTACATTTTAAAAACTTTATTTTAAACCTAAAGACAAAGTAGGAAAGGGAAGAAAAGACATCACTTACAACAGTAGAAAATAAAAGAGGATTCAAAATACAAAGCAATACATTTTTATTTCAAAATAATCTCTACAATAAATCCTACACATTGTGTTTTATTCAGTTATCCATTTTTTCTTTGCTTCCCTATAGATAGTCCCCCCCCCGCTATGCATTTTTTACTTTATTTTCTATCCTTCTTTCTGCTCTTATGAAAAGACTATAATTACATGAAGATACATGTTTGTGTGTTCATATATATGAGTATAGATATACACACAAAGATATCTACAATCCTATAATCATACTCATGCACATTCACATGCATAAATATAAGACAATACTGTGCTTGTTTGTCCTGTTTCCCCAAACCTTCATAAGTCCGAGTTTCTACATATTTTTCTAAATATACTAGCTCATGTCCCACATCACAGCAACATTCCAATCTTATATTGTCTAATTATTTTAAGTTGTCTAAAATATTGCTGACATATAGTATAGTTTCCATATTTATGTTTTGAATAAATCAATTTTATCTTTAATATTGTCTGATATTATGATTACTACCCATTTTTTCCATTATAAATTCGATTCATGATCTTATTTTATGTTGTATTTATTCCTTATTTCCTATGATTCCTCTACTATATTTCTAATGGCTACCTTGCTTTTCTATTATTTACCCTACTCCTCATTTAATTCCTCTCTTATCCTTTCCCTCTACCCTTTCCCCTTGTCTTCTTATTTCTATATTCAGCCTCCCTCTCCCTTTATTCTCTTATTTCTTTCTGAATTTTGAGGATTTTTTAAACCTTCTTGTTATATATGTATTATTCCTTTTTTAGCCATTTCCAATGAAAGTAGGGTTCTACAACTACCATTATTCCTCCTCTATCTAATTCCTCTCTATTTCCTATATAGTTTTGTTTTTAGAAATATATTCAACTCTACCTCAATCTTTCTTTGAAACTACTAATTACTAATGACAATCTGAAACAGATCCACATATAAAACATTAATAGTTTGTCCTTATTGAATCCCTTCAATTAGCCTTTTGTGTTTACCTTATATTTCTCTTGCATCTTGTAGACTAAATTTTCTATTAAATTTTTCTTTTCATTCATTAAATTAAAATATTTCTATTAAATTCAGGATTTTTTGCAACAAAATGCTGCAAGTCTGATAATTCATTGATTTTTTTTTTCATTCATGATTATATTTAACTTTTCTGAGTATGATATTTTGGCCACAAAACCAATGCTTTTAAATATATGTTGTTCCAACACCCATGATCTTTTATAATAGCCACTACTATACTGTTAGGTCTTATGTGATTCTAATTATAACTCCCCCATAGTAGATTTTTTTTCCTTCTTACTTATAATAAATTCACAGTGACCTGTTTTTTTTAATAACTTTTTATTGATAGAACTCATGCCAGGGTAATTTTTTACAACATTATCCCTTGCATTCACTTCTGTTCCGATTTTTCCCCTCCCTCTCTCCACCCCCCTCCCCCAGATGGCAAGCAATCCTTTACATGTTGAATTGGTTACAGTATATCCTGGATACTATATACATGTGCAGAACTGAGCAGTTTTCTTGTTGCACAGGGAGAATTGAATTCAGAAGGTATAAATAATCCAGGAAGAAAAACAAAAATGCAAGCAGTTTATATTCATCTCCCAGTGTTCTTTGATCAATTGAAACTGAATTAGCTCTCTTTATCGAAGAGATCCACTTCCATCAGAATACATCCTCAAACAGTAGCGTTGTTGAGGTAAATAATGATCTCCTGGTTCTGCTCATTTCACTTAGCATCAGTTCATGTAAGTCTCACCAGTCCTCTCTGTATTCATCCTGCTGGTCGTTCCTTACAGAACAATAATATTCCATAACGTTCATATACCACAATTTACTCAACCATTCTCCAATTGATGGGCATCCACTCAATTTCCAGCTTCTAGCCACTACAAACAGGGCTGCCACAAACATTTTGGCACATACAGGTCCCTTTCTCTTCTTTAGTATCTCTTTGGCATATAAGCCCAGTAGAAACACTGCTGGATCAAAGGGTATGCACAGTTGGATAACTTTTTGAGCATAGTTCCAAATTGCTCTCCAGAATGGCTGGATGTGTTCACAATTCCACCAACAATGTATCACTGTACCTGTTTTCCCACATCCCCTCCAACATTCCACATTATCTTTCCCTGTCCCTCTAGACAATCTGACAGGTGAGTAGTGGTATCTCAGAGTTGTCTTAATTTGCATTTCTCTGATTAATAATGATTTGGAGCATATTTTCATATGTCTATAAATAGTTTCAATTTCTTCATCTGAGAATTGTCTGGTCATATCCTTTGACCATTTATCAATTGGAGAATGGTTTGATTTCTTATAAATTAGAGTCAATTTTCTATATATTTTGGAAATGAGGCCTTTGATTGTAAAAATGTTTTCCCATTTTATTGTTTCCCTTCTAATCTTGTCTGCATTTGTTTTGTTTGTACAAAAACTTTTCAATTTGATATAATCAAAATTTTCTATTTTGTGGTCAATAGTGATCTCTAGTTCTTCTTTGGTCATAAATTCCTCCCTCTTCCACAAGTCTGAGAGGTAAACTATCCTATGCTCTTCAAATTTATTTATAATCTCATTCTTTATGCCTAGATCATGAACCCATTTTGACCTTATCTTGGTGTACGGTGTTAAATGTGGGTCAATGCCTAGTTTCTGCCATACTAATTTCCAATTTTCCCAGCAATTTTTGTCAAATACTGCATTCTTACCTCAGAAACTGGGGTCTTTGAGTTTGTCAAACACTATCTTATTAAAGTTATTGGCTGTTTTGTTCTTTGAACCTAACCTATTCCATTGATCAACTAGTCTATTTCTTAGCCAATACCAGATGGTTTTAGTAATTGCTTCTTTATAATATAATTTTAGATCTGGTACAGCTAGGCCACCTTCATTTGATTTTTTTTTTCATTAATTCCCTTGAAATTCTTGACCTTTTGTTTTTCCATATGAACTTTGTTGTTATTTTTTCTAGTTCATCAAAGTAGTTTTTTGGGAGCCTTATTGGTATAGCGCTAAATAAATAGATTAATTTAAGTAGTATTGTCATCTTTATTATATTTGCTTGTCCAATCCAAGAGCATTTAATATTTTTCCAGTTGGTTAGATCAGACTTAATTTGTGTGGAAAGTGTTTTGTAGTTTTGCTCATAAAGTTTCTGATTTTCCCTTGGCAGATAGATTCCTAAATATTTTATACAATCAGTAATTACTTTAAATGGAATTTCTTTTTGTATCTCTAACTGTTGGGTTTTGTTAGTGATATATAAGAATGCTGATGACTCATGTGGGTTTATTTTATACCATGCAACTTTGCTGAAGGTGTGGATTGTTTCTAATAACTTTTTAGTAGAGTCTCTGGGGTTCTCTAAGTATACCATCATATCATCAGCAAAGAGTGATAATTTGGTTTCCTCATTGCCTATTCTTGTTCCTTTAATCTCTTTCTCAACTCTTATTATCAAAGCTAGCATTTCTAATACAAAATTAAATAATAACGGTGATAGTGGGCAACCTTATTTCATTCCTGATCTTATTGGGAATGGTTGTAGTTTGTCCCCATTACATATGATGCTTACTGTTGGTTTTAAATGGATGCTACTGATTATTTTATGGTGACCTGGGTTTTTTGGAATTTGGCTATGGTAGTTCTGTGGGATTTCCTCATAGCCTCTTTCAGTGATGATGGGTGGATTTTTTTTTTTTAATTTCTACTTTCCCTTCTTGTTCTAATATTTCAGAATAACTTAATTATTTCTTGTATCATTATATCTAGATTCCTTTTATTGTAGCTTTCATGTGATCCAATTATTTTTATGTTTTCTCTTCTTGATCTATTCTTCAGATCAATTGTTTTTCCTTAGATGTTTCACATTCTCTTCTATTTTGTCATTCTTTATATTTTGTTTCACATTTCTTTGTCGCATAACTTTGCTGGTTTCATATTGTCAAATTCTAGTTTTCAAGGTGTCATTTTCTTCCTGGAACCTTGATCTCCTTTTCTAGTTAATTGACTTTCTTTTCATATTATTCTTGTTTTTCTTGGATTATCCATATTTAAAAAAAATTTTCCCTCAATCTTTCTCTTGATTTTTTATTCTTTTTTGAGTTTTTCTATGAATTCTTTTGGGGAAGGTGACCATTTGACATTACTCTTTGGGGTAGGAGAGATTTTCTTTTTATTTCATTATCTTCTCTAAACATAAACTCTGGTCTTCTCTATTCCCATAGTAACCACCTGTGGTTGGATTTTCTTCTTTTCCTGTGCATTAAAAAAAAGAGCTTGTTATTATGATCACTTCTAGTACTAAGTTGCATAATTCTGGCTTCAGGTCCTCCTTCAATTCTTCCCTCTAGCCTGGAACCCCAAAATAATAACTCCAATCTCGTGTAAGTACACAGCTAGCAACAACCCAGGCTCAGTGATATTGCATTTACTAGGTATGTACCAGTTCTTTCTCACCCAGGAGTGCATCTTATTGACTAGGCTGGGCATGATGTCCCTTATCAGCAGAGATTTCCTCAATATTCCTGGCTCAAACACCTGACTCTCCACATTGCCTGGGAAGTGAAAATCCTGTTACAGAGGCTACAGCCCAACCCATCAAGGCCCAGGGGAGATACCTTCAAAGTGTTTATACCAGAGCCAAATCCCTGTCTTGACATCTTTCTTTGAATCTTCTCCAGTTTTCCTAGGAGGGATACTGTTCTGCCCCAACTCTTACTTATTTTTAACACTGTATCATAAGGTCCTAAAGCTTTCAATTTTAAGACCTATTTCATGATCTTTGCAGTATATTCTCTGCAATTTGTAATTTTAAAGAGTTGACAGAATATCCAAGGAATTAAAATACTGTCCCAGGAGCAAATAGTCACTATGTACCAGAAGTTGGACCCAAATCAATGTCTTCCTGGCTTGGTCTCTAGCCACTGTTGAACATTGTACTTTATGGTTTATTAATGAATTAAAACTAAAGTTTTTGCTTAGATAAATTGCAAAGCCCCTTCTGTCTTTAAAATATTATTCACTTATTTAATTTTAATAATTACTTAACCTAAATAAATGACCAGTTAATGGTAGAATTCTAGGCATCAATATGTAGACAGAGAATATATTTTAGGGCAGAAATATTCCTGACACTTCTCAAATTATAATACTTAGTAAATTCCCTATTTTTAATAATGGTGAAAATGCTTTATGTATATACACACTATATTACCAATACGTATAATGGTGAATGGTAATTAATCCTTATGACTTCTTGAAATGATAATGCCTTAATTACAACAGAATTATCTAAGTGTCCTGAGCTTGGACATAGCAAATACCCCCAAGAATAAATTAAATACAATTCTAATATTAAAAAGATTCAAGATTCATGACTTTTTTGTCATGGTTAGTATGGAATTTGATTTCCTTTTCCAGTAATTTTTCCTGCTTCCTATCCCCTCAAATATCTCAGAAATAGCAATTTTAATACTTTGGAAGAAATCTATTTACTATGAGAAAATCAGGCATGTGAGAGGCTACAAAACTGTTTTAAGTTTTTTCAGTTAAATAAACAAACAAGTAATGTACATTATAACCTTTTTTTTTTTTAAGACTAGATTCATATGTAACAGTGTGCCTGAGCAGGAAGAACCTTGGAAGCCATCTAGTCCAACTCTTTCATTTTACAAATGAGGAAACTGAGCCCAAGAGAAAAAAAAAGAGATTTAGCCATAGTCACAGAGTGAGCTTAGTTTAGTTAGCACATTGACAAAAAGAAGGAAAATCAACAGAAACCAGGCCACCCAGCTGCTGCATGTGGCCCATCCAGTCTGTTTGCTAATTAGTTATCTTCGATCCAAAAGTGTTTCATCCAAAAACATTTAGGGAAGCTGAGTTCCAATCTTTAGATTTTTAAATATCAGAATAAAAATAGCCTTTATCTACACATCATGGGAAAGCAACAAAAATTCCAAGTCTGGCACCTGTCCAGGAAATGATAATCCCTTCTCTCTAGAATTCCAAGTCTTCCCAGTACCACAGAAGAATATGATCAATCATAATGACTATCCCTAAAGCATACACTACATTTGTTCCATAATGTGAGGAAAGATTAGCATTGCTGAGTTCTTAAATGTATTTAGCTTGGACCCAGTTGTTGGGTTTGGAAGCAAAGTATTTGAAATCATATTGTGTGAATTCTCTGATGATACATAGAGGTTTTTTGACTAGGTATCTGGCAAATACTTCAGATCATTGCTATTGGCACACATATCTAACAGATGTTAGAAATGAAAGTCTGATAGTTTTTATGGTATAATTAAATCTCCCTTTAGTTGACAAGTGCTTTTTAATTTAATTTTAATCAGAAGTAATAACTACCCATAATTGCTATTATGATGATGTTCAAATTTGACCTGAAGCCTTGAGTTTAAAGATATGCTTAAGGAACTTCAGACAGTTGCTTTCTAGTAGGAAGATAATCTAGTAAAAGATAGTTATCCATTCTAAGTTATACAGAAGCACTGAATAATAAGGGCCTAAGATTCTACTAAAAATGAATAGAAAAGCCATTTTTTCAATTACCCAGCAAAGTATATTTCACCAGTTCTAATTCCTGCATATAAACAAATAAAATACTATTAAAGTACATGTGCTGTACAAAGGCATAGTTTCCTATCATCTAATCTAATAAAAGTAAAAAGTGTAACTTTTTCAAACAGAGATTAATTTAGAAGTTTTTTGGTTAAAAAAAATCCTGATCTCACATCTAACTCTTTGTTCACTATTCCATGCTACCTCTCATATTTTCCTCTTCATTGCCTATATGTTTTATATTTTCCCTAAATACATTGACTATTTCCTATCTCTGTTCCCTTCCTTATCCCTAAAAAAAGGTGTTTAGATCTTATGTCTAAAATATACAATCCATCATCTATATCTGTTGAAATCCTATCATTTTTTAAAATTTCTGAACTAAAGAAACAAAACAAGTCTTTCCATAACATAATAGAATAAGAAAAAAAAGATAATTATACACAAAACCACAACTCCATTATGTACAACTACTATTCTTTTTCAATATATAATGTAATTAACTGTGAACTGATGCAACCATTCTGGAGAACAGTTTGGAATTGTGCTGAAAAAGTTATCAAACTGTGCATACCCTTTAGATCCAGCAGTGTTTCTACTGGAATTATATCCCAAAGAGATCTTAAAAGAGGGAAAGAGACCCACATGTCCAAAAATGTTTGTGTTTATGGCAGCCCCCTTTGTAGTGGCAAGAAACTGGAAACTGAGTAGATTTTAAAGAGTTGACAGAAATTTTTTTTATTCAATTGGAGAATGGTTGAATAAATTATGATATATGAATGCTATGGAATACTACTGCTCTGTAAGAAACGACCAAAAGGATGATTTCAGAGAGGCTTGGAGAGAACTCCATAAAATGATGCAAAGTGAAATGAGCAGAATCAGGAGATCATTATACATGGCAACAACAAGACTATACAATGATCAATTCTGAAGGATGTGGCTCTCTTCAACAATGACATGATTCAAACCAGTTTCACTTGTGCAATGACAAAGACAATCATCTACCCCCAGAGAAAGAACCATGGAAACATGATGGAACACAACATAGCATTTTCATTCTCTCTGTTGTTATTTGTTTGCATTTTGTTTGTTTTTATTTTCCCTCAGTTTTTATTTTTCTTCTTTCTTGATCTGATTTTTTCTTGCACAACCACATAACTATCAATATGAACACACATATTGTATCTAACATGTATTTCAAGATATTTAACATATATTGGACTACCTGCCAAATAGGGGAGGGGGTAAGGGGAAGAAGGGGAAAGCTTGCCATGCAAGGGCCAATGTTGGAAAAATACATGTGCTCTGTAAATAAAAACGTGTGTGTGTGTGTGTATGTGTGTGTGTGTGTGTGTTGTGATTTTCATTTTTTCCTTTCTGTTTTCTTCTCTTCCCTTAATGGTAGTCATCTCGAGGGATATCATCATCATCATCATCATTGTCACACTCAACACCTACATATTAAGGCATTCATTCAAAAACATTTATTAAGCACCTATAATAGCAAAGTTTATAACTAGATAATAATACTTTTTATATAGGATTTAAGGGTTGCAAAGCCCTGTACATACACTTTCTCAATTGACCCTCAAATTGATCCTGTGAGAGAGATGCTATTTTTACCTCCATTTTATAGACAGGGAAATTGGGACTGGGAAACTTAAGTGATTTTTGCGGGATTACACAGGTACTGTGTATCTGAGGAAGGATTTAAATTTGGAATTTTTTGATGCTATATCCATTACTCTTATCCACTTAACCACCCAGCTGAGGCATAGCTGTCAGAAGTAAAGGTAATGTTCCTACTGTATTTAATATCTAATATTCCCTGGTCAGATTGTCTATGTAGTCCTATGCTTAGTTCATTTTAAGAAAGTCATTGATAAACCAATAAGTTTTTGCTAAAAAAGAATTGTTTGAAGGAAGTTAGAAAGTAGAAGACAAAGATTGATGAGAGCTGATGTCAAGGACTAGCATATGAAAGATGGAAAAGATTTTTTTTGTTTGGAACACAGAAAAGAGAACCAAGTAAAATGTCAAAAAGAAAAAAAGTTTAGGTTTGTTTTCAAGAAAAAATCCCTACTTGAAACCATCTACATCTGGAACAAGTCACTTAAGGAGATATCTTATTTCCCCATCTTTGTAGCTTGCAATTAAATAAAAGCTGGATAACTATTTGTCCCTTATATTTTAGAAGTGTCTTGGATTGTATAAGTGTAAAGAGCTTCTCCAACTCAGAAGTTCTTTAATCTGTTTGCTGTTGAATAAAACACAAATATAAATAAGTCTTGGTGTCAATTCTTTTTTATTTGTTTATTTAAAAATTTAAATGTCAAATGAGAAAAAAGCACAATAAAAAAAGAAAGAAAGAAAATAGAAATTAAAAAAAATTCATTTGTCCAGTAGAACAGCAGTGAGGATTTGAAATAAGTAACAATAAATTTACATTTCAAGAAAGGATATATAGTAATAGAACACTTTATATTTATTATTGTACATCTTTGTTTCCTAATAGATTATGTTTTTGTTCTCTTCTGTGCACTTTTTACTTTATTATTTTTCCCTTTCATCCAAGCAGGCTACAATTAATCACAGACATATATGTATGTATAGATAGATAGAGACATGGATAGATAGATATAGACATGTGTAGACACCCACACCAATACATATCTACATATACACATTCATACAATTATATACACATATACATATATATGCATAGATATACACATACATAGACATATTTCTAAAACAATATTAATATGACTGACATACAATGGCGATTTCTCTCTTGATTGAATATTTAAATTTAATTTTGTCCAAGATCAATAATTACTAGCCCTGGTTTTGTTTTCAAAGAAATTATATTCCTAATAATTGCTATTATGTTTGTATATATCTCTTATTTGCTCTGCCTGCTAATTCTTTCATTTTAAATCTACTCCTTTATTTGCCTTGCTATTACTTAATTCCCCTCACCTATGGATCACTTCCTTATCTTCTTCCTCTACTTCTCCTTCAATCTTCATCTCATTCCTATTTATCTACATACCTTATTCTATTTCTATTAATCTACACACATTTCTATACCCCACCTTATCCTATACCCTCTCCTCTTATTTCTTTATAGCATTTGGATGGTGCTATATCTTTCATGATATAGAAAGATAGATAGTAGGGAGAGAGAGAGAGAGAGAGAGAGAGAGAGAAGAGAATGCATGTTTGTATTGTTCCCTGTTTTATCTGTACCTCATGTGAATAGATTTTTAGAACTACCGGTCTTACCTTTCTTATCTAATGCCTCATGTCCATTCTTTCTCTGTACTTCATTTGAATAAGATAATTGCTATTTTCCCCTTTACTTAGACAGTTTTATTTATTATAGTTAGATCATACTCAGCTGTACCTCAATCTTTCTTTTGAACTAACCAATTACTGATGTCAGTATAAGACATATGTCTAATGTATAAAACATAAACAGTTTGTCATTACTGAATCCCTTAAAATCGGTTTTTGATGTTGGCTCTTATAAATTAAAATTTCTATTGAGTTAAAGTTTGTTTGAACTAAATGATGATAATCTGAGAATCCATTTGATGTACTTTTTAATTCAATATCATACTTCATTTTTCTGGATATAATATTTTTGGACACAGGTCTATTTCTTTTGTTTGTCAATACATGCTATTCCAGGATCTGAGCTTCTTTTATTATGGCTGCTGATAAATTTTAGGTGATGATGGGCAGATTTTTTTCTATTTCTACTTTCTTCTCTTGTTTTATCAATTCATAGACAATTTTCTATGATGATTTCTTTTATGTTTCTGTCAAGGTTCTTTTTTTTTTTTTTGGTCATAGTTTTCAGGTACTCTAAAATTGTTTTCATGTTTTTTCTTCTTGATTTGTTCTGCAGATCTATTTTTTTTCTTATGTTTCACATTCTCTTTTACTTTTTCATTCTTGGTCCCATAGCTTTACTAGCTTCCTCTTCCTCAATTCTAATTATCTAAAGTCATTTTCTTCTATAAGAATATGGAATTTGGGAGAGGAGCCAAGATGGCAGAGAGGACACACGTTTCTTTCAGACCTTCTCCCATTGACCCTCACACTAAATTACCAAATCCAGCCTTGGAATTGGATCTGGACTGACAGAATCCACAAATACTGGGAGTGAAACAAATTACCAGCAGACGATAACTCAAAGATTTCCAGGTATAGAGGGAGGCAAGCCAAGCACAAGTAGGCTGAGCCCAGACTCTGGGTGCAGGCAGAGCACAGTCCTGGGGTGATATGGGCTCCAAGCACTGGAGAATATATGGGAAGGAATCTACAACAGTGTTGGCTACTCTGCCCTGATTAAAAGATCAGCAGAAAAGTTATAAAACATCCAGCAAAAACACAAAAGGTAAATAGTGAATTACTAAATGCCAGAACGTCACGGGACCTGGCAATGCACCAGGAGTGAGTCAGCAGGGATACAGCACAGCAGATGCTGCTTGTATAGGAAGCTTGGGCAACCTTCCTTGTCCTAAAAGCAGACCTTAACTTTAAAAAAAAAAAATGAACAAAAAAGCAAAAAGGACTCTGATCTTGGATAGTTTGTTTGCTGAAAGAGAAGAACAGATTTCAAACCCTGGGGTCACTAAATGCAGATTTTTTGCAGATGAAGCCCCAAAAGGTGATATAAATTGGTCCCCATCTCACAAGGCTCTTTTGGAAGAAATTATCTTAAAAGAGAACTAGAAGAAAAATGGGGGGAAATGAGAATTTTGTAACAGGGTTTGGAAAAGGAAACACAGAAATTTTCTGAAGAAAATTCTTTACAAAATAGATTTAGTGAAATGGAAAAAGCATACAACACCTTACAAAATAAATCTGACTATTGGAAAATGAAATATGGAAAAAGAAAAAAGAATTCCATGAAAAACAGAATTTGTGAAATGGAAAAAGAAAACAACTTCCTAAAAAACAGAATTTGTGAAATGGAAAAAAAATTCATAAAGAAAAACAGCTCATCTAAAAATTCAATTAGCCAAACACAAAAGAACTAAAAAAAGTAAATAAAGAAAATAATTCACTAAAAATCAGAACTGAACAAATGGAAATATATAAATCATGAGATATCAAGAATCAGTTATGCAAAACCAAAAAGAAAAAAATAGAAGAAAATGTAAAATATCTACTTGGGAAAACAACTAACCTGGAAAATCTATCTATGAGAGACAATCTAAGGATTATTGGGCTTCCAAAAAACCATGATAAAAAAAGAACCGAGACATTATCTTTTAATAAATCATCAAAAAGAACTCCCTTGAGTTCCTAGAATCAGAAGCCATTGAAAGAATTCACCAAACACCACCTGAAAGAAACTCCAAAATGAAAACTCTAAGAAATATTGTGGCTAAATTTCAGAAGTATCAGAACAAGGGAAAATTTTACAAGTAGCCTGAAAGCAATAATTTAAATACTGAGGAGCCACAATAAGTATTGCCCAAGACCTAGCAGCTTCCACCTTAAAGGATAGGAGTGTATGAAATCTGATATTCCAAAAAGGCAAAGGAACTTGGAATGCAGCCAAGAATAAATTACCACACTAAAATGAGAATTTTCTTACACGGAAGAAGTTGGCCATTCAATGAAACAGGTGAATTTCATTTATTTTTAATGAAAAGAACAGAGCTGAAAAAAAATCCAAATATAGAACTCAAAAGAAGCATAAAAATGTAAAAAAGAAAAGAACTCTTAAGAACAATGTCTCTGTTACGGATATACACAGAGAGTGCATGTATGATTTCATTTTACTGTTGTAATATAAAAAAGAGGTGGAAATGGGATTGAAATGGAAAAAAGGGGAAAGTGGAGGTAAAATAAGGTAAATTACCTTTCAAAAAGTAAAGGAAACTTAATATAATTGATGGAAGGAAGGGAAGAGGATGAACATTGTGCGAATCTTACTCTCATCAGATCTCAATGAGAGAATATTAAACATATTTGGTTTTACAGAGAAACTTCTCTCACCTTATAGGGAAATTGGAAATGAAAAGAAAAAGGAAAGGGTGAAGCTAATAGAAAGGAAAAAAGAAATCATAGGGGGAAAGTATAAGAATAGCAAAGAGGCTATAAAGAGGGAGAGCCCCTTAAAGCAAGTGGAGTCATAAGCCAAATACTGGGGAGGAGGGAATGGGGTAAAGAAAAGGGAAAAACATAATGTGAAGTAAATAAGCTAGCAGGAAATGCAGTATTAGTTATTTTATCTGTGAATGTGAATTGGGTGAAGTTTCAA
The DNA here is from genome assembly GCF_016432865.1 of Antechinus flavipes. Lineage (NCBI taxonomy): Eukaryota > Metazoa > Chordata > Mammalia > Dasyuromorphia > Dasyuridae > Antechinus > Antechinus flavipes. The sequence goes on along the minus strand of NC_067400.1, from coordinate 353,762,548 downwards.
ATAAAATAGAAGTGGATAGCAGACTGGATCAAAAGACAGAATCTTATACTATGTTGTTTAAGAAACACATTTAAAGCAGAGCAATATATACAGAGTAAAGGTAAAAAGCTGCAGCTGAATATACAATGCTTCAGGTGAAGTAAAAAAAAGCAGGGATAGCCATCATGATCTCAGATCAAGCCAAAGCAAAAATAGATCTAATTAAAAGAGATAAGGAAGGAAACTATATCTTGCTCAAGGGTACTATAGATAATGAAGAAATATCAATACTAAATATATATCCACCAAGTGGTATAGCATCTAAATTCCTAAAGGAGAAGTTAAAAGAGCTGAAAGATGAAATAAATAGTAAAACTATAATAATGGGGCATCTCAACCTTGCTTTCTCAGAACTAGATACATCAAAACACAAAATAAATAAGAAAAAGGTTAAGGATGTGAACAGACTACTAGAAAAATAAGGTGTGATAGACCTTTGGAGAAAATTGAATGGAGACAGAAAGGAGTACACTTTCTTCTCAGCAGTTCATGGAACCTATACAAAAATGACCACATATTAGGACATAAAAACCTCAAAATCAAATGCAGAAAGGCAGAAATAGTAATTGCATTGTTTTCAAATAATTATGCAATAAAAGATTACAGAAAGTCATCTCCAGAATAATACACCAGGACTAAATAGGATTTATACCAGGAATGAAAGGCTGGTTTGACATTAGCATAATTGACTATATTTAGCCAAATTAACAAAACCCATATCATTATCTCAATGGATGCAGAAAAAGAATTTGATAAAATCCAACATTCATTTCTATTAAAAACACTAGGGAGTATAGGAATAAATGGACTTTTCCTTATAGTCATTAGCAACTATTTAAATCTATCAACAGGCAGCATGTATAATGGGGATAAACTGGAATCATTCCCAATAAGATCAGGAACGAAACAAGGTTGCCCACTATCACCACTGCTATTTAATATTGTATTAGAAATGCTAGCTTCATCAATGAGAAGAAAAAGAGATTAAAGAACATAAAGTATGTAATGAGGAACCCAAATTATCATTCTTTGAGATGATATGATGGCATACTTAGAGAACCCTAGAGATTCAACTAAAAAACTATTAGAAATAATTCACAAAACTTTAGCAAAATTGCAGGATATGAAATAAATCCTCATAAATCATCAGCATTTTTATATATCACCAAAAAGTCCAACAGCAAGAGATACAAAGAGAAATTTCACAACTGTTGGTAACATAAAATATTTGGGAATCTATCTGCCAAGGGAAAATCACAAACTACATGTAACTACACAACTACACAACTACAAAACACTTTCCACACAAATGAAGTCAGATCTAAACAATTGGAGAAATATCAAATGTTCTTAGATAAATAAAGTGATAAAAATGACAATGCTGTCTAAATTTATTTATTGGGTGCTATACCAATCAAACTCCCATGAAATTATTTTACAGCCCTAGAAAAAATATTAACAAAATTCATCTAGAAGAACAAAAAGTCAAGAATTTCAAGGGAATTAATGAAAAAAATAAAAATGAAGGCGTCTTAACTGTACCAGATCAAAAACTCATTGGTAAAACAGGAATCTTCAAAAGGATTTGGTACTGGCTAAGAAAGAGAGTAATTGATCAGTGGAATAGGTTAGGTTCACAAGACAAAATAGTCAATGACTATAGTAATCTAATGTTTGACAAACCCAAAGACGCCAGCTTTTGAGATAAGAATTTATTATTTGACAAAAACTGCAGGTCAAATTGAAAACTAGTATGGCAGAAACTAGGCATTGACCCACACTTACACTATATATCAAGATAAGGTTGAAATGGGTCATGATTTAAACATAAAGAATGACATCAACAAATTATAAGAACATAGGATACTTTACCTCTCAGATTGGTGGAGGAGGAAGAAATTTGTACTAAATAAGTTTATTTTTGATCACAAAATAGATAATTTTGATTATATTAAGTTAAAAAGTTTTTGTGTAAACAAAAATAGCACAGACAAGATTAGAAGGGAGGCAATAAACTGGGAAGACATTTTCCCATTTAAGTGTTCTGATAATGCTCTTATTTCTAAAATATATAGAGAACTGATTAGAATTTATAAGAATTCAAGCTATTTTCCAATGGATAATTGGTCCAAGGATATGAATAGATAATTTCAGATGAAGAAATTGAAGAGTCATACAAAAAGATGCTCCAAATCACTATTGATCAGAGAAATGCAACTTAAGACAACTCTGAGATACCATTACACACCTGTCAGACTGGCTAAGACGACAGGAAACAATAATGACCAATGTTGGAGGGGATATGGGAAAACTGGGCACATATATATTGTTGGTGGAATTGTGAGCAGAACCAACCATTTTGGAGAACAATTTGGAACTGTGCTCAAAAAGTTATCAAACTGTGCATACCCTTTTATCCACCAGTGTTTCTACTGGGCTTATATTCCAAAGAGATCTTTAAGGAGAGAAAGGGACCCACATGTGCAAAATGTTTGTGACAGCCCTTTTTGTATTCACAAGAAACTGAAAACTGAGTGGATGCCCATCAGTTGGAGAGTGGCTGAATAAGTCATAACATATGAATGCAATGAAATATTATTGTTCTATAAGAAATGATAAGCAGGATGATTTCAGAAAGTCCTAGAGAGACTTGTATGAACTCATGCCAAGTGAAATGAGCAGAACCAGGACATTATTATACATGGCAACAACAATATTATAGGAAGATCTCTTTTCATGCATTTGTCTCTCTTCAACATGAGATGATTCAGACCAGCTTCAAGGATCTTGTGATCAAAAAAGTCATCTATACCCAGAAAGAGGACTGTGGGAACTGAATGTGGTTCAAAACATAGCATTCTCACTGTTTTTGTTGTTGTGTGCTTGCATTTTATTTTCTTTATCATTTTTTCTAGTTTGATTTGATTTTTCTTATACAAGATAATTGTATAAATATGTGTGCATATATTAGATTTAATGTATATTTTTATCGTGTTTAATATATATTAAACTACTTGCCATCTAAGGAAGAGGTAGAAAAAAGGGGGGAACTTGAACACAGAGTTTTGTAAGGGCTAATGTTGCAGAATTATCCATGCATTCTTTGAAAAATAAAAGGCTTTAATAAAAAAAAGAAAAGAAAAGAGGTTGGAACTCTTTTTCTAGCTAGTTGATTTTTTTCATAATTTTTTTTTGTTTGTTTTTCAAAGTTCTTTTTTAAAATTTTCTTAATTTTTCCTCAATCTCTGATTTGACTTAATTTTTTTCTGGACATATAGCCATTTAGCATTACACTTTGGGGTATAAGAGGCTTTTATTACTCCAATGAGCTCTTCTGAAGATGAACCCTAGTTTTCTCTATTCCCGTAGAGAAGTTTCTTTGATTGGAATATTTCTCCTTTGCTTGCTTTTTTAAAAAGTACTTTATTAATGTAACCACTTCTAATCCTGGTATGGAGTGAGAGAAGGTGGTGCCTTCGCTTCACTTCAGTTCTTCTCTCTAACCTAGCACCCCAGACCAAAAATTATCTCCTGTAAGTGCTGCAGCCAGCAACTACACTGTCTCACTGCTTCTGCACTCAGTGACTGTGTTGATTCCTTCTAACCAGGGCCAATTCTCTGCTATACATCTGGGCCTGGCATTTCTTTTCAGTAGAAGTTACCTCAGTCTTCCCAGATTCAGACTTCTTTCTACCCATACTATTTCTGAGGTGAAAGTTCCTGTGGTTCAGGCTGAGATCACCTCTAAACCTTATTGGTCCCAAGGGTCCTTGATTGTTGTTTCTGTAGAGCTAATTTGAAGATGTTTACACTTCACACTGGTTAAATATCTGTCTTGGAGTCTTTCTTGGGTCTTCTAGGATTCTCCCAGGAGGACCCTTGATCTGTCCCAAGTCTTATTTGTTTTTCATTGATCTATGTTTACCCTGAGATGCAATTTTGATTTATTTGTGAGGGCAAATGTGGAGACGATAAAATTTTCTGACCTACTCTTGCCATCTTCCCAAAATTCTCTCCCCTTGGACACTTCCAATGGTTGTGTTTGAGAAACTATTGGATTTCCAGGCCCCATGGGAAAATATTTATCTTTCCTAAAATGCTGCATATGTGATCTGATCAGAGAAATATATGAATTTTTTAATGATTTGACTTAGGAAAATATACAACACTTTCCAACTCATTCCCTTCTTTTTGTTAAATGAAAACTGTGGAAATAATTCTATAACACACATCTTATTCTTTAGTCTTTCAAAAAATCACTGCCAGTGAAAAAACATCATCAGTAACAGTACATCAACTGTAAAATCTGCCGTGTTTTGTTATACATGGATAATGGGCTACTTAGTTGTACTTGACAGTAAGTCTAACTGACAATATATTTTAAAGATCAATAAAATATTTCTTTAAAAAATGAATAGTAGCTAGAATTTATATAGCTCTTTAAGGTTTCCTAAGTATTTACAAAGATTATTTCAATTGGTTAGAGTAGATGACATTATTATCCCCTTTAATATATATGGATTTTAAGGTAGAAAGAGGTTAACTTGCTCAGGTCATACAGCTAGTATATTTGGATTCATTATTCTATCTATTGTACAACTTAGATAGATAGATGTATAAGTATGTGTTACATATACTTACAGAGAATTATGGCACACTGCTTCTTGTGGAGTTTGCACAGAGTACACATGTGACAACTATTTATTGATGTGAACTGCTTTTTGGTAGGTAAGAGTGGCAAGGACTTTATTCAGTAATTTACAGACAACTAGTATTTATCAACCATCTATTTGTGTCACGATGCCCTGTGCTAAGCTATGGGCATACACAGTAAAAACATTTTCCCGGCTCTCATGGAGCTCACAGTTTAATGATAGAAACGACTAAGAATAAATAAGATATAAAAAGCTAAATTGGGGATAGCTTTAGGGGTAAGAAACTAAAGTTTAAAAGGATAATAATTCTTCAAATTGTGGATTCCTGTCATTCTTCTTTCTTTTTAGTAAATCACTCCAAATGTCCATTTATTTTATTAATAAAAAACCTAAATACAAAATAGAAAAAGAAAAAAATTACCATTTGTACAACAACACATGAAAGAATTCAGAAGATAAAGCAATAAATTTCCATTTCAAGAAATCCTATATAATAAATATACATTGTGTTCAGAGTTTTTCTTTTCTTTTCTTTCTTGTAGATTTTCTTTTTGTTGTCTACTGTGCACTTTTTATTTTATTCTTTTCCCCCCTTTATTCCCCAAGGTTATAATTAAACACACATATATAGACATATCATATATATACTTATATATGTACATACATATACATGTACACATACATATATGTGTGTGTGTGTTTGTTTGTGTGTGTGTGTGTGTGTGTGTATACACATTCACTTCCATCTATGTAAGATCATACTATTCTTATTTGCCCTCTATTTCTCTGAAGGTACATAACATCTTCCTTCCTAAGTTCAAATCTTTCCATTTTTTTCCTAATTTCACTAATTCATCATTTATTATACCACAGCAATATTCCAACCTTTACTATCCAGTTATTTTAAATAGTCTAAAAAGAAATCAATATGTTTGACATATAGTATAGTTTTCTTATTTTTCTCTTTTGATTAATTTATTTTAACTTTATTTTTTCTGAAATTATGATTACTAAAATCCTGTTTTTTTTTTTTTACCTTGTAAATTCTACTCCTGATCTTTATATTATGTTCATATGTATCTCTCATTTCCTTCTTAATTCCTCTGCTTTACTTATACTCACTACCTTGCCATTCTTTTACTTAACCTCCAAAGATCCCTCCCTCATTCTCTCCACCCATGCTTTTCCCTTGCCCTCTTTGTCTCTATCTGAATATAGAAAGCGTTTATACTTTTCCAAATATGTATTTCCAAATATCCATTTAAACAACACATTTCATCTTAGATTTCAGATATCCTTTGTAGTCACATGGTCCCTGGAAACATTTTCTCTTGGACATTTTGAAACAGGTCTCATTCTCAGGGCAGTTCTGTAGAGTTTTCCCCTTCAGTAAATTTACTTCTCTGGTTCCCAGTCACTTGCAAAGATTGCTAGGTAATTCTGCTAAAACCTGATAGCTCCAAAACTCAATACAATTTAGAAAATATACCTGACACTCTTTATACCTTTTTATACTTATTTTTTGTCATCTTACTATTTTTGATCCTCTTCACAGAACTTTGGACAGGACCCAAAAAAGTAGAACACTAGTCTGTATATTGTCTATTTCATGAACAATTCAAGCTAGTTTTCTGAAATAGAAATCTCAAATGGCCACTCAGAAGTCAAATTTCTACTATTTCTGAAAGCTCTAGCTCAAAATATTTTTTTCTTCATATTGTCTTCCATGATAATCATAGGTGATCTTCCTTTTGTCTGAATGCCTGCACTTGTGTGATACATCTCTTAGCTATGCCACCCATCTGGTGCTAACATTTTTACTTCATATTTTTCCCCTCTTTATACATATATGTACATACATATTTTCTAGTAGAAATGACACTGGTTGACAACAGGGATACCTGAGTTTGATTCTACTTCTGACACTTTCTAGTTATGTGACCTTGGGGAAATATACTAACATCTCTGTGTCTTAATTTCTTCACCTGTAAACACTTCATAGTGTTTTCAAGTGAATCTGTTCATTAATAAACAATAAATTATTAAGCATTTCCTGTGAGCCAGGCACTGAGCTGGGCAATTAAGATACAAAGAAGACAAAATACAGTAAAAGAAAGTAATGCAAATAAAGTTCTTTGTGACCCATAAAACACTATGCAAATGTCAATTTTTGCATCCCCTTTGCACTGCAAGTTTTTCTATAGAAACAATGATGCCATACTTTTTGATCTCTAATAATTCCCACAATACCTGACACAATTCTCTGCACATGATAGATACTCAGTAAAGTTTTATTTCTGCTGTTTTGACAATCATAATGAAAATGAAGATGAAAAGATAATCCATCTGCCTATTGCATTCCTTCACATTATTCCTACTCTCCATCATTACCATGGAACATTGACAGCTGATCAGTCTCAAAGATATCCCAAAAGGCCAATCCCCCAATTCTCATGCCCATCTTTATAATGTATCTATTCAAAGTTTCAAATTCAAGGAAAATAGACTGCAAGAACTCCTGGGATTCTTCTAATCCTATTTGACTCATTGTGTGCTTATCAACTCCAACTGCCTGCTGAAATTGACTGACATCAACAGATCTTTCCTCAGGGAGTCAAAGGAACACTGTCAAGCATGCATATTCTAACAGTTCAAACAAAGGATGGTGAATCCTTGAATAGTGTTGAGTCTGATTATGACAGAACTCTGCTCTCAGATTCACACAATGCAGATGGAAATTGAAAAGGATGAAGTCTGCCATTTGAACAGATGCACTCAGCTTTGGTCTCATTCTGCCTGGCAGGTTCTGTCACTGGAAGTCTAATGTACTTTTCTCTGAAGAAGTACACTAGTGTGAAAGTGCTTGAAAGTAATGTTGAAATTATGCTAAAATGGCTTCTTTAGGAAGAAATTGCCCCAAATTAAATTTTTTTCTCACCTGGATTCTATATTGCTTATTAGCTGGTGACCCATAGCTAAGTCAGTTTCTTCAACTGTGAAAGGGGTTGGATTGCATGAATGATTAGGCCCCTTCCAATTCTAAAAGTCTAGGATCCTGTGTTGTTGTTGTTGTTTTTCCTAGTCATTCCTTTACCACGCTCAGGTAGATCATCATTTTCCCTTAATCTCATGATTTTATGCTTACTATCCATTTTTTTTCTTATATACATTTTATTTCTTAATTCTTCTCTATTATTTCAAAGATCTCATGCAAGAGTAAATGGGCCCCACACTTAACACCATATACCAAGATAAGATCAAAATGGGTCTATGACCTAGGCATAAAGAACGAGACTATAAATAAATTAGAGGAACATAGAATAGTTTATCTCTCAGACTTGTGGAGGAGAAAGAAATTTGTGACCAAAGATGAACTAGAGACCATTACTGATCACAGAATAGAAAATTTCGATTACATCAAATTAAAAAGCTTTTGTACAAATAAAACTAATGCAAACAAGATTAGAAGGGAAGCAACAAACTGGGAAAACATTTTCACAGTTAAAGGTTCTGATAAAGGCCTCATTTCCAAAATATATAGAGAACTGACTCAAATTTATAAGAAATCAAGCCATTCTCCAATTGATAAATGGTCAAAGGATATGAACAGACAATTTTCAGAGGATGAGATTGAAACTATTACCACTCATATGAAAGAGTGTTCCAAATCATTATTGATCAGAGAAATGCAAATTAAGACAACTCTGAGATACCACTACACACCTGTCAGATTGGCTAAGATGACAGGAAAAAATAATGATGAATGTTGGAGGGGATGCGGGAAAACTGGGACACTAATGCATTGTTGGTGGAGTTGTGAACGAATCCAACCATTCTGGAGAGCAATCTGGAATTATGCCCGACTTCCGGTTAAGATGGCGGAGAGGAGGCTCACAGTTGCATAAGCTCCACGCTTTCTCTCACTATCCACTTCATTACAAGCCTCTGAATCAATGCTTGACTGAAAAAAACCCACAAATAGTTACCAAGAGAAGCTATCCTTGAGATCCGCCAAGAAAGGTCTGTCTTTACTGGAGGGCTGGGGCGGTTTTAGATCGGGCACAGGCTGAGGGCAGCGGCAGTGAGAGCACGGGAGCAGAGCTGAGAGGGGGTGGGGAGTGACCGTAGCCGTCTCTGCGGGGAGAGCTTCGCTACAGGTTTGGAACCTGCAGCAAGTCAACAGCCCAGCAGAGAAGTTAAAAACACCGGGGCTGAAGAATACAACCGCAAACAGCTGGAGTCTCTCAGGACCTGGCCCCCCCCCCCCTTCCCCCCCTTAGTGACTCAGCACTCTTTGGGATCTCAGAGCGCAGGCGCAGCACAGTCCTGCTAGTGCCTCACTGCTGCCACCTGCAGTCTGTAGAGGAAGCTCGATAACACACCCAGCCCCCCCCCCCCCCCAAAGAAAGACTCCAGTTTTTTCTGTTTTTCTTTGGTAGTTTATCTCCGATTAATAGACAGAATGAGCAAGAAGCTGAAGAGGACTTTAACCCTTGACAGCTTCTATACAGATAGAGAGCAGACTCTAAATCCTGAGGAGACTAAAAACAGGCAGTCCCCAGGTGATTCCCCAAAGGAGGAAATCATCTGTTCCTCAGCACAGATGAACCTCATAGAAGTGATTAAAAAGGCTCTCACAAGGGAGCTAGAAGAAAAATGGGAAAGCAGAGTGAGGCTTGGCAAAAGGAGAGGGAGGCTTGGGAAAAGGAGAGGGAGGCTTGGCAAAAGAGCCTGGAGAAAGTTAAAGAGAGAGTGGATAAAGAAGTAAAATCCTTGAAAAATAGGATTAGTGAACTGGAAACAGAAAACAGCTCTCTAAAAAACAAAATTGGCGAAATGGAAAAAAATTCCACAGAACAAAAGAACTCAATTGGACAATTAGAGAAAGATTTTAAAAAAGTGAGTGAAGAGAATACTTCACTGAAAATCAGAATTGAACAAGTGGAATTGAATGACTCGAGGAGACAAGAAGAATCAGTCAAGCAAATCCAAAAAAATCAAACAATGGAGAAAAATGTGAAATACCTTCTGGGGAGACAACAGACCTGGAAAACAGATCCAGGAGAGACAATCTGAGAATCATTGGACTCCCAGAAAAACATGATGAAAAAAAGAGCCTGGACACTGTCTTCCAGGAAATTATCAAAGAGAACTGCCCAGAAGTCATAGGAACAGAGGAAAAAATAAACATTGAAAGGATTCATCGATCACCCACTGAAAGGGATCCTAAAATCAAAACACCAAGGAATATAGTGGCCAAATGCCAGAACCCTCAGATGAAAGAAAAAATATTGCAAGCGGCTAGAAAAACCCAATTCAAGTATCAAGGAGCCACAATAAGGATCACCCAGGATCTGGCAGCATCCACATTAAAAGATCGAAGGGCCTGGAATATGATATTCCGAAAGGCTAAGGAACTTGGTATGCAACCAAAAATAACTTACCCAGCGAGAATGAGCATCTTTTTCCAGGGAAGAAGATGGACATTCAACGAAGTAAGCGAATTTCATCTATTTCTGATGAAAAAACCAGAACTTAACAAAAAGTTTGATCTACAAATATAGAACTCAAGAGAAATCTAAAAAGGTAAAGATTAATCTTGGGAACTATATTTTGACTATATAGATGTATAAAGAATACATGTATACCTTGTTCTAGAAATTGATGTGGAAAGGACATTGTACCAGAAAAAGGGTAAAGTGGGGGTAGTACATCTCATGAAGAGGCATAGGAAACCTATTATATCTGAGAGAAAGAATGGAGGGGGATGAATATAGTGGGTATCTTACTGCCTTCAGAATTGGCTTTAAGTGAAAAATCTTAAGACATATTCAATCTATGGTGAAACTTCTCCCATCTCATTGAAAAGTGAGAAGGGAAAAGTGGAAAGGGAAGGAATAAGCTAAGCGGAAGGGAATACGGGAACTGGGAGGGAAAGGGGTAAGATAGGGGGAGGAACTCTAAGGCGGGGGGAGGGACACTAAAAAGGGAGGGCTGTGAGAAGCAAGGGGTGCTCACAAGCTTAATACTTGGAAGGGGGGGAAAGGGGAAAGAAGGGAGGAAAGCATAAACGGGGTTAACAAGATGGCAAGTAATACAGAATTGGTCATTCTAACCATAAACGTGAACGGGGTAAACTCCCCCATAAAGAGGAAGCGGTTAGCAGAATGGATTAAAAGCCAGAATCCTACAATATGTTGTTTACAGGAAACACACCTGAAGCGGGGAGATACATGCAGGTGAAAGGTAAAAGGTTGGAGCAAAATCTACTATGCTTCAGGTGAAGTCAAAAAAGCAGGGGTAGCCATCCTGATCTCAGATCAAGCTAAAGCAAAAATTGACCTAATTAAAAGAGATAAGGAAGGACACTATATCTTGCTAAAGGGTAGCATGGATAATGAAGCACTATCTATATTAAACATATATGCACCAAGTGGGGTAGCATCTAAATTCTTAAAAGAGAAACTAAGAGAGCTGCAAGAAGAAATAGACAGTAAAACTATAATAGTGGGAGATCTTAACCTTGCACTCTCAGAATTAGATAAATCAAACCAGAAAATAAATAAGAAAGAAGTCAAAGAGGTAAACAGAATACTAGAAAAGCTAGATAGATGATAGATCTCTGGAGAAAATGTAATGGAGACAGAAAGGAATACACTTTCTTTTCAGCAGTTCATGGAACCTATACAAAAATTGACCATATATTAGGACATAAAAACCTCAAACTCAAATGTAGTAAGGCAGAGAAATAGTAAATGCATCCTTTTCAGACCACGATGCAATGAAAATTACATTCAACAAAAAAGCAGGGGGAAGTAGACCAAAAAATAATTGGAAACTAAATAATCTCATACTAAAGAATGATTGGGTAAAACAGCAAATCATAGACATAATTAATAACTTCACCCAAGAAAACGATAATAATGAGACATCATACCAAAATGTATGGGATGCAGCCAAAGCGGTAATAAGGGGAAATTTCATATCTCTAGAGGCCTATTTGTATAAAATAGAGAAAGAGAAGGTCAATGAATTGGGTTTGCAATTAAAAATGCTAGAAAAGGAACAAATTAAAAACCCCCAGTCAAACACTAAACTTGAAATTCTAAAAGTAAAAGGTGAGATCAATAAAATTGAAAGTAAAAAAACTATTGAATTGATTAATAAAACTAAGAGTTGGTTCTATGAAAAAACCAACAAAATAGACAAACCCTTAGTAAATCTGATTAAAAAAAGGAAAGAGGAAAATCAAATTGTTAGTCTTAAAAATGAAAAGGGAGAACTCACCACTAACGAAGAGGAAATTAGAGCAATAATTAGGAGTTACTTTGCCCAACTTTATGCCAATAAATTCGACAACTTAAATGAAATAGAAAAATACCTCCAAAAATACAGCTTGCCCAAACTAACAGAGGAAGAAGTAAATATCCTAAACAGTCCCATCTCAGAAAAAGAAATAGAACAAACTATCAATCAACTCCCTAAGAAAAAATCCCCAGGACCAGATGGATTTACATGTGAATTCTACCAAACATTTAAAGAACAATTAACTCCAATGTTATATAAACTATTTGAAAAAATAGGGATTGAAGGAGTCCTACCAAACTCCTTTTATGACACAGATATGGTACTGATACCTAAACCAGGTAGGCTGAAAACAGAGAAAGAAAATTATAGACCAATCTCCCTAATGAATATTGATGCTAAAATCTTAAATAAAATATTAGCAAAAAGATTACAGAAAATTGTCACCAGGATAATACACTATGACCAAGTAGGATTTATACCAGGAATGCAGGGCTGGTTCAATATTAGGAAAACTATTAACATAATTGACTATATCAATAACCAAACAAACAAAAACCACATGATCATCTCAATAGATGCAGAAAAAGCATTTGATAAAATCCAACATCCATTCCTAATAAAAACACTTGAGAGCATAGGAATAAATGGACTTTTCCTTAAAATAGTCAGGAGCATATATTTAAAACCATCAGTAAGCATCATATGCAATGGGAAAAAACTGGAACCTTTCCCAGTAAGATCTGGAGTGAAGCAAGGTTGCCCACTATCACCATTATTATTTAATATCGTATTAGAAACACTAGCCTCGGCAATAAGAGTCGAGAAAGATATAAAAGGAATTAGAGTAGGCAATGAGGAAACCAAACTATCACTCTTTGCAGATGATATGATGGTATACCTAGAGAACCCCAGAGATTCTACCAAAAAGCTATTGGAAATAATTCATAATTTTAGCAAAGTAGCTGGCTACAAAATAAATCCCCATAAATCCTCAGCATTTTTATACATCACCAACAAAACCCAACAGCAAGAGATACAAAGAGAAATTCCATTCAGAATAACTGTTGATACCATAAAATATTTGGGAATCTATCTACCAAAGGAAAGTCAGGAATTATATGAGCAAAATTATAAAAAAGTCTCCACACAAATAAAGTCAGACTTAAATAATTGGAAAAATATTAAGTGCTCTTGGATCGGCCGAGCGAACATAATAAAGATGACAATACTCCCTAAACTAATCTATTTATTTAGTGCTATACCAATCAGACTTCCAAGAAAATATTTTATTGATCTAGAAAAAATAACAACAAAATTCATATGGAACAATAAAAAGTCGAGAATCTCAAGGGAATTAATGAAAAAAAAAATCAAATGAAGGTGGCCTAGCTGTACCTGATCTAAAATTATATTATAAAGCAGCAGTCACCAAAACCATTTGGTATTGGCTAAGAAATAGATTAGTGGATCAGTGGAAAAGGCTAGGCTCACAAGACAGAATAGTCAACTATAGCAATCTAGTGTTTGACAAACCCAAAGCCCCTAACTTCTGGGAAAAGAATTCATTATTTGATAAAAACTGCTGGGATAATTGGAAATTAGTATGGCAGAAATTAGGCATGGACCCACACTTAACACCATATACCAAGATAAGATCAAAATGGGTCTATGACCTAGGCATAAAGAACGAGACTATAAATAAATTAGAGGAACATAGAATAGTTTATCTCTCAGACTTGTGGAGGAGAAAGAAATTTGTGACCAAAGATGAACTAGAGACCATTACTGATCACAGAATAGAAAATTTCGATTACATCAAATTAAAAAGCTTTTGTACAAATAAAACTAATGCAAACAAGATTAGAAGGGAAGCAACAAACTGGGAAAACATTTTCACAGTTAAAGGTTCTGATAAAGGCCTCATTTCCAAAATATATAGAGAACTGACTCAAATTTATAAGAAATCAAGCCATTCTCCAATTGATAAATGGTCAAAGGATATGAACAGACAATTTTCAGAGGATGAGATTGAAACTATTACCACTCATATGAAAGAGTGTTCCAAATCATTATTGATCAGAGAAATGCAAATTAAGACAACTCTGAGATACCACTACACACCTGTCAGATTGGCTAAGATGACAGGAAAAAATAATGATGAATGTTGGAGGGGATGCGGGAAAACTGGGACACTAATGCATTGTTGGTGGAGTTGTGAACGAATCCAACCATTCTGGAGAGCAATCTGGAATTATGCCCAAAAAATTATCAAAATGTGCATATCCTTTGATCCAGCAGTGTTTCTATTGGGCTTATATCCCAAAGAAATACTAAAGAAGGGAAAGGGACCTGTATGTGCCAAAATGTTTGTAGCAGCCCTGTTTGTAGTGGCTAGAAACTGGAAAATGAATGGATGCCCATCAATTGGAGAATGGCTGGGTAAATTGTGGTATATGAATGTTATGGAATATTATTGTTCTGTAAGAAATGACCAGCAGGATGAATACAGAGAGGCTTGGAGAGACCTACATGAACTGATGCTAAGTGAAATGAGCAGAACCAGGAGATCATTATACACTTCGACAACGATATTGTATGAGGACATATTTTGATGGAAGTGGATTTCTTTGACAAAGAGACCTGAGTTTCAATTGATAAATGACGGACAAAAGCAGCTATACCCAAAGAAAGAACACTGGGAAATGAATGTGAACTATCTGCATTTTTGTTTCTCTTCCTGGATTATTTATACCTTCTGAATCCAATTCTCCCTACGCAACAAGAGAACTGTTCGGTTCTGCAAACATATATTGTATCTAGGATATACTGCAACATATCCAACATATAAAGGACTGCTTGCCATCTAGGGGAGGGGGTGGAGGGAGGGAGGGAAAAAAAAATCGGAACAGAAATGAGTGTAAATATAATGTAATTATTAAATAAAAAAAAAAAAAAAAAAAAAAAAAAGGAATTATGCCCAAAAAATTATCAAATTGTGCATACCTTTGATCCAGCAGTGTTTCTATTGGGCTTATATCCCAAAGAAGTACTAAAGAAGGGAAAGGGACCTGTATGTGCCAAAATGTTTGTAGCAGCCCTGTTTGTAGTGGCTAGAAACTGGAAAATGAATGGATGCCCATCAATTGGAGAATGGCTGGGTAAATTGTGGTATATGAATGGTTATGGAATATTATTGTTCTGTAAGAAATGACCAACAGGACGAATACAGAGAGGACTGGCGAGACTTACATGAACTGATGCTAAGTGAAATGAGCAGAACCAGGAGATCATTTTACACTTCGACAACGATATTGTATGAGGACATATTTTGATGGAAGTGGATTTCTTTGACAAAGAGACCTGAGTTTCAATTGATAAATTACGGACAAAAGCAGCTACACCCAAAGAAAGAACACTGGGAAATGAATGTGAACTATCTGCATTTTTGTTTTTCTTCCCGGGTTATTTATACCTTCTGAATCCAATTCTCCCTACGCAACAAGAGAACTGTTCGGTTCTGCAAACATATATTGTATCTAGGATATACTGCAACATATCCAACATATAAAGGACTGCTTGCCATCTAGGGGAGGGGGTGGAGGGAGGGAGGGAAAAAAAAATCGGAACAGAAATGAGTGTAAATATAATGTAATTATTAAATAAAAAAAAAAAAAAAAAAAAAAAAAAGGAATTATGCCCAAAAAATTATCAAATTGTGCATACCTTTGATCCAGCAGTGTTTCTATTGGGCTTATATCCCAAAGAAGTACTAAAGAAGGGAAAGGGACCTGTATGTGCCAAAATGTTTGTAGCAGCCCTGTTTGTAGTGGCTAGAAACTGGAAAATGAATGGATGCATCAATTGGAGATTGGCTGGGTAAATTGTGGTATATGAATGGTTATGGAATATTATTGTTCTGTAAGAAATGACCAACAGGACGAATACAGAGAGGACTGGCGAGACTTACATGAACTGATGCTAAGTGAAATGAGCAGAACCAGGAGATCATTTTACACTTCGACAACGATATTGTATGAGGACATATTTTGATGGAAGTGGATTTCTTTGACAAAGAGACCTGAGTTTCAATTGATAAATTACGGACAAAAGCAGCTACACCCAAAGAAAGAACACTGGGAAACGAATGTGAACTATCTGCATTTTTGTTTTTCTTCCCGGGTTATTTATACCTTCTGAATCCAATTCTCCCTACGCAACAAGAGAACTGTTCGGTTCTGCAAACATATATTGTATCTAGGATATACTGCAACATATCCAACATATAAAGGACTGCTTGCCATCTAGGGGAGGGGGTGGAGGGAGGGAGGGGAAAAAAATCGGAACAGAAACGAGTGTCAATATAATGTAATTATTAAATAAAAAATTAAAAAAAAAAAAAGAGTAAATGGGCCCAGTATTACAGGAAAACAAAACCATATGATTGTCACTAATTACTAATAATAATACTAGTGATAAATAGTAGTAGAGATGAAGAATCATGTTCAAAGTTATTCATATTAATTTTTTTAACAAAAGTTAAATAAACATTATTAGTAAAAACTTTGTGTGTCTTTAAGCTGAAAAAGTAAAACTGCCTTCTTAAGAAATCTCATTTATTTCAGGGAACAATGCAGACTAAGAACCAATCAGCATTTGGTTAGGAAATAAAGTGTTTCATGTGTAACATTTTGCTTTTCTGCTTTTGGGTGAGTGCTGAAAAGTATACATATTCCTGCAAAAATAAGATAAAAGATACTATTTTGGTGTTTTATTTATGTAATGTGATATTTTAATCTAATATTTCTCTAATATTTGTAAAATGAATGACTATATGTGTATGTATATGCTCATGTATATGTGTATGTCATTCACTTTACAAATATTAGAGAAATATATATGTGTATATATGTATATATATACACATATATATACATACACACAAATGGACTTTCTGTAATCATAGGCAAAATTATCAACAATTTATGAACAAAAGCATGAAAATGAAGTTTGTTACATAATCCATGAAATGCTGGATTTGAACCTAGAATACCTGAATTTCTATATTACTCTTCCATTTATTATATGATATTGGACCAGTCAATGCACCTGTCTGTGACTAATTTTCTTATCTACAAAATAAGGATGTAGAATTGATGACCTCTAAATTCCTTTCCACTTCTATGTCATATGAAATAATAAAATGGATCCCTAAAATAGTGGAAATTCCAAAAGTCTTTGTGTAGTTTTAAGCTTTGTTAGGTTAAAATAGCCTTAAGAATTTTGGAATACTGCTTACTTAATAAAACAATGAGAGAGAGCAGCTAGGTGGTATAGTGGATAGAGCATCAGCCCTGAAGTCAGGAGGACCTGAGTTCAAATTTGACCTCAGACACTTAACACTTCCTAGCTGTATGATCCTGGGCAAGTCACTTAACCCCAATTACCTCAGCAAAAATAAAATAAAACATAAAACAATAGAGGTTTTCACCATAATTATACATGAGATTCAGAATAAGGAAGATCTTGGTAAATGTCCCTTTTCTAATGCATACTCTGTGTGGTTCTTGACAAGTCTCTTAAATGCTCATTATCTTCAGAAAAATCTATAAGACAATAAACAAATTTAAGAGCAAATATAATTTTGCACTATAGAAGGAATTTTTTTTTTCAGAACAGCTGCCTATAATGGTGAAATCAGAGAATTACTAAAAACTTTGTATCTATTTGTTTGTTTTTAATTCATTAGTGGCATTGTGCTCTTAATGATTCTTTGTTAATCAATATAACTATCCTCTTAATATCATAATGGTTTTAAGAAATATGCTACAATCTAATGTGTCAAATATCTTCAGGAGGTAAGCAGGGGCCATTTTATTTCAGCCAATAAAGCTCTTTGTCTAAGAAACAGGAAGGATGTTTTTATTTGATCACAACTGGTCAAAGGGAGAAATCTGGGTAGCTAAAGATTAAAGAAAATCACATATCAATCACTCAATAAACATGTTTTAGGTGCTTTCTGTGCATTTAATACTATGATATGTGCTGGAGATACAAAAAAAAAAAAAAAAAAGACAAAAATACAGCCCTTGCCCTCAAGGGAGTTATAATCTATTGGGGAAGATAAATTGTGTCAACTTGCAAATGCATATATACAAAGAAAGCTATAGATATGACAATTAGGAAATAAGTGAGAGAAAGCAGTAGAACTAAGAAGGATTGGAAGGTTTCTAGTATAGGATGGATATGGCAATCTTAAAAGGAAAACTTTTTCTACCAATATAGTATTTTCTACTTTCTTCCAGTTCTTTATTTTGAGCAGTGGGAGAGAGGATTTTCCCAGATCAAAATCTCCTGATTGGCTATTTTTGGTTCGGATTTCTCTTATAGATTCCTATAGACAATGAAAAGCAATAGAAAATGTATAAGGAGAGACTTATCTGCTTTAAGTTAATACTCAGAGGATGGGAAAAATCTATCTTAATACATATACACATATATGAATATTTGTGAACTTCTCATTATTTAATTAATTCATTAACTGAAATGAAATGAGAACTATCTATTCCAAATTAGTGTTTCCCTTAACCAGATTTAAAACCATATCAAATTCTGTGCCTGAAGATGTTGCTTGCTACTTTCCGCAATGATGTACAGAATCTCAGCAAGGAAAATCAATGACAGAGGAAATAGAATGGTGCCTTGCTCAAACTTAAAGAATCATGTAGAGGCTGTTTGACTTTAAAAGAATTGAGCTGCTAAAGTTGTTAATGTTCTATATAAAATTGAAATCTTACCTTCTCATTTTTCAGTCCATAAATAGAATATCCTAGGATTCTAAGAAAGAATATATTTTTTTTCTCCTCAGCATGTCTGCTTCTGCCTAGGGTTCCTCCTTAAAAAGAAAAAAAAATACTTTTTTTTAATATTACTTTTTATTTGAGAACAGTATTACGGCAAAGTAAATCCAAGTTTGGTCATTTGGGATAAGTAAAACATGGTGGGAGAGAGAGAAAATACAAATTTATTGTCAAGATTTTCATCAAATTGTATTACTATTCTAGCAAAAACATACTACAAATTTAAATTTTTTCACATAGGCTGGGGAAATCAATTCCACACATAAAGAATGGAAAAAAAGGAGACCTGACTTAACATGAGATTATGTTGGGGGATAGAGTAACTACGGTGAGGGCAAAAGAAGAGTCATTGAAAGAATACAGTAACTATTTGCAATGAGGAAGAAGACAGTGATATGTTCTAGTTAGAATATGAATTCATTCCACTCTTATTTTATCTTTGTTCTTTCTTTCAAGAAGAATATTTTTAGGCCCTAGAAGAACAGAACCAAAAAACATAGTAAATAGTGAAAATGAAAGATAAGTACACATAAATGCTCAAATAACATTTACCTGATCTCAATGAGGTTAACTTGCTTTACTCTGATAAACTAAATGTGAACGTAACAAAATAATTAAAATGCAGTATTAATGACATCTGAAAATTACTTGGTGAATGGATACATTGTAGTTGGACTTCAAATTTGTTTTAATTTCTTCCTGAATTACACTTCAATTTGGCTTGTTTTTTAGTGGGCAGGCAGTATAAACCTAAAGTTTGATACATCTGCTTTGGATCATCTGTTTTTGATAATAACCACTGGACATGGAGACAGAAAATCTTGAATTCAAATGCTTATTAAATGTGATTCTTAACAAATCACTGGGCTTTCCCCCCCCCCTTCAGTTTCCTTATTTAAAGAACAGGTATAATGATAACAATATTTACCTCCCAATGTTTTTAGAAGGATCAATTGAGATATTATTTGTAAAGTATTTAATAACAGTGCTTAGAAAATAATAGTAATAAATGCATGTTCCATTCCCTAAATACTTCATATCTTTTTGCATTCTTCATAGATTTTGATTTTGAGCTTTAGTGGAAGTGAGGGAGTAATATCAATAAATGTTTCAATTCCATTTCCTCCAATAAGAAAAAAAGAAAGAAAAATCAGGGAATTTACTATTTAATCTAAGTTTTGAAGATTTTGTTCTAAGCATTTTAATTTCTTAATGAGAAATCTAATTTCATTCATTATCATTTATTTCAATCCTTCAGGTCTTTTTGTTATGACTTTTATCTATCTGGTGTTGGTACTGCTGCTGTTTTGGTTGTCATTTAATTTCTTTTCTCAAATTCTTATAATTCTGTCACTTCATGGATCTGCGACCTATGAAAACTAGTTTGACCTTCCCAGGCTTTCTGTTTACTGATTGGAATGGACTAATTGACCTGTAAGACCCTTTTAAAGTCTGAAATTCTATGATTCTTTTAAATACTTAAAATTTAAAATTGCAATAATACTTTTGAGACACTTTATATTAGAATGATTTTGCTTGTTTATTGTGGAAAGCAGGTAAAAATTACTTCCTGGTGATGAATAATGATCAATAAAGAGAAAATATTCCATATTTACACAAAAAAATCTCCTCTTAAAAACCTTTTTTGTTGCTTTGTTCACTTTTATTCTTTTCTAAAAAGAAGTAATGTGGCCATGGTTAAATATATACAGGAGTGGGGAGCATCCTTATCTCCTCCTAGATATAGAAGACTAAAAATATGAATTAAAGTTATTTCCATCTTCAACTTTTAACTAACTTTTGCTTTTCCTGACACTGAGCTGTCAGGTTCAGAAAGCCCTGAATCAATAATGTCACTCTGAGTACAATCAGCACTAAGCAGTATGCTCAGTTCGTCACAGCCCAGTAGTTTCAGGTGAAGGCTTTGCTCTCCAGAAACTCCATAAGCAGTGATGAGACATAGTCTGACAGTCAAGAGGTACCTATTGACATATCATTTGCTTTGGGAGCTGCAGGCTTTAGCAGGACCTTATATAACTAGCTTCAAGTGATAGTCCATTTTAGCTGATATTGTATACCTTCCAAGTCTGGGTTCCTTATTTGGGGAGATTTTCACTGCTAATACAAGAAGCCTCTTGAACTCTAGTAATGTCAAAGATGCATGACTCCAAGTGAGCTAAGAATGAGCATTAGAGTTCCAGTTTTCATGATAATTATCAAAATTATAGAACTATAGATTGTTAGATATGAAAGAAATTTTCAATATCATCTATTACATCTCTTATGCATTACCATTAACGAAAAAAGTTCCAGGAAAAAAAATTAGTTGTCCAAAATAGTGTAGATAGTAGCACACTTAAGATTATATTTCAATTTCCCCAGATCTTTATGTTACACCATAGCTGCTTTCAAAATTGTGATCAGCCAGCTAAATGATTTAGATAGAAAGCTAACCCATTTTGATATCTGTTTAGTGTGTTTGGAGGCCACAGAATGCTTACTACTCCCAAAATTCAATATTTTCATTTAGCAACAGTTTAGCAACTAAGACAAAGGATTAAATTATTATTAGATGCACTGAAAATATTAATACACTCATGTGTCATTCCAGTCTTTATTTACTTTATGCCCCTAAGAGACTCTATAATTTAAAGATCCAAAGACATTGACTTCCTTGATGTTCTTCACAAAAAAAATACTGCATTTCCCAGCACTAAATATTCACTGGCTATCTGCCATGTCTTGAATTTTTTCATTTCATATCTCTACTCCCTGACTTTATTGGTTTCCTTTAAATATCAACTGAAATCCTAAAAAGAATAATGCTGAACATGATAATGATGGTAAAACAATAATAATTTGTTTTCAGTTTTTCAATCATATTTGACTCTTCATGACCCATTTGAGGTTTTCCTAGTGAAGATACTGGAATGATTTGCCATGAGAAAATTAAGACAAATCAGCTTAATCACACAGCTAGCAACTGTTAGAAGCCAAATTTGAACTCAGGTCTTCCTGATTTCAGGCCTGATTCTCTATCCTCTGTACTACTTCACTATAGATAAGATTAACTAACATTAATAGCTAACATTTATTCAGTATTTTAGGCTTATGAAATACTTTACAAGATGTTGAAATTATCTTCCAACAGTTTTGTTCTATTCATTAATTTAGCATATCTTTCATGATTAGTAATTGATCTGTTTGGCTTTCAAAAGTCCTTCTTAGCCTAGCCCCTTCCTATCCTTCAAATATACTTATATATTGCTCTCCAACACAAACTTTTTGCACCAGTAACACTGATGTCTTGGGTTTTCCATGTACAAGATATTTTTCTGTCTCAACTCTCAGCATTCTCTCTGTGTCCTTGCAAGGGAACTTTACATTTTCTGCTTTGACTTTTTGGCTCCCTTTAATTTTCAACTAAATTATACCTTTGATAAAAAGCAATCCTTCTTAATTCCATTGCCAATTCCCATAAATATTTTCTATTTGTCCTGCATATAGCTTTATTTGTTTATGTTTGTTTCTATATTGTTTTTATTGCATTATAAACCCCTAAGGACAAGACATGTGTGGTGGTGGTGGTGGTTGTTGTTGTTATTGGTGTTGTTTATTTGTTTTGGTGTTTTCTTTCCCTTTTTGTATCCCAGGTTGAGCACAGTCCTTGGCACATATAAGACACTTAATACCTGTTTATTAATTGATAGATTGATTACATTGATTGACATGGTGTAAGTATATAAACTTATACTAGAATAACTATTCTAAATCAGTATTATCTAAGGAAATGGGGATTGACTGTAGCAATTTGATTTTGTTGATTTTGATGAATGATGAATGCATGAACATTTATTATATCTGTATTAAATTCTAGGGGTATGACTAGAAAAGGAAGTTCCTGCTTTCAAGAAGTTCATATTCTAAAAAAACAAAATGAAACAAAAACAAAACAAAAGAAAAAAATAATATATATTGGAAGTTTTAGCTGTAAGTCAGATGGAAAGTTTCTATGATATTGAGACTCCCTAGTAAAACAGATAGTAATGCTTCTCTCTAATATCATTTCCGTTGATTAAATCATCATTTTCTGATAGTGAACTAATTAATAGTACAAAATAATTTTCTGGCAAGAATTTCATTTCTGGGTCTTTAACAGTAATATCTGTAGCACATTCAAGAAAAGTTGTCAGACTTTATTTCTGAAAGGTGTGAAATAAAACAAGCATTTCCAGAATAAGATATCTTTTAAAATGATGATTACACAGGAAACTGCAAATCTTTATTCTTCTTAAATTTCAAATAAGGTTATGATGTAAATTTTTTTATTATACTTTTGTATTTAGAAGTTATATGCATGGGTAATTTTATAGCATTGACAACTGCTAAACCTTTTGTTCCAGTTTTTCTCCTCCTTCACCCCACCCCCTTCCCCAGATGGCAGGTTGACCAATACATGTTAAATATATTAAAGTATAAATTAAATACAAAATAAGTAAGTATACATGTCCAAACAGTTATTTTGCTGTACAAAAAGAATCAGACTCTGAAATAGTATATAATTAGCCTGTGAAGGAAATAAAAAATGCAGGTGGACAAAATTAGCGGGATTGGGAATTCTATGTAATGGTTCTTAGTCATCTCCCAGAGTTCTTTTGCTGGGTGTAGCTGATTCAGTTCATTACTGCTCCATTAGAACTGATTTGGTTCATCTCATTGCTGAGGATGGCCAGATCCATCAGAATTGATCATCATATAGTATTGTTATTGAAGTATATAATGATCTCCTGGTTCTGCTCATTTCACTCAGCATCAGTTCATGTAAGTCTCTCCAGGCCTTTCTGAAATCATCCTATTGGTCATTTCTTACAGAACAATAATATTCCATAATATTCATATACCACAATTTATTCAGCCATTCTCCAAGTGATGGGCATCCACTCAGTTTCCAGTTTCTGGCCACTACAGAGAGGACTGCCACAAACATTCTTGCCCATACAGGACCCTTTCCCTTCTTTAAAATCTCTTTGGGATATAAGCCCAGTAGTAGTACTGCTAGATCAAAGGGTATGCACAGTTTGATAACTTTTTGAGCATAGTTCCAAATTGTTCTCCAGAATGGCTGGATGTATTTCACAATTCTACCAACAATGTATTAGAGTCCCTGTTTTCCCACATTCCCTCCAACATTCCATATAATCTTTCCCTGTCATACTAGCCAATCTGACAGGTGTGTAATGGTATCTCAGAGTTGTCTTAATTTGCATTTCTCTGATTAATAATGACTTGGAGCATCTTTTCATATGGCTTGAAACAGTTTTGATTTCTTCAG
Source organism: Antechinus flavipes (assembly GCF_016432865.1). Lineage (NCBI taxonomy): Eukaryota > Metazoa > Chordata > Mammalia > Dasyuromorphia > Dasyuridae > Antechinus > Antechinus flavipes. The sequence goes on along the minus strand of NC_067400.1, from coordinate 353,738,357 downwards.
CTGACAATTGTCTGCTCATATTTTTTGAACATTTATCAATTGGAGAATGGCTTGATTTCCTATAAATTAGTCAATTATATATTTTGGAAATGAGGCCTTTATCAGAACCTTTCACTGTAAAAATGTTTTCCCAATTTATTGCTTCTCTTCTAATCTTGTCTGCATTGGTTTTGTTTGTACAAAAACTTTTCAATTTGATATAATCAACATTTTCTATTTGTGATCAGTAATGATCTCTAGTTCTTCTTTGGTCATAAATTCTTTCATCTTCCACAGATCTAAGAGGTATATATTATTATTAATTATTATAATGAATAATTATTCTATGTTCCTCTAATTTATTTATAATCTCATTCTTTATGCCTAGGTCATGAACCCATTTTGACCTTATCTTGGCGTACAATGTTAAGTGTGAGTCAGTGCCTAGTTTCTGCCATACTAGTTTCCAATTTTTCCAGCAATTTTTGTCAAACAGTGAGTTCTAATCCCAAAAAACTGGGGTCTTTCAGTTTGTCAAACACTAGAGTATTAAAGTTATTGACTATTTTGTCATTTGAACTTAACCTATTCCACTGATCAACTAGTCTATTTCTTAGCCAATACCATTTTTTTTCATTTTAATAGCTTTTTATTTACAAGTTATATGCATGGGTAATTTTACATATTGGCAATTGTCAAACCTTTTGTCCCAATTTTTCCCCCAAAGCAGTCCTTCATCCAAGGAGACAGTGTGATGGAGTGGGTGAACCTCCTGGCACAACCAGAACAAAGCCTTACTCCTTACCCAGTGCTTGTGGCTAGAATTTTATTAAAGGCCATTAAGTGAGCAGTACAATTATCTGGGATAAGACCTGACAAGATATATACCTTTTATCCTAAGACACAAATTAATGTGTGCTATGAGACCATCCCAGAGTGGCAAATTTTATTAGCCATAGCTCCAAATTTTACACATGGGTCTCCATTAAAGATAACCAGACTATTGCATAATTGGTGATGGATTCTTGAAGAAAACGTTTCTAAAGTTCTTCTTAAAGGACCAACTATATTTACAGATGCATGCAAACATAATATTTGTGCTGTATACTCTCATGACTTAACTATAAAGAGAGTAGTCAGAACTCCTTTTCAGTCCACTCAGCAGAATGAATTGTATGCAATCATTCTAGCTCTTACTTATTATCCAGGAGATATAAATATAACATCTGATTTGGCCTATTCAGTAGGTGTGGTACAAAGAATTGCCACAGTCCAAATAAAATTTGTAGCCTCTAATATATATCAGTTCTTTAAGAATTTCAAGAGCAAGTGAGAAAGCATCCAAGTAAGATTTATGTTTTGCATGTCCACTCTCATAGTGGACTTTCAGGTCCTATTTTTGATGGTAATTCAAAAGCAGATAGCCTTCTAACTATATTGACCAACATAGTCAATACTCCTTTATTTTGAGAAGCCCAGGAATCTCATTCTAAATATCATCAGGCTGCTCAAGCTTTACATTTACAATTTGGAATAACAAGAGAGGAAGCTAGGAGCATAGTAAAAACCTGTATAGCTTGCCTTCCTTTCCACACTCTTACACTGCCTCCAGGGAAGAACCCTCGTAGTTTGAGACCCAATGAAATCTGGAAAATGGATATGACCCATTATAAATCTTTCAGTTGTCTGTCTTTTATCCATGTTGTGGTAGACACCTTTCCAGGATTCACTTTTGCAATACCAGCAGCAAAAGAGACAGCCCGAGTGGTCACTGAATTCCTCATACAAGCATTTGCAATTATGGGTGTGCCACAAGCAATAAAAACAGACAATGGTCCTGCATATACTTCCAAACATTTTGCACACTTTTGTACACAGTATAAGATTTTACACACCATTGGCATACCTTTTAATCCTCAAGGACAGGCAATAGTAGAGAGGAGAAACAGAGACATTAAGACGCTCCTCCAAAAACAAAAGAAAGGGGGAGTCACAGGTAATGCTAGAGAACTTCTAAATCTAGCCCTTTATACTATTAACTTCTTGATTTTTGACAAAGATGCACTGGCTCTGGCAGACAGGTTTTATAATCTGAAGGGCAGTGTCCAATGCAAGCGGTTCCACTATCTTTAGATAATTGCCAGGTGATGTGGAGAGACCCAGAAAGTGGTGAATGGAAGGCACCAGATAGGTTAACTGATTGGGGGAGAGGGTTTGCTTGTATATCTACAGATGGAGAAGCTATCAGATGGGTGCCAACAAGCTGTATTCGCCTTGTCCCTCACAGCGAGATGGAACGGACCCTTGAAATGAAGGAGAAGACCCAAGAAATATCGGGTGGTTGCTGATTGTTTACCACTGAAAGAGCATGGCAGTTATGGCATTTGTCTCATGGACATCAAAAATTGTTGGACTTGAAAACCCTCAGGAATCATTGGATTCTCTGAGACATAAGACTGTTGTAGGACTTGAAATCCCTCAGGAAATCATTGGATTTTCTAAGAAATGATAAGACTGTTGCAGGACTTCAAAATATGCTGTAATTATTGGATCCCTTAACACATAAAAGGAATGTTGCAGGATTTCAAAAACTTGGGGGGATCATTGTATTCCCTGACATATGAAGCAATGGATAATAGATTGGTTTTGGACTATTTCTTGGCTGCTGAAGAAGGCATATGTATGACTGTTGCTTACATACCTCCTTCTAGGACTTCTGGCATCTTTTACAACACCATGGTGATTTATATTGTTTGTTATACTGCTACTTGCATGTACAATTCATGTTTGTTACACCTCATCGAGCCTGCACTGACTGTGGGGAGAGTCATCACTAATAGTCTCTGCGTTATTGCTATGTACTCGTGTAATACCTCCCATGCTGATGGGTTTGTGCATACCTATTTCTAATAAGACCCTTCAGCCCAGAAACCCACTAACAACCTCCACTTCCCTTTGATGCTTTTCATTTCCCTTTCTGAGATGTCAGAGAGGGTGTGATCATCTCCTTTTTAGTGCTTTCACCTCCCTTCCTGAGAAGTCAAGGGGGATGTAATCACCTTCCCTTGGGGGCTCTCACCTCCTTGAGAAGTCAGAATGGTATGACCACTTGTGTTCTAAAACAAAAGAAAGTGGGAAATGTAATGGGCTGAAGCTCAAGTTGATGCACTGAGGTCCCAAGCACATAAGACTAAATAGCAATTGGATGATACTCTATTAATATATGCTTGGAGAAAGAATGGCCTTGCCCACTCTCTGTACAAGTTTTGATGTGTTGTATAGGAAAAGACATAGAGACGATTTTGGTGGGTGGAGGGACAGAGGCAGAGTCACTGCTGGCTGGGTTCATGTCACAACTGCTCTCACTTCATATTGCCATTCCCCCTTTCACCTCCGCAAAGAGTAAAGATAGAGGATTTTCCCTTAACCTGAATTCCTGACTCTGGCTGATTTTAAAATAAGCGGTCATCACACTTAATTTCTTCTAGGAGGGCCTTATGTGATGGGGACTAGGTTATATCACCTTTTGGGGCTTCATTTGGAGACAGTCTTCCTATGGCCTCTTCAGGGTTTGAAATCTGTTCTTCTCTTTCACCATAAAAGCTGTCTATCCTCAGAGTTCTATTTACTTTTTTACTCATTTTTTTTTTTAAGTTAAGGTCTGCCTTTAGGGCAGGGGAGGTTTTCTGAGTGACCACAGCTGCGCTGGGTCACTGCTAATTCACTCCTGGTGCTGGATGGGTGTGCCCAGGTGTCCTGAGATTCTGGCATTCCAGGGTTTGCTATTGATCTTTTGTGTTTGTGTTGAATGTTTTAGAACTTCTCCGCAGGACAGAGTAACCAACATTCTTGTAGATTCCTGTACATTCCTCCCCCTAGATTCTCTGCCACCTAGAGTACATATCATCCTGGGGAGTCTGCATCAACCCAGGACTCCATGTTAGCATTTGTACTCAGCTGCTTGTGCTACCTCCCTTCTGTATCTGATTGAAACAGACTTTTTCTGATATGTTTACTTCTTACAGATTTTTCACCATGTGGAGTATGCATCGTCCACAGAGATTGCACCATCCTGGGACTTCAAAATTGTCTTTTGCTAACAATTTGTTTCACTCTTGATATTTGTGAGCTAATTCAGAGGCTGGATTTTATAATTAGTCTGAGGATTGTAGAAAAGTTCAGAGAGAAACATGTGTCTCCATTATCTTGGCTCCACCCTGTTGTTTAATCCCTTTCCTCATTTTTCTTCTAGCTCTCTCTTAAAATCTTTTTTTTAAATTACTTCTAGGAGAGCCTTGTGTGATATGGACAAATTTATATTACCCTTTGGGGCTTCATCTGAAGATGATCTCCTTTTGTTGTCCTCAGGGTTTGAAATTTGTTCTTTTTCACTATAAAAACTATCTACGGTCAGAGTTCTTTTGCTTATTTACTCATTAAAAAAAAAAAAAAAAAAAAAAGTTGAGATCTACTTTGAGGGGAGGGGAGGTTGTCCAAGCTCCCTCTACAAGTGGCAGCAGCTGCACTGACTGACTTCTGGTGCTGGATGGCTATAGCCAAGTCTCATGAAATTCTGGCTTTTCAGAGTTTATTCTTAACTTTTCCCTTTTGTGTGTGTGTTGGATGTCTTATAACTTCTCTGACAATCTACCAGCTGCAATAAGCCAACACTGCTGTATATTCCTCCATAGATTCTTGGGTGCACAGAACCCTGAGTACCCCAAGGCTATGTGCCATCTTCACCAATTCTGTGCTCAGCCTGCTTTTGCTTGGCCCAACTCCTTCTGTGTCTGATTGAAACAGACTTATTTCTGAAGATCTTCAAAATTGTCTTCTGCTGGTAATTTGTTAGACTCTTAATATTGGTGATTCTGCCAGTCCAGAACTAATTTAGAGGCTGCATTTACTAATTGGTCTGAGCATCATGGAAAGAGATCAGAAGAAAATGTGCTTTCTTTCCCCCATCTTGGCTCCACCCCCACTAAACAATTGTTAAATAACACTGAAAGTAAAATCTGTAACACACAGCTGACAAAAGATTTAAGTGAAAAAATTTTCTAACCCAAGAGAATTTATAAGGTTAGAAGGAAAGATCTATAATACTGGGTAAGTAGTTGACTCAAAGCCCAGTTAGCAGGACTAGCAGTGGTGGACTTTAGAGGTGGTAACAGCAGCATTGGAAGCTTCATAAGTTTTAAACCATAGACATTAAGGGAATCTTGCAAACGATCAGAAAGAGATGACAAGAGACCCCTTTGCTAGCACTGAGTACAATAATGGAAACATTTTAGTAACATCATTTTCCATACAAGTTCTTGGTCACATTCCCATGTCAGACAACTAATCAGGGGCCATGATGAAGAGTGATTACTTTTGATGACAAGAAATCAGGGGTTATTTGGAGCAGTACCTTTTTCTGGCCCAAGGAGGCAACTGCTATGATGGAAAATATTAGTTGTAGGAGAAAGGAAACAGTGACAACCACTCAACCCCAATTGCTTTGCCAAAAAAAAAAAAAAAAAAAGAAAAGAAAAGAAAAAATTCTTTAGAAATTAAAATTGGGCAAATTGAACCCAATGAATTCATAAGAGATAAAGAAACATTAAAACAAAATCAAAAGCTTGAAAAAATAGAAGAAAATATGAATTATATGAAAATTTAGAAATAAAATAAATAGTTTCAAGGAGATCAAATTTTAGAATTATTGGACTGTTTGAAAATTATGATGAAAGTTCAGGCAATCTATATTTCAAAAATTATAAAGGAAATTTGGTTTGATAGATTAGAAAGTAAAATAAAAACTTTAAGAATCTATTGACCACCACCTGAAAAAGTTTTTAAATTGAAAATCTCTAAGAATATCATCATGAAACTACAGAACTTCCAGGTCAAAGAGAAAAAACATCAAGTCACTAGAAAGAAACCATTCAAATACTATAGGGCCACATTCAGGATTATCCAACATTTAAGCATTTACTATGTTAAAGAAACAAAAAAACTTGGAATATGATATTTGGAAAATCAAAAAAGCTACTACTATTTAAAAAGAAGAAGAAAAATAACCTATCCACTAAAACTGAGTAAGCATTAGGGATGGGAAGGAAGGATACCTTAAGTAAACAGATTTTCAAACTTTTTTATGAAAAGACACAAAATGAATGTAAAATTTAACTTTTGAAGCATAAGACCCAAGAGAATCACAAAAATATAAACATGAAAGAGAAATCATACAAGTCATATGACTTTGCTATTTTAGCAAATGCATAATAAATTTTGTTCCAGCATGACATTTTAACTCTGTGTCTCTATTTCAACTGTGTTTAGTGTAAACAAACAAAAACATTGTGTTCTGTTTGTAATCCATTCTGCAATCTGCTTCTGTTTTGTCTTAGACAAAGCAACAACATAAAAAGATCTAATTTAAAAAGAGAAGGAAGTAAACTATATTTTACTTAAAGGCACCAGAGACAATGAAATAATATCAATATTAAATATAGATGTAACAAATGACATATTATACCAGTTTTTTCTAATAAATTTTATTTATTTATTTAAAGTTCCAATTTGTTTTTTCCTTCCTACACTTACCCATTAAGAAGACAAACAATATCATATATATTATACACCTGAAGTCATAAAAATATATGCTTCATATTGGAAAGTCATGTTAGAAAGGATATAAAACAAGAAACATAAAAACAATAAAAACAAATGTGCTTCTATTTGCTTGCAGAATTCATCAGTTTTCTCCCTCTGGCAGCTCATAGCATTTTTCTTCATGAGTCCTTTGGAACTAATTGTCTTGGATCATTGTTTAAATCAAAGGAGGTAAGTTTTTCACAGTTAATCATCCTTATAATATTGTTGTTACCACATACAATGTTTACCTAGTTTGGGTCATTTATTTTCTATCACTTCATATAATTCTTCCCACATTTGCTAAAACTGTCTCATTAGCATTATATAAATCATACTAATAGTAACTAACATTCATAAAAACTTTGGGGTTTGCAACATGGTTCACAAAAGAGCATCATAGACATGCACCTAAGTGGCTCAGTGGATCTAGAATCAGGAAAACATGAGTTAAAATCTGGTCTTAGGCACTTACTAGGTGTGTGAAACCAGGCAAGTCACAATCTCTATTTTTCTTAGTCCACTGAAGAAGGAAATGGTATACCACTTCAGTATCTTTGCCAAGAAAAACTTATGAACAGTATAATCCATGAGGTCATGAAGAACCAGATATGACTAAAGAACTGAACAACAATGACATCAACCTGGAAAGAACTTCTTCAGAAGTTGTCAAATCCAAACCCTTATTTTACAAATTGTTAGAAAAACAAACCCCAGAAATGTAAGTACTTTACACAAGTCAATATAATAAGTAAATGTAAGACTCAGGATATTAAATTCAGGTTCTGACTTCAATGCCAGCATGTCACACATGGTTTCATCATGAGGTTTTAAATTCTTATTTTAGGGCATAAGACACATTGAGGAAATGTAATGCCAGAGAAACTGAGCAAGTATTAAAGATTAGATGGATCCATGGTTTGGTCCCAGGGCTGAATGAGACTATCATCTCCAAGAATCCAGCAGGGAATGTCAGATACAAGATGTTTTTACAGGTTAACAAGAACAATGACATAAGGGGGGAGGTACCTGCATGGGTATAACCTAATGGGGGGAGGCACCTAGGATGATATAATGGGAGGTACTTGAGAGGCTCCTGATATTCTAATGATCATTAAATTAGATAAAGACCTTTATCCCATCAAACATTAAGAGGGAATGATTATAGCCTAAGGTCTAAGATATAAGACCTTTATCCTATCAAACATTAAGAGGGAATGGTTATAACCTGAGGCAGAGTAACTGAATAGGACAATTAGGGAAACTGGGTCAGGACATTAAAAGAGAACCGTGGCTCAATAGAGAACCAGCTCGTTTAGTCCAGATCATATGCAGTGCAGATTAAATGGTGCTTTTATAAATCATTCTATTGATCCATAAATTCAAATCTAATTCTTTTTCACTCTAAATCAAATGTTCTATACAATATGAAACACTTAATCTTTTCAACATTTGCAATTTAGTTTTACATATATATTAATAGCTCAGAGGCCCATCCCATGGAACAAGGAGATATGGGGACTAATATAATGATCAGTCAAACAATAAACCTTTATTAAATACATATTAGATTAAGGGCTAAGGATACACAAAGAGGCAAAAATAAATAAACAAACACATCAATAAATAAAACTAATCCTCATCCTCTAAAATATTACAATTGAATGGAAGAGACAAGATTCAAACATAAATATATAAAGCATGCTATATAGAGAATAAATAGAAAATAAATAAAAAGGAAAAAGCACTGGGACTTACAGGGTTTAAGAAAGACTTCCTATAGAAAGTGAGATCTGTGTTGGGAATTAAAGAAGTAAATAAAGTTAATAGTAAGAACAGGGGAGATATAGTATTCCAGAAATTCTGGAAAGCCAGAGATAATGCCCAGAGCCAAGGGATGAAGTGTCTTATCCATAGATCAGTCAGAAGGCCAGTGTCACTGGATCAACTGTGCTTCTTGGAAAGTACTGGAAACATAGGAGAGATCTAATTAGGGCCTTGAAGGCCAAAGAATATTTTGTATTTGCTCTAGGAGTCAATAGAGTTTAGTGAGTGTGTAGAGTGACACAATCAACCTACATTTAAAGAAAATCACGTAAGTGATTTAATGAAGTATGAATTGGAATAAAGAGAGATTTGAGACAGACAGACTCAGAAGCAGGCTCTTTCAGTAATCAAGGGATAAAGTGATGAGGGCCTGCGCTAGAATGATGACAATGTTGAAGGACAGAAGGGCTCATTTTGGACACACTTTTCAAATATGAAATTGACCAGCTTTAGCAATACTTGGTATATAATGGGAGGGAAGAGGGTAAGAGGTAGCGAGGAAACAGGATGAGTCCTAGTTTGTGAGATAAATGGACTGGGAGGAAGTTGTTTTCTATAGTAATTGTTAAGGGGTAGAGAAGGATTTAGGAAGAAAGATAATGAATTCCATTTTAGACATATTAATTTTAAGATACCTACTACATATCCAGTTTGAGATTTCTGAAAGGAAGTTAGAGAAATAAGATTAAATTTAAGGAAAGAGATTGGGGCAGAAAAGATAGATTTGAGAATCATCAATATAGAGAATGTATTTAAATCTAGAAGAGTTGCTGAAATTACTAAGTGAAATAGAATACAGAGAGAAAAGGGACAAACACAAGATCCTGAAGGACATATGCAATAAGAGGAAGTGATCTGTAGGAGCACCCAGCCAAGCTGACCATGAACAAACAGGAAAACAAATAGGAAGAGAACCAGGAGAGAGCAGTATCCGGAACATCTAGAAAGAAAAGAGCCTCAGGAATGAATCATCAAAAGAGCTAAAAACTGCAGATAAAAGAGAATAAAGAATGATAAAAGTTCATTGGATTTGGCAACTAAAAGTGACAATCCAAGTGACTCGTGAGAATTTTTACAGATATCTCTGGTTATATCCTTTCTTTCTTCATTCATCTCATTTTCAAAGTGGGGTATTTTGCTCAAGTTTGGGGAAAAATGCTTCCCTGATTTAAGAGATGAGTTGGTACAGTTTGTAGGTCTATTTTTGCAGTGTTCTTCTCTTGTTATCTTTGCCTCCTCCCAATTTTAACAGTTTCTTCAGTTAAGAAATTTTGACTTCCCTAATATGTGCCAAATAATTTTCAACATCAAATAACTGTTCTGATTTTTCTCAGAGACCCAAAATAGTTGAGCGTAGGACACAGAAAATAAGTATTGATTATAGCTTGAGATCGGAGATATTCGGAGTTAAATGAACCTTCAAGATCATCCAATATATTCTCCTCATTTTATAAAAGAAGAAACAGGCTCTCAAAGAAGTTACATTGCTTAGCTAAAGTTATAGAGGTATAATTACCAAAGAAATATAGTGCCTTAATTTCAAAAAATGAGGTTGGAAATGATTGGTTCTAATGGTTGGAAATTTAGGCAGTGGCCTTGAGGAATATGTATGTATAAGAAGTGGGGCTTTGCAATGTCTTTCATGTCATACTACATGAGTGGATAATGAAGCATTCATGTAGAAATTTTGCTGTGATGAGACCTTATACACACTTATAGGACACAAAATAGTGTACTGGCTGGATTTTGTTAGAATGACGGCACTCAAAAGGAACAACATTACTTCATTGTGGTAGTGGTACTAGTACCTTTTTTTTTCATAATAGTTTCTAACTAAGGATAATAGAAATGCCTATTTGTAGAGGGTGTTTTTTTTTTTTCTGATTGACAAAATGCTGTCTATTTCATTACCTATAGTTACAAAGATTTCACAGAATTAAATCCATAAATGATAATTCAACTTCCAACTGAAAGGAACCTTAGAGATTTTCTAATCCCAACTCATTACTTGTCTTTGAAAAAATTCAGTGCTAACAGGAAGGTAAAGTTACTTATTGCACACAGGTGAAAAATAGAAGAACTGGAATCTGAAACCATGCTTTTCTGATTAATTCCACATTAGTTTTTTAAATCCAAAGTGTCAGGGAATCAATAATTCAGAATATAATACATCAGAATGTAATAAATCAGAACTATAGCACCTCTTCAATCATAGATCTGGAAGTATGACAAGTAGAGTCAGAAGTAGCTATGGTGCCTAAAATCTAAGTCTCTCCCCTCAGTCCTATGCTAAACATGCACTTTGGTCGTTAGAATGATCAACTCTGGTTCTTAGTAAGAAACAAGGTCTAGGAGTGCATGTCATAGCTCACCAACTGAATGACCATCACCAAGTCACTTCACTTTTTGGAAGGTCATTATCAAACATCATCAAATAAATACTATGGTATTCCTATTCCCTACTTCATGAGATAGATAGAAAGTTAGAAAATCATAAAATAACATATAAACTAACTATTTTTAGCTATATTATAGTGTGAAAAGCATTAGATTTCAAATCAGAAGACCTCAATTTGAGCTTCATATTTGCTCCTTACTAGCAGTATCATTTTAGGTGAATCACTGAGTTTCACTGTGCCTAAACTTAACTATATGTAAAATGAGGATATAATACTTATGGGCTCAAATGAAACAAAGTATGTAAAATTCTATGTAAACTCTAAAGGATTATATAAACATCAGCCTTTATTAACATTACTTCTAGCCCATCTTCCCAGAATTTTTGGCAAATGCGACCAATCTGACATTTCATGGTTAGTGTGGATACTGCTGAAGTAGTCTAGTAGAAAAGGGGGTACTCATCATTCTGACAAGTGGGGCTTTCTGTATGTTTAAGCCACAAGTAAAGTTGTTTAAAGCCTTCTGGTAACTACTTTCTTCCTTCTCTTTCTTTCCTTTTCCTAGATTTAAAACTAATAGCTATTTTGTATCTTGCACAGGGATCTGTCTATATACTTGATCATAATTCATTGAATTGTTTTGATTCTTTTTTTGTTTATATGAATCATATTTTTCTTTATCTTTCTCATAAGATATATTGGCAAATGTTGAACTTTTTTGGAGGTTGAACACAAAAGTACATCTTCCTTATAAGTATAAAGTTAAAAAATAAGATTAGTAACATGTTTAACTGGTTTGCTGCCTGCCATGCATATTTTATACATGTATTTATGCATATATTAATGCATATACAAATTTTTATATATGCACAAATATATGCATATATTTATGGAAAGAAAATGGTCAAATAAGTTTCAGAAGGAGTAAAAGAAGAGAAATAGAGGGAACCACTTGGAGATTAGTGACAAATTGTAACATTAGAATCATAATGTTAAGAGGACTCTCAGATGTCATCTAGACCATAATTCAAAAATGCAAATTTGTTCTCATAGGTAACACTGAGATTTAGAAGGATAGAACTTAACTAAATTTGGCACTGGAAGGACCTAGTTAAAGAGTAGATAAAAGGGATAGATTGAGGTGGAGTAACATATTAATAATACATAATTGAGTAAAGAACTCAGAGGCATAAAGAGTGAAAAATGGTTTGAACAGAGATCTCTAGAGGGGGAAAAACAGAATCAGTATTATTATATTGCTAAACTATAGAAGAATTAGGACGTGGAAGAATCATGGAAGAATAAAAAGAATTATATTTTTAGAGCTCTAGGATTTCAACTAGCAAAATATCTGTATTCTCTCTGTCTCTCTGTCTATTTCTCTCTCTCTCTCTCTCTCTCTCTCTCTCTCTCTCTCTCTTTCTCTCTCTCTCTCTCTCTCTTTCGGTCTCTTTATTACCCTCTCTCTTAACACACACACACACACACACACACACACACACACACACACACATCAGAATATGAATGATAATTTCATTCTACAGAAGTTAGAAAAAGCAACAAAAGGAAAAGTTGTCCTAGACCTGATTATGATCAATAAGGAAGAACTGGTTGCTGTAGCATAAATAATAATATTGGGAATGAGTGATAAGTGATAATTTTTCATATGTTTCCTTTTAGAGAAATAAAGAAAACCAGGATAATCTGATTTTAGGTTAAATTTTGTAAAAGAGATGAAAAATTGTTCAGAGAAAGGATAGTATCAAATCAATGGCTTTATATTTTATAGATGTAGATGTTGGATTAGAATATACACTTGGCTCTCAAGTAAATTCTGAATAATAAGAAAATAAGGCAGAAATGATTTCCAATGAAAAAGAAAAGTGATCCCACCTAAAGAAGCCAATTTAAATGAATACCAAAATAATCACCGAACACATTCCTTTTTTTAATGTATAGAAGACAAATAAGGAATTTTTTAAAGTGCACATAGTTCTGAGAGGCTATAGAATATAATGAATATAACCGAACATGGACTAAGGAAGACTAGCATTCAGATATTGCTACTGATATCTTAGTATCTCTGCCACTATGGTAAACCATTCCTGACTTTCTGCATCTGCAAAATGGGGCATGAAAATAATTATAATACCTACCTAATAGACCTCATGGGGTTGATGTCAACTTAAATGGGATAATGTCTATAAAGTGCTTTGCAAATTTTACAACATAATAAACATGTTATCTATTTTTGTTAAAGTTCTGAAAGATATTAGACTAGTTGCTTAAACTGTGGGTCACGATCCCATTTGAAGTTAGTATAATTGAATGTGGAGGTCATGAATTGCGATTTATTTTCAGTAAATGTTTGATTTGTATACCTATTTTATATACCCACATGCCTGGAGTGGCATAAAAATTTCTTGGACAAAAAGGGGTCACAAGTGGAAAAAGTTTAGGTCCCGGACTAGACAATAAAGAAAGATTTATGTGTTCCTTATTTGTTTTTCTTAATTATTATTTGTGAGGAACAAGAAGACAATCAAAGCATCAATAGTTCTGCTACTGGTGATAGATCTATCTTTTTCAGAGTATGTGAGAAAACAGAATTACAGAGTTGTAGATTTAGAACAGAAAGGGTTATATCAAAGACAATTTAGGTTGAGACCCTCATATTATAGATGTGAAAGCAGAGGCACAAAGAGCATTGACTTGTCCAAAATCAAACAGATAGTAAGTCACAGAAGTAAAACTGGAACACATATTCTCTGATTACAAAGTCAGTAATGATTAAAAAAAAAAAAAAGGCAACTTTTCTTTTTTTTTTTTCCTTTAAGGGAAACAATCTTTGGTTTATCAGGGACTAGAAATCTCAAAAAATTGAGGATATGGTTCAACATGTTTTTTAAATTTTATTTATAATTGATACTATAAAATAAGGATTACCATAGCATATTAAAATAAAAAGATGGTTGTTCATGCAAATCTACTATGACAACTTGCTATTATTCCTTTCAAATATACAACACAATTATCATATAAATTCCCTTTTTCTTCCCTCTCATACCTGCCCTAGAGATGGTTACCATTAGACATAAATAAGTATATGTGTATATATATGTGGATGGATATGTGTATATGTATGTGCATATATGTTTATATACATGTATGCATATGCACATATCTAACATTAATCTATACATACTATCAGGTTTTTTTTCTTCATTCAATAATCTTTCTTCATATGTCCTTTAGAGTTCATTTGGTATTTAAAATGGGGAAAATAATTTATTCATTCAAAGTTCTTCCTAAAACAATATTGCTGTTACTTGTATACAATATTCTTATGGTTCTGCTAATTTTATTTTTTATTATTTTGTGCAAGTCTTTCCATTTTTTTTCTCCTAAAAAAGTGGGCTCATTGTTTCTTATAGCATAATAGTATTCTAATGCAAAGATATATCTCCACTTCTTTAGTCAATCCTGAATCAATGAGCATCCTTGCAATTTCCAGTTCTTTGCCATCACAAAGAGAGCTGCTAGAAACATTTTAAAACACATAGGTTCTCTTCTTACTTCACTAACCAATAAGTTGTTATTCTTAAAAGAACATATCTTAGTCAATTTCAGATGCCTAAATGGGCCCCAATAACTTTAAAAGCTGAAATCTATCATTTTTGTCTTCAACATTCTAAAAGAGGAAAATGTAAAGGACATTATTTCTTCATTAATGCAAGAAAATCTATAAAATAAACAGAGAAAATCATATGTGAATAATCTTCACTGACCTTTGGTTTCATTATGCAACTTTTATTTTTGATAATGTTTATTATTTGTTCCAAGAAATTTTATCAGTGTAGATTGGGTATTGCTAATTCACATATTCTTCTTAACTTCGTACAGGCATTTGGCTGTCTACAGATGCCAAGCCCTTTAGCTATCAAATACACTAAGCAGATTGCTTTGAAATGTTCTTACTTTAAGGATCTTTTTTTTTTTTAAACTGCTATAAATCTGTTATGAGCTGCTTTCTTAATGTGGATAACTTGGCTTGTATATCTTTACATGCCAATTTTCTTCAGAGTTCATTTCAGGTTTTTCAGCAAATCAGTCTCACTTCTTAATATATACTTATATATACTTCTTTCAGTTCCTAAGTCCAACCCCCACACCTACTCTTACACATATTTTATTCTCTGTTGATTTGCAAGCATGAATAACCAACAGTGTGGGCAATTTGTGTATTCCCAGTTGAGCATCAACTTATTTGCTGTGTAACATCAAAAATGTGTTGAGGGTTTTTTTTTTTTAAGTTAAGAATGGTAAGTATTGATTTACTCTAGATATTTTATGATCATAAAAATCATTTGCATGACATGAATAATTATTATACAAATATGTATATTTGAAAATAGATATATAAGAAAGCTATCTACATACTAATGGAAAACAACCATGAGGAAGATGTGTAAAAGGATTAGGAAAGCTTTTAAAATAATATTTTATATCAAATATCCCCACAATCAACCTATTCACTGAAAGGTATACAGAATACAAGATTTTATTGGGATTCCTTTTATTGCATATAAAACAATTGTTATTATGTTGAACTAAATGATGCCTTTGAAACTCTCCTCCACATTATATCCTTTGTATGTGTTAGAACTATGTAAGAATCCTTAAAATATTTGGCAACAAATATAACTTTATTCTGTCAATGTTGGAAAATTTACATTAAAAAAAGTGTAAAATGGGAAGACATTTTTTCTTTTTCTTTTTTTAATTTTTCTTTTTCTTTTTTTAATTTTTATTTAATAATTACTTTATATTGACACTCGTTTCTGTTCCGATTTTTTTTTCCCTCCCTCCCTCCCTCCACCCCCTCCCCTAGATGGCAAGCAGTCCTTTATATGTTGGATATGTTGCAGTATATCCTAGATACAATATATGTTTGCAGAACGGGAAGACATTTTTTCATTAAAATTGTTTTCTTTATTCATGGAGGCTTTGTTTAACAAAGTCCAAATCAAAGAGAGTTTTCCAGTAAATGATGACGTCTTCTAGATATTTCTGTTTATTGAGGAGTTTGTTTGATTGCCTCAAGAACCAGAATATTTTAGTCTATTGCCAATTAACTCTATGATTATACACATACATACACTCACTCACTTACTCAAAACTATTCCCATGTTTTGGCCTTCTTTGGCCACAAATTCCTACCTTCTCTAGAGATCTGAGAGATAGAGTATTTTTTTATTCTTCTTATTTGCCTATAGTATCACTCTTTATGTCTAAATCATAATGGGGTTGGAGCCAAAATGACAGTAAAGCCACGAAGTGGCTAAACCAAACCACTGAATGGTCTCATGGAATGAAATCACTCTCCAGTTTAAGATAGATTGGAAAAACTTCAAGAAAGGTCATTCTCACTGGGCATTCAGCCCAGTTCAGATAGATTCTAGGAAAATCAGATCTAAGAAAAGCAATAATCCCTAGATAACACTTCCTATCCTGCCTTCTTTTAATAAGAATAACTTGTAAACAGCTTCATTGTTAGGTTTTTTCATTATTTTTAGCTTTTTAACCAACCTAACATTTGGGGCAGGGAGAAAGAAAAATGCATCAGGAGACAGCTGGCTTTCCCTCAGAGACCCCCATGGAAGTGAAGGGGCTATGCTTGGAAGAGTCTTGGTAGAATTCTGGGTCTGTATAAATAACAATTCTATCTTTCCCTGAGGGGTCTTCTTCCTCTTTGATGACCTTTGGCATCAATCCAAAAATGGCTTCAAGTTTTCAGATATCCCATTCACTATCCATCTGTGAAGTAGCTGAATAGTTTTCAGTGGAAATCCAAAGAAAGAGGAAAGAATTGATGGGAGGTGTTCTCTTTGTATCTGTGTGTGTGTGTGTGTGTGTATATATATACGTGTGTGACCTGATCAAATTCAAGTAAATTTTTCAGGAAAGTGTGCAATTATTTTCTCTGTTGGAAGGGTTACTTTGTCATTAGCACACAAAATGCTGAACAGCCCATAAATCTTCCAATGTGACAAGGAGCTGGACTCTGGTGGATTTCCCAGACATCTACACCCACAAGGAATCAGGGTCAAAGACCTTCAGATCCATGTTATCCCCCATCCAATCCAAGCTTCAGAAGGCATACCCTTGCTATACTCTATGGCACTCACCACACTATCCAGAGCCAGCCCATCTAAAGAGACTGCCTTAACCTTGCCTCTAGAGACCCTGTGGGACTCACAGGGCTTATCCTCCTCCAGAGGTCATCTAAGGGTCTCAGGCTTTCCTCTGCTCACATACCCCATAGACTGCTTGAAAGGGAAAAACAAGTCCCTCTACTCAAGTTACTGTTGAGGAAGTTCATTTCTGTAAAGTTGTGGGATTTTCTTTCTATTGGACGAATACAAAACCATCATGGATATCTTTCTGGTGGGTGACAAGGCTGGTGCTAGATGTCTTGAAAAGCTCAGTGACTTCTTTGTTGAAATTTGCTGCTGCAGAGCCCAGAGTGGCTTCTGCCCCATTGCAAGGGCAGATGCTGCTGCAGATTCTGCAGCCTACAGAACACCCAGTTGGGAGGAGTGGGATAACCCAGCACAAGGCCAGGAGGGCCTGGATGGACACCATGGAAACATCCTATTCTATGCCTAGAGAGGTGGAAAACCCATAGTGATTTCTATCAATCAATCAATCAAATCAGGCTGATCTTTAAAAAAGAGGAGAGTTCATGCCAGACTTTCATTTTGATGCTCCTCCACTTAATTGAACCATAAAGATATGACTATCATCAGATTGCCTTTGAGAAACCTACATGGCTTCTGGTCAGCTATCTAGTTATGGCTTTGAAGAAGTTCAACATGAACTCTTCAGTTACCTGTATTTCTATTCCATTCTTCCATTTTCTGGCCATAGTCTTTCAGAGAGCATGTAAGCTATGGATATTATTGATAACAATTCTGTGTGAAAATTGGGGGTTCTACCATCCTGGCAGTCACCAGCAATGTCTTGTATCTTATATTCCCAAAGATCTGAGGAATCAAAGTGTTTCAATACAACTCATTTTCAAGGGGAAAATAATTTAACTACTAAGTGAACTATACTCAGGTTAGCTAGAGAAATTTAAAGAAGCAAGAGAATTAATATCAATAATCAATTAATCAATATCAACATCAATTAATGTAGAGGACCACAGATAGTGGGGAACTCTGGGAAAGTTATACTTGAAGCAAAGATACTTGCAGTAGGGTGTTTACTCAGTGTGATTGATGAATTAATGGTTTTTTTAATTCTTATATACTTAATGTGATGTAATGATGCAATCACTCTAGTTAGCATATACTTAGTGTCATATGGTGATGTAATGGTTCTACAGTTGGCACATGCTCAGTGTGCTGTAGTGAGGTAATTGTACTAAGGTATTTAAGGTTTAAGAGGACTTGAAAGAGATGGACTCCATCTTTGACCATTGTCATGGGTCTCCTGCCTCTTTTACTTCTCCACTAAAACCAAGGACTTGGGCTAGTCCCAGGGTCCTCCAAAGAGCTAGTCCAGACAATATATTTTAACATCCCAGCATGGGGTCTCTAGAAAGCAGTGATACATTTTGTCACCTCAACTTGGGGGCTCTAGAAAGGATACTACATTTTGGCGCCTAAATGTGGGGCCTTAAAAATGCAGGGCCTTGCAAAGCGGGGCACAAATCAGCTCAACTGATGTGATCAACTGAGTTCAGTGGAGAAGTCCCTGTGGCCTGGAAATAGGGTAAGTATAAAAATAGGCAAGCAGGAAGAATCAGTAAAGGCTAAACTAGTTGCTTTTGTTTTTCAGCCAAAATGAGACAGATAATAAGAAATGAGCCTCCCTTCCCAGGGAAGTATGAAGCATGCTTAGTTAGGTTAACAGAGAAGCAAGGTTTGTTAGTAACTCAGAAGCAGATCAATGAGTTCTTAGGTACTCAGAAGAGCATGTTTCCTTGGCTCTTTAAAGGAGTGAGATTAGAGCCAGAGATGTGGAAGTTAGTGGGAGAACTAACTGAATACAATGGGTTAAAATTGTTTTTAAGGAATGCCACAAGTTTTAAAAATAGGAAAGATTGCAACTTGGGCAGCCAGACAAGAAAGTATGAAGAGAAAATCAAGCAGAGAGGTGGTGCCCAAAACCTTGGAGAGTACAGCACCTGAGGCAGAACTCAGGAAGTTTTTGTTTTGTTTTGTTTTGTTTTGTTTAGCATTTTACTGATTTATTTTGCTTGCTACTGCTTTAGGAAATCTGCAGGGCATAGCCATTGGTCAAGAAAAGAATTATGTATCTTAAGTACCATGGTGAGTTGGGCAGAAAAGGAATTAAGTACATTAAGTACCTTGCTGATGAGAAGGGGTGTGGTGCTTTTCACATCCAAAGCTCAGTTTCAATTCTGCCTACAGCCCAGCATGGGTCCTTAAAGTATTCCCCATCTCCTGACCCTCCTCCCTCAACTCCTTCTTCCAGAGCTGGTGTGGAGGGAGGGGGAGGAGGAAGGGGAGGGGCAATGATACCATCATCACCTCCCATGGGGCAGTTTTGCCCACCCGCTATGTGCTCATTACAAGAGGCCAAGCTTGACTCCAGGGCCCCGGGCAAAAATCACTTGGGACTTGATGGCAACCACTGCACCCAGAGAATTTTTAAGCAAGCCTGTGGGAGAAGGAGATTGCAATTAGTCATAATAGAATTGTATGCCACTGGGACTACTGAGATATTCCCTGGAGAAGTGAAATCTGTCAGTGTCCCACCTATAGATCCCTTGCCTCCACACACAGTAGGCTTAACATCTCCTGAGAATGCTTACAAAATAGTTTCTATCCATATACTGATGTGGGAAACTGGGGAATGTGTAGCTAAAATCTCAGTCACAAATACAGGTAAACAATGTGTGACTTATCAACCAGGAGAAGTAGTAGCATCCAGTTTACTGATACAGATTCTTGATAGGCAATTTGGTGATATTTATCCAGATTTTGATTCCCAGCAACAGAAGCCAGGAATATTCTGGACTGCAGCTATTACAACTGATCATCCTCTGCTCATTCTCTATGTAAATGGCATACCATTGAAAGGGTTGGTAGTCACGGGTGCAGATCGTACAGTCATTAGCAGTGCCAATTTGCAGTGCTCACCCATACAGTGTCTGACATAGGGAGATAAATAGTAGCTGAAATCAGTGCTACACCTTTGAGATGGAAATTTGAAGATAAGACAGACGTTTTTACTCCTTTTCTAGTAAAAAAAAAAATCCCCATCAATCTATGAGGAAGAGACATTTTACAACCATTAGGATCACAATCGAGTACTTTGGCATTATAGGCAGGAGTTCTATTGAAGGTCTACCAGCACTCTCACTTGTTCCCATTCATTGAAAAACTAATACATCAGTATGAGTGGAAAAGTGGACCTTGGCAAATGAAAAAAAAAATTCAGGCCTTAATAGATATAGTACAGGAGCAACTTGAGCAAATACATTTACAACCTTCTCTAAGTCCTTGGAATTCCCTTGTATTTGTTGTAAAAAAAGAAATCTGGAAAATGAAGGATTTGATTGATTTGAGAAAAGTAAAAGAACAGAAGGAAACTGTGGGAACTCTTCAGGCTAGACTTCCATCTCCTACTCAATTGCCTAGGTGTTATCTAGCCTCTTGGGGTTATAGACATCAAGGACTGTTTCTATTCTAACTGTCTAGATAAGGATATGAAAAAAAGTAGATTTGTCTTTTCAATACCCAGATTTAATTTAGCTGAGCCTTATAAAATATATGAATGGACAGTTTTGTCACAGGGAATGAAAAATATGTCAAATGTATGTATTTGCTACTCTTACTCCAGTAAGAAAAGCATTTCCAAAAGTTATGTTATTACATTACATGGATGATATCTTGAGGTGTGCATCTGAGGAGCAAATGTTAGAAGCATGTCTACAAAAGACTATAGAAACATTAAGGAACTACAAATTGCATACAGCTCCAGAAAATATTCGAAGTCATGCTCCTTTTCAATATTTAGAATATGAAGTATATCCTAAGGAGCTTACAATACAAAAACTTTCTTTAAGAAAAAAGAAGTTGAACATCTTAAATGATTTTCAGAAATTGATAGGAGATATCCAATGGATGCAACCAGTGTTAGGCATGACTACCTATCAATTACAATCATTATATGACATTTTAAGGGGAGACAATGCTTTATACTTACCAAGTCAGCTTACAAAAGAAGCTCAAGAGGCTTTGAGAGAAGTTGAACTGGCTTTATCCAATGTGGTTGAAAGAGTTACTCAAAAACCTTTGGAAATATCAGTTTTTGCTACAAAAGAGGCACCCACAGCAGTTCTTCATCAAGGAGACAGTATGATAGAGTGGATGAACCTCCCAGCACAACCAGCACAAAGCTTTACTCTTTTCCCAGTGCTTGTGGCTAGAATTTATTAAAAGCCACTAAATGAGTAGCACAATTATTTGGGATAAGATTTGACAAGATATACACCTTTTACATCAATGCACAAATTAATGTATGCTGTGAAATCATCCCAGAATGGCAAATTTTATTGGTCATAGCTCCAAATTTTATACATGAGTCTTCATTAAAGATAACCCAGCTATTGCATAATTGGCAATGGCTTTTTGAAGAAAACATTCCTAAGATTCCTCTTCAAGGACCAACTATCTTTACAGATGCATCCAAACATAACAGTTGTGCTGTATACTCTCATGACTTAACTATAAAGAGTATAGTCAGAAAGCCTTTTCATTCCACTCAGCAGAATGAAAATTGTATGCAATCTTGCTAGCCATTACTTATTATCCAGGAGATGTAAATATAATATCTGATTCAGCTTATTCAATAGGTGTGGTACAAAGAATTGTCACAGCTCAAATAAAATTTGTAACTTCTAATACATATCAGCTCTTTAAGGAACTTCAAGAGCAAGTAAGAAAGTGTCATGGTAAGATTTATATCATGCATTTCCACTGTCATAATGGACTTCCAGGTCCTAATGTTTATGGACATTCAAAGGCAGATACCTTTCTAACCATGTTAGTCAATTCACCTTTATTTCAAGCAGCCCAAGAATCTCATTCTAACTATCATCAGACTGCTTGAGCTTTACATTTGGATTTTGAAATAACAAAAAAGGAAGCTAGAAGCATGGGTAAAGCTTGTACAGTTTGCCTTACTTTCCACACTCCTGTGGAGCTCCAGAGAAGAACCTTCATGGTTTGAGACCCAATGAAATTTGGTAAATAGATGTGACCCATTATAAATCTTTTGGTCGTCTTTCCTTTATCCATGTTGTAGTAGACACCTTTTCAGGAACTATTTTTGCAATACCAGAAGCCAAAAAGACAGCCTGAGTGGTCACTGAATTACTTATCCAAGTTTTTGCAATTATGGATGTGCCACAAGCAATAAAAAATAATGGACCTGCATATACTTCTAAAGATTTTGCACACTTTTGTGCACAGTATCACATTTTACATACCACTGGCATACCCTTTATTCCTCAAGGACAGGCAATAGTAGAGAGGAGAAACAGAGACATCAAAACACTCCTCCAAAAACAGAAGGAAGGAGGAACTACATGTCACCCTAGAGAACTTTTAAATCTAGCTATTTATACAATTAATCTCTTGAATTTTGATGAAGATGTACTGGCTCTGGCAGATAGGTTTTATAATACACTGGAAGGACAGTGTCTTTAGATAATTGCCAGGTGATGTGGAGAGATCCAGAAAGTGGTGAATGGAAGGGACCAGATAAGATGGCGGAGAGGAGGCACATAGCTGTGTAGCTCCACATTTTCTCTCAGAATCCATTTCATTACAAGTCTGTGAATTAATGATTGACTGAAAAAAAAAAAAAAAAACACAAATAGTTACCAAGAGAAGCCATCCTTGAGATTCACCAGGAAAGGTCTGTTTTTGTTCGAGGGTGGGGACGGTTTTAGATCGGGCGCAGGCTGAGGACAGCGGCAGTGAGAGCACGGGAGCAGATTGGAGAGGGGGTAGGGCATGATCTCAGCCATCTCTGCGGGGAGAGCTTTGCTACAGGATTGGATACTTTGCCCTGGCAGCAAGTCAGCAGCCCAGCAGAGAAGCTAAAAACACTGGAGGGTGAAGAATACAACCCCAAACAGCTGGAGTCTCTCAGGACCTGGCCACCCCTCCCCCACAGTGTCTCAGCACACTTTCGGAGTCTCAGAGCGCAGGCGCAGCACAGTAGGGCTAGTGTCTCGCTGCTGCCCCCGCAATCTGTAGAGGAAGCTCGGTAACACCACCCAGCCCCTCCCCCACAAAAAACAGACTTCATTTGGGGGTTCTTTCTTTTTTTCTTTGCTAGTTTGTCTTTGATTCTTTGACAAAATGAGCAAAAAATTGAAGAGGACTTCAACCCTTGACAGCTTCTATACAGATAGAGAGCAAACTCTAAATCCTGAGAAGACTAAAAACAGATGAATCTCCAGGTGAATCCCCAAAGGAGGAGATCATCTGTTCCTCAGCACAGATGAATCTCATGGAGGAAATTAAAAAGGCTCTCACAAGAGAGCTAGAAGAAAAATGGGAAAAGGAGAGGGAGGCTTAGCAAGAGAGGCTGGAGAAGTCATCCCACTCATTTAAAGACAGAGTGGATAAAGAAATAAAATCCTTGAAAAATAGGATTAGTGAACTGGAAACAGAAAATAGCTCTCTAAAAAACAAAATTGGTGAATTGGAAGGGACTAGATAAGTTAACTGCTTGGGGAAGAAGGTTTGCTTGTGTCTCTACAGATGGAGAAGGAAACAGATAAGTGTCAATGAACCATATTTGCCTTGTCCATCAGAAAGAGACAGAGAAGACCCTTGAAATGAAAAACAAGGCCCAAGAAACATCAGATGGTTCAATCTCTGACTACATGTGCCACTGAAAAAGCATAGCTGTTAACCCAATGTGTATGACAACTGACTCATGAACATCACAAATTGTTAATGAGACTGTGGCAGGATTTCAAAACCTGCAGAAATTATTGGATTCCCTGACACATGATGAGACTGTTGCAGGACTTGAAAGCCTGCAGAAATCAATGGATTCTCTGACATATAAAGTGATGGACAATAGATTGGTTTCGAACTATCTCTTGGCTGCTGAAGCAGACATATGTGTGAATGTTATTTATATATTCCCTTTTAAGACTTATGGACATGTATAATTCCTCATGTTGATGCATATTGTTTGTTACATCACTACTAGCCTGTGTTATATTACTATGTGCTTGTGTAATACCTCCTATGCTGATGGATTTATGCTTACCTTTTTCAATTAAGACCCTTTAGCCCAGGGGAAACCTGCTAACAATATCTGGTTTGACTCTCCATTTCCCATTAGTGCCCACCTCCCTTCCTGAGAAGTCAGGTAAAGCATGATCATCTCCCTCTGGTGTTTTCACCTCCCTTCCTGAGAAATCAGAGAGGGTGTGACCACCTGCTTTCTAAAACAAAAGAAAGTAGGAGATGTAGAGGACAGCAGATAGTGGGGAACTCTGAAAAAGGTATACTTGAAGCAAAGATAGGTACAGCAGGGTGTTTACTCAGTGTGATTGATGAATTAATGGTTCTTTAATTCATATATACTTAATGTGATATAATGATGCAATCACTCTAGTTAGCATATACTTAGTGTCATATGGTGATGTAATGGTTCTACAGTTGGCACATGCTCAGTGTGCTATAGTGATACAATTGTACTAAGATATTTAAGGCCTGAGAGGACTTGAAAGAGATGGAATCCATCTTTGACCATCCTCATGGGTCTTCTGTCTCCTTCACTCCTCTATTAAAACCAAGGACTTAAACTAGTCTTGAGGTCCTCCAGAGAGCTAGTCTCTGGCATCCCAGCATGGGGCTGTAGCAAGCAATGATTCATTTTGTCACTCCAACTTGGGGGCTCTAGAAAGCATACTACAAATTAATATCACCTTGGCTTCCTTGCTGAAATATGTTTGCTGGGGCAGAGCCCAGAACAGGCTATGCCACCATTATAAGGGCAGATAAATTTCAGGTTCCACAGCCTTCATAACATCTAGCCAGGAGAAGTGGTGTGTGGGGGCTGGAGCTAATGCAGTGGAAGGCTGTGAGGGCCAGGGCAGGCACAATGGAAAAAAAAACAACAACCAAAAAAAAAAAACTATTCCCTGGCTGGAGAGATGGGAAAAGCCAAAGTGACTTCCATGCCTTTTTTTAAATAATAGCTTTTTATTTATTTTTTTAATATTTTATTTTATTTAATAATAAATGTATATTGACAGAACCCATGCCAGGGTAATTTTTTTATAACATTATCTCTTGCACTCGTTTCTGTTCCAATTTTTCCCCTGCCTCCCTCCACCCCTCCCCAAATGGCAAGGAGTCCTATATATATTAGATATGTTGCAGTATATCCTAGATACAATATATGTTTGCAGAACCGAACAGTTCTCTTGTTGCACAGGGAGAATTGGATTCAGAAGGTAAAAATAACCCGGGAAGAAAAACAAAAATGCAAATAGTTCACATTCGTTTCCCAGTGTTCTTTCTTTGGGTGTAGCTGCTTTTGTCCACCATTTATCAATTGAAACTCAGTTAGGTCTCTTTGTCAAAGAAATCCACTTCCATCAGAATACATCCTCATACAATATCATTGTCGAAGTGTATAATGATCTCCTGGTTCTGCTCATTTCACTTAGCATCAGTTCATGTAAGTCTCTCCAAGCCTCTCTGTATTCATCCTGCTGGTCATTTCTTACAGAACAATAATATTCCATAATATTCATATACCACAATTTACCCAGCCATTCTCCAATTGATGGGCATCCATTCATTTTCCAGCTTCTAGCCACTACAAACAGGGCTGCCACAAACATTTTGGCACATACAGGTCCCTTTCCCTTCTTTAGTATTTCTTTGGGATATAAGCCCAATAGAAACACTGTTGGATCAAAGGGTATGCACAATTTGGTAACTTTTGGGGCATAATTCCAGATTGCTCTCCAGAATGGTTGGATTCGTTCACAGTTCCACCAACAATGCATTAGTGTCCCAGTTTTCCCGCATCCCCTCCAACATTCATCATTATTTTTTCCTGTCATCTTAGCCAATCTGACAGGTGTGTAGTGGTATCTCAGAGTTGTCTTAATTTGCATTTCTCTGATCAATAATAATTTGGAACACTCTTTCATATGAGTGGTAATAGTTTCAATTTCATCCTCTGAAAATGGTCTGTTCATATCCTTTGACCATTTATCAATTGGAGAATGGCTTGATTACTTATAAATTTGAGTCAGTTCTCTATATATTTTGGAAATGAGGCCTTTATCAGAACCTTTAACTGTGAAGATGTTTTCCCAGTTTGTTGCTTCCCTTCTAATCTTGTTTGCATTAGTTTTATTTGTACAAAGGCTTTTTATTTTTTTTATTTTTTTTAATTTTTTATTTAATAATTACTTTATATTGACACTCATTTCTGTTCCGATTTTTTTTCCCCCTCCCTCCCTCCACCCCCCCCTAGATGGCAAGCAGTCCTTTATATGTTGGATATGTTGCAGTATATCCTAGATACAATATATGTTTGCAGAACCGAACAGTTCTCTTGTTGCATAGGGAGAATTGGATTCAGAAGGTATAAATAACCCGGGAAGAAAAACAAAAATGCAGATAGTTCACATTCGTTTCCCAGTGTTCTTTCTTTGGGTGTAGCTGCTTTTGTCCGTCATTTATCAATTGAAACTCAGGTCTCTTTGTCAAAGAAATCCACTTCCATCAAAATATGTCCTCATACAATATCGTTGTCAAAGTGTATAATGATCTCCTGGTTCTGCTCATTTCACTTAGCATCAGTTCATGTAAGTCTCGCCAGTCCTCTCTGTATTCATCCTGCTGGTCATTTCTTACAGAACAATAATATTCCATAACATTCATATACCACAATTTACCCAGCCATTCTCCAATTGATGGGCATCCATTCATTTTCCAGTTTCTGGCCACTACAAACAGGGCTGCTACAAACATTTTGGCACATACAGGTCCCTTTCCCTTCTTTAGTATTTCTTTGGGATATAAGCCCAATAGAAACACTGCTGGATCAAAGGGTATGCACAATTTGATAATTTTTTGGGGCATAATTCCAGATTGCTCTCCAGAATGGTTGGATTCGTTCACAACTCCACCAACAATGCATTAGTGTCCCAGTTTTCCCGCATCCCCTCCAACATTCATCATTATTTTTTCCTGTCATCTTAGCCAATCTGACAGGTGTGTAGTGGTATCTCAGAGTTGTCTTAATTTGCATTTCTCTGATCAATAATGATTTGGAACACTCTTTCATATGAGTGGTAATAGTTTCAATCTCATCCTCTGAAAATTGTCTGTTCATATCCTTTGACCATTTATCAATTGGAGAATGGCTTGATTTCTTATAAATTTGAGTCAGTTCTCTATATATTTTGGAAATGAGGCCTTTATCAGAACCTTTAACTGTGAAAATGTTTTCCAGTTTGTTGCTTCCCTTCTAATCTTGTTTGCATTAGTTTTATTTGTACAAAGGCTTTTTAATTTGATGTAATCGAAATTTTCTATTTTGTGATCAGTAATGGTCTCTAGTTCATCTTTGGTCACAAATTTCTTTCTCCTCCACAAGTCTGAGAGATAAACTATTCTATGTTCCTCTAATTTATTTATAATCTCGTTCTTTATGCCTAGGTCATAGACCCATTTTGATCTTATCTTGGTATATGGTGTTAAGTGTGGGTCCATGCCTAATTTCTGCCATACTAATTTCCAATTATCCCAGCAGTTTTTATCAAATAATGAATTCTTTTCCCAGAAGTTAGGGGCTTTGGGTTTGTCAAACACTAGATTGCTGTAGTTGACTATTCTGTCTTGTGAACCTAACCTTTTCCACTGATCCACTAATCTATTTCTTAGCCAATACCAAATGGTTTTGGTGACTGCTGCTTTATAATATAATTTTAGATCAGGTACAGCTAGGCCACCTTCATTTGATTTTTTTTTCATTAATTCCCTTGAGATTCTCGACTTTTTATTGTTCCATATGAATTTTGTTGTTATTTTTTCTAGATCAATAAAATATTTTCTTGGAAGTCTGATTGGTATAGCACTAAATAAATAGATTAGTTTAGGGAGTATTGTCATCTTTATTATGTTCGCTCGGCCGATCCAAGAGCACTTAATATTTTTCCAATTATTTAAGTCTGACTTTATTTGTGTGGAGACTTTTTTATAATTTTGCTCATATAATTCCTGACTTTCCTTTGGTAGATAGATTCCCAAATATTTTATGGTATCAACAGTTATTCTGAATGGAATTTCTCTTTGTATCTCTTGCTGTTGGGTTTTGTTGGTGATGTATAAAAATGCTGAGGATTTATGGGGATTTATTTTGTAGCCAGCTATTTTGCTAAAATTATGAATTATTTCTAATAGCTTTTTAGTAGAATCTCTGGGGTTCTCTAGGTATACCATCATATCATCTGCAAAGAGTGATAGTTTGGTTTCCTCATTGCCTATTCTAATTCCTTTAATATCTTTCTCGACTCATTGCCGAGGCTAGTGTTTCTAATATGATATTAAATAATAATGGTGATAGTGGGCAACCTTTATTCACTCCAGATCTTACTGGGAAAGATTCCAGTTTTTCCCCATTGCATATGATGCTTACTGATGGTTTTAAATATATGCTCCTGACTATTTTAAGGAAAAGTCCATTTATTCCTATGCTCTCAAGTGTTTTTATTAGGAATGGATGTTGGATTTTATCAAATGCTTTTTCTGCATCTATTGAGATGATCATATGGTTTTTGTTTGTTTGGTTATTGATATAGTCAATTATGCTAATAGTTTTCCTAATATTGAACCAGCCCTGCATTCCTGGTATAAATCCTACTTGGTCATAGTGTATTATCCTGGGGATGATTTTCTGTAATCTTTTTGCTAATATTTTATTTAAGATTTTAGCATCAATATTCATTAGGGAGATTGGTCTATAATTTTCTTTCTCTGTTTTCAGCCTACCTGGTTTAGGTATCAGTACCATGTCTGTGTCATAAAAGGAGTTTGGTAGGACTCCTTCAATCCCTATTTTTTCAAATAGTTTATTTAGCATTGGAGTTAATTGTTCTTTAAATGTTTGGTAGAATTCACATGTAAATCCATCTGGTCCTGGGGATTTTTTCTGAGGGAGTTGATTGATAGTTTGTTCTATTTCTTTTTCTGAGATGGGACTGTTTAGGATATTTACTTCTTCCTCTGTTAGTTTGGGCAAGCTATATTTTTGGAGGTATTTTTCTATTTCATTTAAGTTGTCGAATTTATTGGCATAAAGTTGGGCAAAGTAACTCCTAATTATTGCTCTAATTTCCTCTTCGTTAGTGGCGAGTTCTCCCTTTTCATTTTTAAGACTAACAATTTGATTTTCCTCTTTCCTTTTTTTAATCAGATTTACTAAGGGTTTGTCTATTTTGTTGGTTTTTTCATAGAACCAACTCTTAGTTTTATTAATTAATTCAATAGTTTTTTTTACTTTCAATTTTATTGATCTTTCCTTTTATTTTTAGAATTTCAAGTTTAGTGTTTGACTGGGGGGTTTTAATTTGTTCCTTTTCTAGCATTTTTAGTTGCAAGCCCAATTCATTGACCTTCTCTTTCTCTATTTTATACAAATAGGCCTCTAGAGATATGAAATTTCCCCTTATTACTGCTTTGGCTGCATCCCATACATCGTGGTATGATGTCTCATTATTATCGTTTTCTTGGGTGAAGTTATTAATTATGTCTATGATTTGCTGTTTCACCCAATCATTCTTTAGTATGAGATTATTTAGTTTCCAATTATTTTTTGGTCTACTTCCCCCTGGCTTTTTGTTGAATGTAATTTTCATTGCATCGTGGTCTGAAAAGGATGCATTTACGATTTCTGCCTTACTGCATTTGAGTTTGAGGTTTTTATGTCCTAATATATGGTCAATTTTTGTATGGGTTCCATGAACTGCTGAAAAGAAAGTGTATTCCTTTCTGTCTCCATTACATTTTCTCCAGAGATCTATCATATCTAACTTTTCTAGTATTCTATTTACCTCTTTGACTTCTTTCTTATTTATTTTGTGGTTTGATTTATCTAATTCTGAGAGTGCAAGGTTAAGCTCTCCCACTATTATAGTTTTACTGTCTATTTCTTCTTGAAGCTCTCTTAATTTCTCTTTTAAGAATTTAGATGCTACCCCACTTGGTGCATATATGTTTAATATAGATAGTGCTTCATTATCCATGCTACCCTTTAGCAAGATATAGTGCCCTTCCTTATCTCTTTTAATTAGATCAATTTTTGCTTTAGCTTGATCTGAGATCAGGATGGCTACCCCCGCTTTTTTGACTTCACTTGAAGCATAGTAGATTTTGCTCCAACCTTTTACCTTTAACCTGCATGTATCTCCCCGCTTCAGGTGTGTTTCCTGTAAACAACATATTGTAGGATTCTGGCTTTTAATCCATTCTGCTAACCGCTTCCTCTTTATAGAGGAGTTTACCCCATTCACATTTATGGTTAGAATGACCAATTCTGTATTACTTGCCATCTTGTTAACCCCGGTTTATGCTTTTCTCCCTTCTTTCCCCTTTCCCCCCTTCCCAGTATTAAGCTTGTGAGCACCACTTGCTTCTCACAGCCCTCCCTTTTTAGTATCCCTCCCCCCGCCTTAGAATTCCTCACCCTATCTTACCCTTTTCCCTCCCAGTTTCCGTATTCCCTTCCACTTAGCTTATTCCTTTCCTTTTCACTTTTCCCTTCTCACTTTTCAATGAGATGGGAGAAGTTTCACCATAGATTGAATATGTCTAAAATTTTTCTCTTAAAGCCAATTCTGAAGGCAGTAAGATACCCACTATATTCATCCCCCTCCATTCTTTCTCTCAGATATAATAGGTTTCCTATGCCTCTTCATGAGATGTACTACCCCCACTTTACCCTTTTTCGGGTACAATGTCCTTTCCACATCAATTTCTAGAACAAGGTATACATGTATTCTTTATACATCTTTATATCCGAAATATAGTTCCCAAGATTATTCTTTGCCTTTTTAGATTTCTCTTGAGTTCTATATTTGTAGATCAAACTTTTTGTTAAGTTCTGGCTTTTTCATCAAAAATAGGTGAAATTCGCTTACTTCGTTGAATGTCCATCTTCTTCCCTGGAAAAAGATGCTCATTCTTCCTGGGTAAGTTATTTTTGGTTGCATACCAAGTTCCTTAGCCTTTCGGAATATCATATTCCAGGCCCTTCGATCTTTTAATGTGGATGCTGCCAGATCCTGGGTGATCCTTATTGTGGCTCCTCGATACTTGAATTGGGTTTTTCTAGCCACTTGCAATATTTTTTCCTTCATCTGAGGGTTCTGGCATTTGGCCACTATATTCCTTGGTGTTTTGATTTTAGGATCCCTTTCAGTGGGTGATCGATGAATTCTTACAATGTCTATTTTATCCTCTGTTCCTATGACTTCTGGGCAGTTCTCTTTGATAATTTCCTGGAAAATAGTGTCCAGGCTCTTTTTTTTCCATCATGCTTTTCTGGGAGTCCGATGATTCTCAGATTGTCTCTCCTGGATCTGTTTTCCAGGTCTGTTGTCTTCCCCAGAAGGTATTTCACATTCTTTTCCATTGTTTGATTTTTTTGGATTTGCTTGACTGATTCTTCTTGTCTCCTTGAGTCATTCAATTCCAATTGTTCAATTCTGATTTTCAGTGAAGTATTTTCTTCACTCACTCTTTTAAAATCTTTTTCTAATTGTCCCATTGAGTTTTTTTGTTCTGTGGAATTTTTTTCCATTTCGCCAATTTTGTTTTTTAGAGAGCTATTTTCTGTTTCCAGTTCACCAATCCTATTTTTCAAGGATTTTATTTCTTTATCCAGTCTCTCTTTAAATGAGTGGGATGATTTCTCCAGGCTCTTTTGTCAAGCCTCCCTCTCCTTTTCCCATTTTTCTTCTAGCTCCCTTGTGAGAGCCTTTTTAATTACTTCTATGAGGTTCATCTGTGCTGAGGAACAGATGATCTCCTCCTTTGGGGATTCATCTGGGGACTGTCTGTTTTTAGTCTCCTCAGGATTTAGAGTCTGCTCTCTATCTGTATAGAAGCTGTCAAGGGTTAAAGTCCTCTTCAGTTTCTTGCTCATTCTGTCTAATAATCAAAGACAGACTAGCAAAGAAAAAAAGACAAAACTGGAGTCTTTCTTTGGGGGAGGGGCTGGGTGGTGTTACTGAGCTTCCTCTACAGACTGCGGGGGACAGCAGTGAGGCACTAGCCTGACTGTGCTGCGCCTGCGCTCTGAAATTCCAGAGCATGCTGAGTCACTGGGGGTGGGGGGGGAAGGTGGCCAGGTACCGAGAGACTCCAGCTGTTTGGGGTTGTATTCTTCACCCCCGGTGTTTTTAGCTTCTCTGCTGGGCTGCTGACTTGCTGCCAGGGCAAAGTATCCAGTCCTGTAGCGAAGCTCTCCCTGCAAATACGGCTGCAATCACTTCCCACCCCCTCTCCAGTCTGCTCCCGTGCTCTCACTACCGCTGTCCTCAGCCTGTGCCCGATCTAAAACCGTCCCAGCCCTCCAGTAAAAACAGACCTTTCTTGGCGAATCTCAAGGATGGCTTCTCTTGGTAACTATTTGTGGGTTTTTTTCAGTCGAGCATTAATTCAGAGGCTTGTAATGAAATGTATAGTGAGAGAAAGCACAGAGCTACTCAGCTATGTGCCTCCTCTCCGCCATCTTAACCGGAAGTCGTTTTTAATTGGGGAAAGGAATTATCAGAGTACGGGTTAACAATGGAGATTCCAAAAAAAAAAAAAAAAAACTGACTAAATAAATTTTTTGAAACTGCACAGTAGAGAATTGATGAAGTTTAGAAGGAAGCATAGACAAATTGAATAGTTTTGAAAATAACTTTTAGGATTGTTACTTACTTAAAACAAAAGCAAACAGTATGAAATGGGCATTTACACTTTTATAAAGATTCTTCTTATTTTTTTAATAAGAAGAGGTTTTTTGGGGTTTTTTGGGAGTTTTTTGTATTTAAATTTAAAAAAAAATTTAAGGGTGATTGATTGGATTACCAAAGTTTAGCAATGGTTAATAAAGCCACTATTTTTACTGTACTTTATTTAATATGAGGCAATTTTAAGTTTTTAGAGTTCTGAATAATGACAAAGGCTGTTTTACCACTCCAGCACAGTAGATTTGAACCATTTTTTTTTTTTTATTCTGCAAGTGGAAGAGAATAACAATATGTATAGTATTCCTATGAGTTTGAGTTAATATCTAAAATGAAGCTCACTCTCTCAGTAGAAATGAAAATTGTTTTCAAAATTCCAACAAATTCCAACAAAAAGACTTTGATGTCAGCGTATGTTAGTCTCAAGGAAGTCCTTCAAACCCTGTCACATACATTCTGTGGACCTGTGCTGTTGGGGATCTTTTTTTCACAGTCCTTTCAAATTATAATGAGCTCTTCAGAAGTTGATTTCAAAATACCTGTAGTCCTTCCCCCTACTGCTCCATTCCTGACTCAGGGGCAATTTTTCTTTTATCTTCAAAAAACTTCAAAGTTTATTTTTGAAACAAGGGTTTGTTTTCTCCCAGAATTCTTAAGGCTTTGCCTCAGAGAATCTAAGGCTGAGCTCAGACTTTTAGGAATGCATTTTCGAAGCTTAAAAAGTCATCAGTTTCCCTGCCTCTCCCTTAGCTGATGGGTCTTGCTGACCTTCAAAGCTGACAATTTTCTTTACTTTTTTCTAGGAGAGATGAAAGGAGGTGGAGCATTGCTGTGTGCAGCTAAAAAACTGCTTTGTTTGAAAATGATGAAATTCTTAGAAAACACACACACACACACACACACACACACACACACATTTTCCTTTAATTGTATGGTTTGGTACATTTTTGAGAGATTTTTTTTCAGTCTGCACATTGCCATTTTCCTCAAGCAGTCAAAAGTATCTGCATTTGGAAATATAGTCAAGATTCCCAAATCCCTAAGATATGGGAGATTTGTCTATGAAGAGCTGCTTTGCTTTAGCTACTCAGATATTCCTTTCATGCTGTGACTACAGGATGTTTGCTAGGAGTCTACTTCCTGAGAAGGCAGGATTTTTGTTGTTGTTGTTGGGGCATAAAGGGGAAGAAGGGAAATAGAACCATAGCTTCCATGTCCAGGTAAGGTTTCTACTGCTTTTCATCATTTGGTCTTGCAAATGTTGGACCATAACAGAACTGAAGACATATGATAAGCTCTTTGAGAGGTTAGTGGTTCTGATGGGAATAAGGAGTCAGAGCTATTCTTTTATAGGGCCTGTTCATGGCAAAGCATATTCATTGCTGGGCTAATAAGAATTCTCAAGGATTTATTTCAGGTAGATCTACAGCCTTGGGAAATTGTCAGGAGTTCCACTGACTTTAGCTTAGTTATTCTCCTTATTTCTTTCCCCCCTCTAATTTATAATTTTTTAAGAGATTCATTTATTTTAAATCTTTAGCTTCAAATTTTCTCCCTTCCTTTGATCTCTTTCATCACCTACTGAGAAGGTAAGCAATATCACACATATTTGTGTGCCTATATATATGTAAATACATACTTTTATGAAATCATGCAAAACATATTTCCATATTATCCATATTTAAAAATTTAAGGAAAAAAAGGAGATAAGAAAATGTTACTTTAATTCACATTTAAAGTTTTCTACTTCTCTCTTGGAGGTAGAGAGCATGTTTTCATCATGAGTCCTTTGGAATTATCTTGAATCTTTGTATTGATCAGAGTAGCCACTATCACAATTGATGATTATTATAAAATTGCTATTACTGAGCACAATGATCTCTTTGATCTTCTCTCTTTACTTTGCATCAGCTCATATAGTTCTTGCATTGTTTTATTTTTCATTTTTTGAAACCAGACTGTTTCTCATTGTCCATTGCATAATCCATCATAATCATATACCACAATATGTGCTGCCATTCTCCAATTGATGAGCACCCTTTCAATTTCTAATTCTGTACCACCACAAAAAAGCTGATATAATTATTTTTGTAGAGCTAAGTGTTTTTTTTTCTTTTTCTTTGATCTTTTTGTGATACATGCATAGTAAGATTATTTCTGGTTCAAAAGGTTTGCACAGTTTTATAATCCTTAGGGTATAATCCTAAATTGTTCTTTAGAATGTCTAGACTAATCCACTACACCAACAATACTTTGTTAGGGATGAGACCTCATCCCTTCATTGTTAGGAGTGGCTAACAGAGGAATTGATCCCTGGGGCATAATCCCACCATTTCAGGAGGTGGTCTAGTTTCCAAATTATGTCAAATTCCTAAAATCCACTCTCTGTAGAGGTCTCTAGCAATCTTATCTTGCCTTGCCCTATCAGGAAGCCCAATCATGCCCCTGAGTTTAATTTTTTCCTATAAAACATATTTGTGGACCATCCCATGGTTGTTTTCATTTGCTCTTTGACTCTATTTCATATTTACCATTCCTGGTGTCTTTGGCATCCCTTCATTTTGTCTGTAACCCATTCCCCTAAAAAATTCTACCTTTTGCCAAAGAAAATGGCCTGTGAATCCTTCACATGACTAGACCCCAACTTTTAGTACCTGTCATCATTTGATCCCAAACCCCACACCATAGTTCACATTATTGGTGTAGCTATTTTCCTCTTATCCTCGCCAGCATATCATGTCTGACAAATGGTATGTCAGTGTCATTTTAATCTGATTTCCTCTAATTAATAGTGATTTGGGGTATTTTTTCAGGTAGAAATAGATACCTTTATTTTTTTTTCTTCTGAAATTTGCCTGTCTATATCAATTGAAAAGTATTTCTTATTCTATTTTTATAAATTTTACTCAGTTCTATATTGATATATATTTAAGAAAAAATATCAAAGAAATTTGCTGCAAATTTTTTTTCTATTACTACATCATTTATGACACTTTTTAGCGAAATATAGTTTCCCTGATTATACCTTTTAATTAGTTAAGTTTTTATTTTTGTTTTTTTCTGAGATTATGATAGCTGTACAACTTTTTTTCCTTAAGTTCAACTAAAGCATATTAGATTCTGTTCCAGTCTTTTATTTTAATTCTGAGTTTGTTTCTGTTTCAAATGTCTAGTAAACAATATATTGTTGGATTCTGGTTTCTAATCCATTAAGTTATATGCTTCTATTTTATGGGTGAGCTAATCCCATTCATAGTTATAATAATTAACCATATTTCTCCCCATTCCACTTTATTCTGTTTCTTCTTTTTCTCTTTTTTTTTCCTGGCACTTCTCAAAGTCTATTTTGCTTCTCACCACTACTTCCCTTAATCTGTTCTACCTTTTAACATGCCTCCCCTTTGTCATTCCCCTTTCCCTAATATGTTTCTATATGTATCTATTCTATAATATGGTGTCCCCTTTTTGATTCAATTATTATAAGAGTGAGATTTGGGTCCTGCCCTCATCATTTTCCCCTCCATTATAAAATGCATGATTCTGTTATATCAGAAAACTTCCCCATTTTGCTTTTCTGTTCCTTCTTCTCCCAAGATGTACTAGGATGCATTATATCTTTCTCGCCTATTCATTTCTTTGGAGATCATTTCAACATAATTGATTCACACCTCTGCCCTTTATGTAAACTCCTTTTAAGTTCCCTTAATAATAATAGGATAGAAGGCACAGTGGATAATGCCAGGACTGAACTACTTTGTACTATTAAATATTCTTTTCAACTGTGTTTACCTTCTCTCTCCAATTAGATATTAAACTCCCTGAAACTATATATTTCTTATTGTAATGTCTGGAATAGCTTTTTGGAAGGCCTTGGGACCAGCCTTGGTCTTAGCAGAATAATCATCCTGAGAATAGTCAGGAATAAAGTCCAAAGTCTTTATTGTTTCCTTTAGTCTCCCAATCTGAACCAGTCTGCTCCACAGTCTCTTCCAGCAGTCTGATTCACATTCTGAATGACTATCCCCATTTTCTTCCAACAGTCTGCCAGTCTGCCAGTCTCCCCCATAGTGCAGGAGGCAGGAGAGCCACCAGGAGGATAGTCAAAGATAGAATGTCTATGGTTGACTTTATCCTCAGTTTAAATACCCTATTATAATTACATCAATTGTAGAACTATTACATCACTATGATAAGTACTAAGTATATGTAAATTAGATAACCATTGTCTCATCAATTCCACTGAGTTAACACCTTGTTTCAAGTATACCTCTTTCAAGGTTCCTGCTCTCCACACTTATGGTTATTTGGATTTAGATGATTTAGATAAGGTCCCTTATTATATAAATAGGGTCTAAAAGATTATATTATTTGAATATCAGATGATTAGAAACAATGTATTCCTCTTACTTCTGTAGATTTTCTAGAGAACTACCAACTAATCAATTAGCAAACATTTCTACCAGTACCAAATACTGCCCTAGATTCTAAAATTGCAAGTACAAAATTTAAAGCAATTTCTTCTTTCCAGGAACATATATTCTATAAAGTTCACAAAAGATTCCCAACATGATTCATAAAGCAATGTGTATCAAAAATAAATAAAGGTGTGTGTGTTTGTGTGTATGTATAATTAAAAGACACAAGAAAATATTTTTGTTTTTGTTTTTGTTTTTCCTGAAACCCAAGAAATATAATAGATGAAGGAAATCAAAACCATTTAGTTATTTTGTTCTCTGTAGAAATGAAATATATGATTTCATATAAGCATATGAATCTCTTTTACTTTTATTATTTGCTTTGAAATATGAGAAGCCTCATTGTAAGTGTCAGACTTCATAACAAGTAGTATTGAAAAAGGGACCCCAAAACTCTCTAAAACTCCTTGAAGAAGAGATTCTCTTGGAATCCTGTGTCTGTGGAACTTCCCCCCTTTCCTCCCCCCCCCCCCACACACACACAGAGGAAACAAGATAAACAGCTTCTTTCTGTTATCTAGGTAGGGTTGGTTCAGTCCTGAGCTAAAGAATTCCAACCCTATTGATTTAAAGAGATTCATTCAATTCTATTCAAATTCCAGCCCAAGCTGAAACCCACCTTGTACATAAAAAGAGACAACTTGGAACAACTCCTTGCAGAGGTCCTGACATGCCATGCCATGCTATGCCATGCTATGCCTAGGAAACCTCTGCCCTCTGGAATAATATTCTCCTCCAGTGTTACCCTCTCTTTATCCTCATCTATTTCTCTAACAAGACTTTATATCTCTCTGTTGGGATTTCTCTGCTAATCATAAACCTCTTTTTTAATCTAGCTTTCTCAGATCTGTAAAGTCCTTTACAGTGAATCTCTGTTTCACCAGAAGAGGGTTCCCAAAAACTCCCTACCCTTGCACTGAATCTCAAGGGGGTATAGGGGAGCCAAACCTCTCCATTTGGTTCCCTGAACCCTGTACCTGCCACTAGAGCTTATCTTTAACTCCCTGACCACCAGGAACCCTAATCTCATTTTGGTTCCCTAAATCTAGACCTTATCATTTGGTTCCCTGACAAAAGAGAACCCCAAAACCTACATCTCATTAGTATCACTCAAAACAGCATTAAAAAAAAAAGAATTCTCACAGTGTGAATTTCTCTGAATTTTTAGTTAGATTGTCAGAATCATTCCTTGCCATCCTTGGGAAGTTTTAAAGTTTCAGTCCAATTTCAGGCTTTTAAGATCTATTTATGGTATTTATTTCCTTAGAATTTTCAATATAGCCTCCCTTTCCTACTCAGGAGATATCTATTGTCCTATAAAGTCATTGGATATCAGACTGAGTAATCGCTTTACTCATAAGGAAGCCCAATAAAAAGAGATTAAGGGTACTAGGTTCCCAAGAAGTTAAGGGGAGACCCAGTTACACCCTCGTCATCAAATATTAATTACTGTAACCATGAGTAATATTGTTATGATAATATCACCTGATCTGTTTTCGATATTTCTTTTTATAAAGTAAAATTCTTTAGATAAAAACCCTTGTTTTGTTTAGTATAAACTACACAGGATTGGCTTCATAGAGGCTTGGATCCCAACTCAATCACTATCTTGGGTAGTCACTTCACTACTTGACCTTATTGTCCTCATTTATAAAATACAGGATCTAACCATGCAAGCTCTATCTTGCATGAATCCTTTGACAGAGACTTACCTCTCCTAGCTAGAAG
The DNA here is from genome assembly GCF_016432865.1 of Antechinus flavipes. Classification (NCBI taxonomy): domain Eukaryota; kingdom Metazoa; phylum Chordata; class Mammalia; order Dasyuromorphia; family Dasyuridae; genus Antechinus; species Antechinus flavipes. The sequence continues at coordinate 353,699,262 of NC_067400.1, read as the reverse complement.
GCAGAGAGCAGGGTGAGAAGATTGGTTTTATTTTACATATCATATTCTTTGCTACTTCTTCCTTCATAGGATAGCCTATTAGCAAGATTTTAATATAAGCATTATTCTGGGGATCTGGTTTTTCCCTTTTGGTACTTAATATCTTTCCCCTCATCCAAGTAAAAGTCAACATATCTTGTGCTCTTGTTTCTCAGGACCCTTTTTTGAACTCTATAAATTGATTAATTTCTTGATGCTGATTTGTGAGTAAGCAGAGATAGCTTAATGTGTTACTCTTCCTAGATAATATATGTTTTTAAACAAATCTTTAGTAAATGAGTATGACTCTATAGCAAGAACAGAGAATGTAAAAGAAATCTCTGATCTCAATTCCCACCCATTTTCTAGGTTTTATTTCTCAGTATAAGTATTCTTCTCAAGTATAAACTCAAAATATCACATTCTATTCTTTTTTTCCCCTTTTCTCTTTTTTTGCTTATGTCCTCTTATTTCAGAGTAATTGTAAGTCAAAGCTTCTTCAACTCTACTGATATACCTTATAAAACTAGTGGATATCCTCAGTGGTATAGAAAGAAGACATCCAATTCCCTTCAATCAACCAATCTATAGCTCTCCATCAGACAATGCTGTAAGACATAACACTAAGGAAGATTCAACAAGGGCAGAAACAGGTAATGTGAAAAATTTGCTGAGAAGCATGCTCAGAGCAACTGTGTTCATAGAGGATTCTGATTTTAACCACAGTGAAATTAGGGACACTGTGTCCCAGAAAAAAGTCAAAGAAGATAAGTAACCCCCAGAGGGAACGATCCAAAAGAAATAGCAGATCACATTTTTTTTTTATAGCAGTTAGTGTCAGATTCTAAAATGGAGAAACTTGAGAGTAAGTCCCTGAGTCCCAAGAGGCTATTTGAATTGTTTTTGGATGAAGAAAGTATTAATTTCATTGTTGATGAGACAAACTGCCATTCATCATAAAAAGAAGGTGTGTCTTATGCTTGCAGTCAAAGAACAGAAGCATGTTTGTTGAAGATTCTGATTTTGAATATGTCCTTTATCCAAGGAGCAGAATGTTTTGAGAGATTTCCCCAGATCTACATTAGAATCTGTTCAGTAAGGCTATTTGAAGAGAAAGATTTTAAAAGATATTTGCACATCTTCATTTTACTGATAACAATCACATGGATGAAACTAATAAGTTTATAAAAATAAGATCCCTCTTCATTAGACTACATACTAATTTCAAACTATATGCTCTCTTACAGGAATTCCAGTCCATGTGTGCATATTTTGGGCCTAAGGATGCAAAGCAATTTCTTCAGGCAAAGCATATTCAACTTGGTTATAAAATTTGGTGTTGGACAACTAAACGAGTATTTTATCTAGTTTGAATCCTATCACCCTGTGAATAAGAACCCTGGTCTAGGGAGAAGTTCAGTGATGAAATTTCTTGACATTCTTAGGGAACAAGTTCAAAATACCTATCACCTATGTTTTGATGAGTTTTGCACCAGAATTAAACTAATGGAAATTCTGAAAAACAAGAGTATAGAAGTCCTTGCAAACAAGACTGATCAGTGTCCCTTTAGAGGGTTCATGGAGCTACAAAAGCTCAAGAGAAGGGGATTTTATTTCCAAGTAGATATAAGAGAGGAGATATTGGTTTGCCCTTGGTGCAACAACAATGTCATCAATATCTGATCTAATACAGTGAAGATTTAGGCAATCCAACCAGCTACCTCCTATATAATCTCAGCCAAAAAGAGCCCCAAAGTATTTGAAGAAAATCTGAAACAATAGGTCAGATTGATCAGAACATTTCTAAATGCAGGGTGAAGCTGTGTAGCAAGAAGAAGTATTCTAGCATAATAAATTACATTATGATGCAGCCTCAACGATACATAGTGAATCCATAAGATCTATGCAGAAGAAACCCAGTTCCATCTACTGACTTTTCAAAGGCATGCCACAAGCTTTTATCTACAACATAATGTTGACCCTCAAGACCCAGAAAACAAAGAAAGATATGCACAAATAGGAACAGAAATCAGATATTATATGACTTTTCACCAAATTATCACCAGGAGAAGAAAACCCTGTGTGCATTTTACCATGCATACTTTTTACAAGATGTGAGAAAAGTCAAAAAGGAGTTCATGCAATGTGCTTCAAAAATAGAACACAAAATAAAGTGCTAAAAGTTAGTGTTAAAGTGAAACAACTTGGTTTCAGTAGGATAACTTGAATTCTCTAGTATTTCTTTAAAATAATGGTAATAGCAATTCATAGTCCTATAATACATTATGATTTACAAAATTTTTTACTTGAAGCAACTGTGAAATAGATAGTATTGGTATCAACACTGCCATTATACAGATGAGGGAAACAAAACAAAACAAACAAAAAAAAAAAAACAGATTTCATAGGATCACAGATTTGGAGATGGAGAGGACCATGGAAGTCATCTAATCCAACTCCATAATTTCACAAATGTGGAAACTGGATCCCACATTAATGAATTGACTTACCCAAGATCTCATAAGAAGTGAAATACTTATGACCTTTCCCCTTTACCAGTGAGTTACCTGAATTCATGCAGCTGAGAAGAAGACTGCTTCAGGCATGTTCCATTTATTGCCTCTCATGAACATTACATTTCTATATACCTTAGTTAGCAATTGTTTTCCTTTTCTCATTCTTCCCAGTATACCTTATCGTCACTACCTAGATTATACTTGTCCTTTCATTGTATTTCTTGAAATTTTTCTTTTTTTGTGGACCAGTTCATATCTTTTCTATGAAGCTTTTCTCTAATCTCTGTAGCTGAACATAATCTCTTTCTTTAAATTTCCCTAGTATACTTGGTTTGATTCTTTCCTCTGGCTCCATCAAATTATACTATGTATTTTTATAAATAAATGGTATTTATTCTAAATAAGTAGTACTTATAAATAGTATTTATTTATAAATAAATAAATATACTATGTATTTTATAAATACTTTAGATTCCCACCATTGAAATATAAGCTCTTTGAGGGCAAAGATATCTTTTTTTTTTCATTTTTGTAGTCTTTTATACAGTAGACAATTAATAAATTCTGCTGAAATGAATTGGATTTTTATTAGTCCACTGTAATCTTTAGCTAACTGTATTCTTCCTTAGGACTACTATGTTTATCATCAATATTAGCACAGATATCAACTTTCTTTTTTCAGCAGCATTTTTAAAGATATTTCCTAGGCTGGAGGTGAAGTTACATCAATATTATTGAATACTGTAAGTTTCTTTGTGGGTGACAGTTTACAAGAGTGCAATGCCATTGTCCAAGTGTTTCTTTTCATAAACTTCAAATCAGTCCAACAGTGGAGTTGATGGGGGAGAGAAGGAATGGTTGATGAACTGGAAAACAACTTGTCGAGTTTGTGGCAGTATGTATGAAAGGAATGACAGACTATGGGCAGCAACTTTGATGATATTTTACCTATTCCTCATCCCTTTCTTTTTCCATCATTTTTATGACTTTAAAACAAAGAATTGTGATGCATAAGGAGATGAGATTCTGTGACTTGCCAGAATGTGAATTGATAAAATATTTCATAGTTCAAGGGCTTCTTGGATTTATATATTCTGTTGACTGCCAATGCAATAAAATGAAGTGAAATGGTCAGACAGGAGAGATAAGGTATAACAGAACAGGAGCTTTCAAAGGAAAACAAAATATTTTCTCTATCTTTCTGCTAATACAACTTATTGTAGAGTATATAGTAATAGTACTTGGGCAAGGTGTAAATGATGTTTGAAATGAAAAATTTTCCAAAGGCATGACTTTGCAAACATTGTCATGCTAAATTGATTATTTGCTACAATATTAAGCTTAAACAAAACAGAAAAGTCAAGAATTTTCAAGTCAAAAAAATTCACAAGTACAAAATCTTTTGTTTTTGTTTGATTTTTAATTCATCCATAATGTTTTTTGTACAATGTTTTCTGGAGGAGATATGAGCAAATTGTTTGCTTAACAAACTTTCTTACCCAAATTCTTTTTTAATTGTCAATGAGGGACTTCCGGTTAAGATGGCGGAGAGGAGGCTCACAGTTGCATAAGCTCCGCGCTTTCTCTCACTATCCACTTCATTACAAGCCTCTGAATCAATGCTTGACTGAAAAAAACCCACAAATAGTTACCAAGAGAAGCCATCCTTGAGATCCGCCAAGAAAGGTCTGTCTTTACTGGAGGGCTGGGGCGGTTTTAGATCGGGCACAGGCTGAGGGCAGCGGCAGTGAGAGCACGGGAGCAGACTGGAGAGGGGGTGGGAGAGTGATCGTAGCCGTTTCTGCGGGGAGAGCTTCGCTACAGGTTTGGATAATTTCCTCCGGCAGCAAGTCAACAGCCCAGCAGAAAAGCTAAAAACACCGGGGCTGAAGAATACAACCCAAACAGCTGGAGTCTCTCAGGACCTGCCCCCCCCCCTTCCCCCCCCCTCAGTGACTCAGCACGCTCTGGGATCTCAGAGCGCAGGCGCAGCACAGTCCTGCTAGTGCCTCACTGCTGCCACCTGCAGTCTGTAGAGGAAGCTCGATAACACACCCAGCCCCTCCCCAAAGAAAGACTCCAGTTTTTTTCTGTTTTTCTTTGGTAGTTTATCTCTGATTAATAGACAGAATGAGCAAGAAGCTGAAGAGGACTTTAACCCTTGACAGCTTCTACACAGATAGAGAGCAGACTCTAAATCCTGAGGAGACTAAAAACAGGCAGTCCCCAGGTGATTCCCCAAAGGAGGAGATCGGCTGTTCCTCAGCACAGATGAACCTCATAGAAGTGATTAAAAAGGCTCTCACAAGGGAGCTAGAAGAAAAATGGGAAAAGAGTCTGGAGAAAGTTAAAGAGAGAGTGGATAAAGAAGTAAAATCCTTGAAAAATAGGATTAGTGAACTGGAAACAGAAAACAGCTCTCTAAAAAACAAAATTGGCGAAATGGAAAAAAATTCCACAGAACAAAAGAACTCAATTGGACAATTAGAGAAAGATTTTAAAAAAGTGAGTGAAGAGAATACTTCACTGAAAATCAGAATTGAACAAGTGGAATTGAATGACTCGAGGAGACAAGAAGAATCAGTCAAGCAAATCCAAAAAAATCAAACAATGGAGAAAAATGTGAAATACCTTCTGGGGAAGACAACAGACCTGGAAAACAGATCCAGGAGAGACAATCTGAGAATCATTGGACTCCCAGAAAAACATGATGAAAAAAAAAGCCTGGACACTGTCTTCCAGGAAATTATCAAAGAGAACTGCCCAGAAGTCATAGGAACAGAGGAAAAAATAAACATTGAAAGGATTCATCGATCACCCACTGAAAGGGATCCTAAAATCAAAACACCAAGGAATATAGTGGCCAAATGCCAGAACCCTCAGGTGAAAGAAAAAATATTGCAAGCGGCTAGAAAAACCCAATTCAAGTATCAAGGAGCCACAATAAGGATCACCCAGGATCTGGCAGCATCCACATTAAAAGATCGAAGGGCCTGGAATATGATATTCCGAAAGGCTAAGGAACTTGGTATGCAACCAAAAATAACTTACCCAGCGAGAATGAGCATCTTTTTCCAGGGAAGAAGATGGACATTCAACGAAGTAAGCGAATTTCATCTATTTCTGATGAAAAAACCAGAACTTAACAAAAAGTTTGATCTACAAATATAGAACTCAAGAGAAATCTAAAAAGGTAAAGATTAATCTTGGGAACTATATTTTGACTATATAGATGTATAAAGAATACATGTATACCTTGTTCTAGAAATTGATGTGGAAAGGACATTGTACCAGAAAAAGGGTAAAGTGGGGGTAGTACATCTCATGAAGAGGCATAGGAAACCTATTATATCTGAGAGAAAGAATGGAGGGGGATGAATATAGTGGGTATCTTACTGCCTTCAGAATTGGCTTTAAGTGAAAAATCTTAAGACATATTCAATCTATGGTGAAACTTCTCCCATCTCATTGAAAAGTGAGAAGGGAAAAGTGGAAAGGGAAGGAATAAGCTAAGGGGAAGGGAATACGGGAACTGGGAGGGAAAGGGGTAAGATAGGGGGAGGAACTCTAAGGAGGGGGGAGGGATACTAAAAAGGGAGGGCTGTGAGAAGCAAGGGGTGCTCACAAGCTTAATACTTGGAAGGGGGGGAAAGGGGAAAGAAGGGAGGAAAGCATAAACCGGGGTTAACAAGATGGCAAGTAATACAGAATTGGTCATTCTAACCATAAACGTGAACGGGGTAAACTCCCCCATAAAGAGGAAGCGGTTAGCAGAATGGATTAAAAGCCAGAATCCTACAATATGTTGTTTACAGGAAACACACCTGAAGCGGGGAGATACATGCAGGTTAAAGGTAAAAGGTTGGAGCAAAATCTACTATGCTTCAGGTGAAGTCAAAAAAGCAGGGGTAGCCATCCTGATCTCAGATCAAGCTAAAGCAAAAATTGACCTAATTAAAAAAGATAAGGAAGGACACTATATCTTGCTAAAGGGTAGCATGGATAATGAAGCACTATCTATATTAAACATATATGCACCAAGTGGGGTAGCATCTAAATTCTTAAAAGAGAAACTAAGAGAGCTGCAAGAAGAAATAGACAGTAAAACTATAATAGTGGGAGATCTTAACCTTGCACTCTCAGAATTAGATAAATCAAACCAGAAAATAAATAAGAAAGAAGTCAAAGAGGTAAACAGAATACTAGAAAAGCTAGATATGATAGATCTCTGGAGAAAATGTAATGGAGACAGAAAGGAATACACTTTCTTTTCAGCAGTTCATGGAACCTATACAAAAATTGACCATATATTAGGACATAAAAACCTCAAACTCAAATGTAGTAAGGCAGAAATAGTAAATGCATCCTTTTCAGACCACGATGCAATGAAAATTACATTCAACAAAAAAGCAGGGGGAAGTAGACCAAAAAATAATTGGAAACTAAATAATCTCATACTAAAGAATGATTGGGTAAAACAGCAAATCATAGACATAATTAATAACTTCACCCAAGAAAACGATAATAATGAGACATCATACCAAAATGTATGGGATGCAGCCAAAGCGGTAATAAGGGGAAATTTCATATCTCTAGAGGCCTATTTGTATAAAATAGAGAAAGAGAAGGTCAATGAATTGGGTTTGCAATTAAAAATGCTAGAAAAGGAACAAATTAAAAACCCCCAGTCAAACACTAAACTTGAAATTCTAAAAGTAAAAGGTGAGATCAATAAAATTGAAAGTAAAAAAACTATTGAATTGATTAATAAAACTAAGAGTTGGTTCTATGAAAAAACCAACAAAATAGACAAACCCTTAGTAAATCTGATTAAAAAAAGGAAAGAGGAAAATCAAATTGTTAGTCTTAAAAATGAAAAGGGAGAACTCACCACTAACGAAGAGGAAATTAGAGCAATAATTAGGAGTTACTTTGCCCAACTTTATGCCAATAAATTCGACAACTTAAATGAAATAGAAAAATACCTCCAAAAATACAGCTTGCCCAAACTAACAGAGGAAGAAGTAAATATCCTAAACAGTCCCATCTCAGAAAAAGAAATAGAACAAACTATCAATCAACTCCCTAAGAAAAAATCCCCAGGACCAGATGGATTTACATGTGAATTCTACCAAACATTTAAAGAACAATTAACTCCAATGTTATATAAACTATTTGAAAAAATAGGGATTGAAGGAGTCCTACCAAACTCCTTTTATGACACAGATATGGTACTGATACCTAAACCAGGTAGGCTGAAAACAGAGAAAGAAAATTATAGACCAATCTCCCTAATGAATATTGATGCTAAAATCTTAAATAAAATATTAGCAAAAAGATTACAGAAAATTGTCACCAGGATAATACACTATGACCAAGTAGGATTTATACCAGGAATGCAGGGCTGGTTCAATATTAGGAAAACTATTAACATAATTGACTATATCAATAACCAAACAAACAAAAACCACATGATCATCTCAATAGATGCAGAAAAAGCATTTGATAAAATCCAACATCCATTCCTAATAAAAACACTTGAGAGCATAGGAATAAATGGACTTTTCCTTAAAATAGTCAGGAGCATATATTTAAAACCATCAGTAAGCATCATATGCAATGGGGAAAAACTGGAACCTTTCCCAGTAAGATCTGGAGTGAAGCAAGGTTGCCCACTATCACCATTATTATTTAATATCGTATTAGAAACACTAGCCTCGGCAATAAGAGTCGAGAAAGATATAAAAGGAATTAGAGTAGGCAATGAGGAAACCAAACTATCACTCTTTGCAGATGATATGATGGTATACCTAGAGAACCCCAGAGATTCTACCAAAAAGCTATTGGAAATAATTCATAATTTTAGCAAAGTAGCTGGCTACAAAATAAATCCCCATAAATCCTCAGCATTTTTATACATCACCAACAAAACCCAACAGCAAGAGATACAAAGAGAAATTCCATTCAGAATAACTGTTGATACCATAAAATATTTGGGAATCTATCTACCAAAGGAAAGTCAGGAATTATATGAGCAAAATTATAAAAAAGTCTCCACACAAATAAAGTCAGACTTAAATAATTGGAAAAATATTAAGTGCTCTTGGATCGGCCGAGCGAACATAATAAAGATGACAATACTCCCTAAACTAATCTATTTATTTAGTGCTATACCAATCAGACTTCCAAGAAAATATTTTATTGATCTAGAAAAAATAACAACAAAATTCATATGGAACAATAAAAAGTCGAGAATCTCAAGGGAATTAATGAAAAAAAAATCAAATGAAGGTGGCCTAGCTGTACCTGATCTAAAATTATATTATAAAGCAGCAGTCACCAAAACCATTTGGTATTGGCTAAGAAATAGATTAGTGGATCAGTGGAAAAGGCTAGGCTCACAAGACAGAATAGTCAACTATAGCAATCTAGTGTTTGACAAACCCAAAGCCCCTAACTTCTGGGAAAAGAATTCATTATTTGATAAAAACTGCTGGGATAATTGGAAATTAGTATGGCAGAAATTAGGCATGGACCCACACTTAACACCATATACCAAGATAAGATCAAAATGGGTCTATGACCTAGGCATAAAGAACGAGACTATAAATAAATTAGAGGAACATAGAATAGTTTATCTCTCAGACTTGTGGAGGAGAAAGAAATTTGTGACCAAAGATGAACTAGAGACCATTACTGATCACAGAATAGAAAATTTCGATTACATCAAATTAAAAAGCCTTTGTACAAATAAAACTAATGCAAACAAGATTAGAAGGGAAGCGACAAACTGGGAAAACATTTTCACAGTTAAAGGTTCTGATAAAGGCCTCATTTCCAAAATATATAGAGAACTGACTCAAATTTATAAGAAATCAAGCCATTCTCCAATTGATAAATGGTCAAAGGATATGAACAGACAATTTTCAGAGGATGAGATTGAAACTATTACCACTCATATGAAAGAGTGTTCCAAATCATTATTGATCAGAGAAATGCAAATTAAGACAACTCTGAGATACCACTACACACCTGTCAGATTGGCTAAGATGACAGGAAAAAATAATGATGAATGTTGGAGGGGATGCGGGAAAACTGGGACACTAATGCATTGTTGGTGGAGTTGTGAACGAATCCAACCATTCTGGAGAGCAATCTGGAATTATGCCCAAAAAATTATCAAAATGTGCATATCCTTTGATCCAGCAGTGTTTCTATTGGGCTTATATCCCAAAGAAATACTAAAGAAGGGAAAGGGACCTGTATGTGCCAAAATGTTTGTAGCAGCCCTGTTTGTAGTGGCTAGAAACTGGAAAATGAATGGATGCCCATCAATTGGAGAATGGCTGGGTAAATTGTGGTATATGAATGTTATGGAATATTATTGTTCTGTAAGAAATGACCAGCAGGATGAATACAGAGAGGCTTGGAGAGACCTACATGAACTGATGCTAAGTGAAATGAGCAGAACCAGGAGATCATTATACACTTCGACAACGATATTGTATGAGGACATATTTTGATGGAAGTGGATTTCTTTGACAAAGAGACCTGAGTTTCAATTGATAAATGACGGACAAAAGCAGCTACACCCAAAGAACGAACACTGGGAAACGAATGTGAACTATCTGCATTTTTGTTTCTCTTCCCGGATTATTTATATCTTCTGAATCCAATTCTCCCTATGCAACAAGAGAACTGTTCGGTTCTGCAAACATATATTGTATCTAGGATATACTGCAACATATCCAACATATAAAGGACTGCTTGCCATCTAGGGGAGGGGGTGGAGGGAGGGAGGGGAAAAAAAATCGGAACAGAAATGAGTGTAAATATAATGTAATTATTAAATAAAAAAATTAAAAAAAAAAAAAAAAATTGTCAATGAGAACAGGAATCTGATGGATTGTACATAAGCAATTTCAGTTAGCAGTTCCTTTGGCAAGAAAGAGCACTAGCAGGAACAAGAACTCTGGTCACAATTCCAATAGGAAAGAGTACTCATGGCTACTAGCCAAAACACAGGCTAGTAGAGCAGTAATCACACATTTCATTAAATCATATTATTTTGGAAAAATTTAAAAAATGTGAGACCTACAGAACTAGCTATGAATACAACAGCACAAAAAACGCCTTGAAATTTGGGGATGTTTCTTCCAAACTAAGAGCAGAGTCCAACTTTAACATAAAGTTAAAAGTAAAAAAAAAAAAAAAATGGGCTGGAGAAATGAACAAAAAAACAACAACAAAATAACCTCACAATTTAATCATTATATTGACAGAGAAAACCAAACATGAATTCTAGATGAAAATAATGAAATCAAAACAGCCACATGCAAAGTTTCCAAAAAAAAAAATGGGACTTCATCTCTGGTCTGGAAGAGATGACAAAAGATTTTAAAAATCAAACAAAAGGGATAGAGGAAAAAATAGGAAAATTTGGGAGTATTGCAAAGAAAAAATTAGGGCAACAAATTGGTAAGGAAACACAAAAAAATGAAACCTTAAAAAAGTAGAATAGGCCAGATGACATAAGAGACACAAAAATCCATCAAAAAGAAGTCTTTAAAAAAAATTCTGCTTTAAAAAGCAGAATTGGCCAAATGGAAAATGAAATATAAAAGCTCACAAAAGAAAATAATTCTTTAAAAATTAAATTTGGGGGATGATTCTGGGAAGATGGAAGAGTAGATTAGTGAATTTCAGGCTCTCCAGATTTCTCCCACAAACAAACAAAAAAATGTGCTTCAGGGCAAACAAAGGTTGGTGAAACAAGGAGAAGATTTGGGGCAGAACAAGGATCCCTCCTGGGATAACCCCAGATAATACAAAGAAAGATGCCAGGCCAGGGATTAACCAGAGTGAAGTGCAAACACTTCCATGCTAACTCCCCAGAAATAGCAAGTGGGTACTCCTGGGGTTAGCTGAATTTATCTGGAACCTCAGCTCAAATCACAGAAAATTCAACATCCCAGATTGCATGAGGAGTCAGGAGCTGAGTCCCAGAAGAATAAGGGAAACTCTGCTGATTAGGAATTCCAGGGCCAGCTGTAATGCAGAGATGTGCCCTGGGTGAAAAAGAACTCTTACACCTGATTAATGGAGAGCAAAGGAATAATGCAATTGATTGTAGAAACTTGCAGGAGGGTGGAACTTCTGGTTTGGGACTCCAGATCAGAGGAAAAAGCTGAAATGAAATTAAAGACATCATCCTCAAACCCATGTTTAGAGATGTTTATACGAATATTTATCTTTTTTTTAAAAATGGACCAGGAAAGAAGAAAGAACCCAATCATAGAAACTTACTACAGAAATAAGATGGAGATTCATCTTCACAGGAGGACAGTGAAGTAAAAAAAAAAAAAAAAAAAAAAAAAAAGGTCTCCTCTACCCCAAATAGTAACATTAACCAGCCACTGAGAATTTATAGAACCCAAAAAATACTTTAAAATCAAACAAAAGAGATCAAGTAAAAACAAAAAATAATTAATTAATTAAAATTTACAGCCATTCAAAATAAACAAAAAGATTATTTTAAAAAAAGTTAACCAACTAGAAAAGAAAACACAGAATCTTAAATAAGAAAATAATTGTTTGAAAATTAGAATTGGGCAAGGGGAAGCTAGAAGAGACCAAGTAATAACAAAATAAAATCTAAAGAATAAAAAAAAAGAACAGAAGATGGAACACCTTTTAAGAAAAATAACAGATCTGGAGAGCAGATCAAAAAGAGAAAATATAAGAATAATTGGACTACCTAAAAGCTGTGACCAAAAAAAGAACTTTGATATAATAATACAAGAAATAATCCCATGAACATTGTCCTGGAGTGATAGACTATGAGGGGAAAGTAGAAATAGAAAATAAAATCCATCTATCATCTTATATAGAAAACATATAGGAATATTATGGCTAAATATCCCCAGATCAAAGAGAAAAATTGCAAAAAAAAAACAAGAAAAATCAATTAAAATATGCTGGAACTACAATTATAGAGAGTATCTATTAGCAATCATAATAAAAGACTGCAGTCCTACAATCATATGTACTGGCAACAAAAAGAACTAGGCCTGTAGCTAAAAAATTATACCAGCAATATATAAATAAAATTGATAAAATAAAATTGATGACAAAAATGCCCATTCAATGAATGTCCAAATTTTCAGGATTTCCATTAAACTAAACCAAAACATAGTAGAAAATTTATCACATAAGAAGCAATATCAAAGACTAATTTCAAGGAATTTAATATAGACACATTGTTTATGTTTTTTTTTTACTTTAATATGTGTGTGTGTGTGTGTGTGTGTGTGTGTGTATCATATGCTTAAGATTGACAGCAGTAATTGGTTAGTTCAAAAGAAAGATTGAGACAGAGTTAAATAATGATCTGAATCTAAAAACTAAACTGTCCAAAAAAAATTTAAAATAGTAATTCTGTTATATAAATGAAGTACAGAGAAAGAATAGATACAAGAGACATTAAAGGAGAAGAGCTCATAGTTATAAAATCCTACACACATAAGCAATGAATTAAATAGGCAACACTACATATATACCATGATGGCTATAGCACTTTCCAAAATCTTTTCTTTTTAATTATATATTTTTTTATTGACAGAACATATGCATGAGTAATTTTTCACATTATCCCTTGCACTCACTTCTGTTCTTCCTCCACCCTCTCCCTTAGATGGCAGGCGGTCCTATATATGTTAAATATGTTATAGTATATCCTAGATACAATATATGTGTGTTCTCCTGTTGAACAAAAAGAATTAGATTCAGAAGGTAAAAATAACATTCATTTCCCAGTGTTCCTTCTCTGTGTGTAGCTGATTCTATCCACCATTGATCAATTGGAACTGAATTAGATCTTCTCTTTGTCAAAGAAATCCACTTCTATCAGAATGCATCCTTATACAGTATTGTTGTTGAAGCATATAATGATCTCCTGGTTCTGCTCATTTCACTCAGCATCAGGTCATGTAAATCTTTCCAAGCCTCTCTGCATTCATCTTGCTGGTCATTTCTTACAGAACAATAATATTCCATAACATTCATATGCCACAATTTACCCAGCCATTCTCCAATTGATGGGCATCCATTCATTTTCCAGTTTCTAGCCACTGCAAAAAGGGTTGCCACAATCATCTTGGGTCCTTTTCCCTTCTTTAGTATTTCTTTGGGATATAAGCCCAGTAGTAGCACTGCTGGATCAAAAGTTATGCATAGTTTGATAACTTTTGGGGCATAATTCCAGATTGCTCTCCACAATGGTTGGATTCGTTCACAACTCCATCAACAATGAATCAATGTTCTAGTTTTCCCACATCGCCTCCAACATTTGTCATTATCTTTTCCTGTCATCTTAGTCAATCTGACAGGTGTGTAGTGGTATCTCAGAGTTGTCTTAATAATGCATTTCTCTGATTAATAATGACTTGGAGCATCTTTTCATATGGCTAGAAATAGTTTCAATTTCATCATCTGAAAATTGTCTGTTCATATCCTTTGACCATTTATCAATTGGAGAATGGTTTGATTTCTTATCAATTAGAGTCAATTCTCCATATATTTGGAAATGAGGCCTTTATCAGAACCTTTAATTGTGAAAATGTTTTCCCAGTTTGTTGCTTCCCTTCTAATCTTGTTTGCAATAGTTTTGTTTGTACAAAGGGTTTTTAATTTGATATAATCAAAGTTTTCTATTTTATGGTCAATAATGATCTTTAGTTCTTCTTTGGTCACAAATTCCTTCCTCCTCCACAAATGGATACATTTTGATCTTATTTTGGAGTACAGTGCTAAGTATGGGTCCATGCCTAGTTTCTTCCATATGAATTTCCAGTTTTCCCAGCAGTTTTTGTCAAATGGTAAATTCTTATCCCAAAAGTTGGGATCTTTGGGTTTGTCAAACACTAGATTGCTATAGTTATTGATTTTTTTGTCCTGTGAACTTAACCTCTTCCACTAATCAACTAATCTATTTCTTAGCCAATACCAAATGGTTTTGGTGACCACTGTTTTATAATATAGTTTTAGATCAGGTACAGCTAGGCCACCTTCATCTGATTTTTTTTTCATTAGTTCCCTTGAAATTCTTGACCATTTGTTCTTCCATATGAATTTTGTTGTTATTTTTTCTAAGTCATTAAAATATTTTTTTGGGAGTATGATTGGTATAGCATTAAATAAATAGATTAGTTTAGGTAGTATTGTCATTTTTATCATATTTGCTCAGCCTATCCAGGAGCACAAAATATTTTCCAATTATTTAAATCTGACTTTATTTGTGTGGAAACATTTTATAATTTTGTTCATATAATTCCTGACTTTCCTTTGGTAGACAGATTGCAAAATATTTTATGCTATTGACAGTTGTTTTGAATGGAATTTCTTTTTGTATCTCTTGCTGTTGGATTTTGTTAGTGATGTATAAAAATGCTGAGGATTTATGTGGATTTATTTTGTATCCTGCAATGGTAAAGTTGTGAATTATTTCTAATAGCTTTCTAGTAGAATCACTGGGGTTATTTCAGTATACCATCATATCATCACCGAAGAGTGATAATTTGGTTTCCTCATTATTTACTCTAATTCCTTTAAGCTCTTTCTCAACTCTTATTGCTGAAACTATCATTTCTAATACAATATTGAACAGTAATGGTGATAGTGGATGACCTTGTTTCACTCCTGATCTTATTGGGAATGGTTCCAGTTTATCCCCTTTAAATATGATGCTTACTGATGATTTTAAATAGATGCTCCTGACTATTTTAAGGAAAAGTCCATTTATTCTTATACTCTCAAGTATTTTTAATGGGAATGAATATTGGATTTTATCAAATGCTTTTTCTGCATCTATTGAGATGATCATATGGATTTTGTTAATTTGGTTATTAATATAGTCAATTACGCTAATAGTTTTCCTAATATTGAACCAGCCCTGCATTTCTGGTATAAATCCTACTTGGTCACAGTATATTATCCTGGGGATGATTTTCTGTAATCTTTTTGCTATTTTATTTAAGATTTTAGCATCAATATTCATTAGGGAGATTGTTCTATAATTTCCTTTCTCTGTTTTTAACCTACCTGGTTTAGGTATCAGTACCATGTCTGTGTCGTAAAAGGAGTTTGCTAGGACTCCTTCAATCCCTATTTTTTCAAATAGTTCATATAGCATGGGAGTTCATTGTTCTTTAAATGTTTGGTCGAATTCACATGTAAATCCATCTGGTTCTGGGGATTTTTTCTTAGGGAGTTGATTAATAGCTTGTTCTATTTCTTTTTCTAAGATGGGACTGTTTAACCAATTTACTTATTCCTCTGTAATCTGGGCAAGCTATATTTTTAAAGCTATTCTTCTATTTCATTTAGTTTATCTAATTTATTGGCATAAAGTTGGGCAATTTCTCCCTTTTCATTAAGACTAAAAATTTGATTTTCCTCTTTCCTTTTTTTAAATCAGATTTACTAAGGATTTATCTATTTTGTTGTTTTTTTCATAGAATCAACTCTTAGTTTTATTAATTAATTCAAAAGTTTTTTTTTTTTTTAATTTTATTAATCTTTCCTTTTACTTTCAGAATTTCAAGTTTAGTGTTTGACTGGAGGTTTTAATTTGTTCCTTTTCTAGCATTTTTACTTGCAAGCCCAATTCATTGATGTTCTCTTTCTCTGTTTTATGCAAGTAGGTCCCTAGAGATATAAAATTTCCCCTTATTACTGCTTTGGCTGCATCCCATATATTTCAGTATGATGTCTCATTATGATGTCATTTTTTTGGGTGAAGTTATTCATTATTTCTATGATTTGCTATTTCACCAAAGCATTCTTTATTATGAGATTATTTAGTTTCCAATTATTTTTTGGTCTATTTTCCCCTGGCTTTTTATTGAATGTAATTTTCATTGCATTGTGATCTGATAAGGATGCATTTATTATTTCTGCCTTTCTGCATTTAAATTTGAGGTTTTTATATCTTAATATATGGTCAATTTTTCTATAGGTTCCATGAACTGCTGAGCAGAAAGTGTACTCCTTTCTATCTCCATTTAACTTTCTCCAAAGATCTATCATACCTAACTTTTCTAGTATTCTATTTACCTCTTTGACTTTTCTTATTTATTTTCTGCTTTGATTTATCTAATTCTCAGAGTGCAAGATTGAGATCTCCCACTATTGTAGTTTTGCTGTCTATTTTTTGTTGCAGGTCTCTTAATGTCTGTTTTAAGAATTTAGATGCTACACCACTTGGTGCATATGTGTTTAATATTGATATTGCTTCATTATCTATGCTACCCTTTAGCAAGATATAGTGCCCTTCCTTATCTCTTTTAATTAGATCATTTTTTTTTTACTTTTGCTTGATCTGAGATCAGAATGGCTATCCCTGCTTTTTTGACTTCACCTGAAGCATAGTAGAATCTGCTCCAGCCTTATGCCTTTACTCTGTATGTATCAGCCTGCTTCAAGTGTATTTTCTGTAAACAACATATTGTAGGATTCTGGCTTTTAATCCAGTCTGCTAACCACTTCCTCTTTATGGGGGAGTTTACTCCATTCACATTTATGGTTAAAATTACTAATTCTGTATTACTTGCCATCTTGTTAACCCCTGCTTATGCTTTTCTCCTTTCCTACTCTCTTAACCTCCTTCCCAGTATTAAACTTATGAGCACCACTTGCTTCTCACAGCCTTCTCTTGGTAGGATCCCTTCCCCCACCTTAGAGTTTCTCCATCTTTCTTACCCTTTTCTTCACAATTTCTATATTCCCTTTTGTTTAGCTTACTCCTTCCCTTTTCACTTTTCCCTTCCCACTTTTCAATGAGATGGGAGAAATTTCTCCGTAAATCCAATATGTTTAATATTTTTCTTTTTAAGCTAATTCTGATGAAAGTACAATACACACTATGTTCATCTCCCTACTTCTTCCAGAAACCTTCCAGGTTTCCTTTACCTCTTCATGAGATGTGGCACCCCCACTTTATCCTTTTTCTGGTACAATTTCCTTTTTATCTCTAGTTTCTAAAACAAATTATACATGTGTTCTTTTTGTATCTTTATAATAGAAATTTAGTTCCCAAGATTTCTTTTTACCTTTTTAGGTTTCTCTTGAATCTTATGTTTAGAGATCAAACTTTTTGTTTAGTTCCACTTTTTCATCAGAAACAGATGTAATTCACATATGTTGTTGAATGTCCATCTTCTTCCCTAGGAAAAAAAATGCTCATTTTGGCTAGGTAAGATATTTTTGGTTGCATACCATGTTTCTTAGCCTTTCAGAATATCAGATTCCAGGCCCTTTGATCCTTTAATGTGGACACTGCCATATCTGAGTAACCCTTATTGTGGCTCCTCTATATTTGAATTGTTTATTTCTAGCAGCTTGTAATATTTTTTTTTCCTTGTTCTGATAGTTCTGGAATGTAGCCACACTATTTCTTGGAGTTTTGATTTTAGGGTCCCTTTCAGTAGGTGATCAATGAATTTGTTCAATGTCTATTTTACCCTCTGTTTCTATAACATCTGGGCAGCTCATTTTGATAATTTCCTGGAAAATAGTGTCCAGGCTCTTTTTTTCATCATATTTTTCAGGGAGTCCAATAATTCTCTGATTATCTCTCTTAGATCTATTTCTCAGATCTGTTGCTTTCCCAAGACGGTATTTGACATTTTTTCTATTGTTTCATTTGGGGGGGAGGGGGTTGTTTTACTGATTTTTGGTGTCTCCTCAAGTCATTCAATTACATTTATTCAATTCTGATTTTGAATGAATTATTTTCTTCATTCACTTTTTTGATTTCTTTTTCTAATTATCCAATTGAGTTTTTGAGTGAGTTGTTTTGTTCTATGGGAATTTTTTTTCCCATTTCACCAATTTTATTTTTTAGAGTTATTTTCTTTTTCCAATTCATTAATTCTGTTTTCCTTGGAATTGTTTACCTTTTTCAATTCACTAATTCTGTTTTTCAACATTTCTTTATCCACTCTATCTTTAAATGAGTGGGATGACTTATCCAGACCCTCTTGCCAAGCTTCCCTTTCCTTTGCCCATTTTTCTTCTAGCTCTCTTGTGAGAGCCTTTTTAATTTCTTCTATAAGATGCTCATAGAAGAAACAACTCACTCAAAAACTCAATTGGACCAATTAGAAAAAGAAATAAAAAAGTGAATGAAGAAAATAATTCATTCAAAATCAGAATTGAACAAATGTAATTGAATGACTTGAGGAGACACCAAAAATCAGTAAAACAACTCCTACCCCCCCCCCCCCGCAATGAAACAATAGAAATGTCAAATACCTTCTTGGGAAAACAACAGACCTGAGAAATAGATCTAGGAGAGATAATCAGAGAATTATTGGACCCCCTGAAAAATATGATGAAAAAAAGAGGCTGTGTTGAGGACCAGATCATATCTCCCTTTGGGGATTCATTTGGAGGCAATATGTTTTTTGTCTCCTCAGGGTTTAAAGTCTGCTCTCTCTCTGTATAGAAGCTTTTTATTGTAAGAGCTTGCTTTAATGTTTTGCTCATTTTGTCAAAGAAAACAAACAAACAAACAAAAAATTAAATGCAATCTGCTTTTTTTTTTGGGGGGGGGCAGGCTGGATGGTACTACCAAGCTTCCTCTACAGACTGTGGGGGAAAGGACAGCAGTGAGGCACTAGCAGGACAGCAATGGCTGGGCTATATCAGTATTCTGAGACTCTGAGAGTGTGTTGAGTTACTCCGGATCTCTGTGGCCAGGCCCCAAGAGACCCTAGCTTTTTGGGGTTATGATCTTTGCCCCCTGTGTTTATAGCTTCCCTGCTGTTCTACTGGCTTCCTGGCAGGGCAAAGTAGCCACACTGTGGTAAAGTTCTCCCTGCAGAAACAGCTGAGATCACATCCCACCCCATTGTGGTCTGCTCAGTGTGAGTTGCCTTTTTTTTTTTTTTTTAATAGATTTTTATTTACAAGTTATATGTATGGGTAATTTTAAAGCATTGACAATTGCCAAACCTTTTGTTCCAATTTTTCCCCTCCTTCCCCCCCACCCATTCCCCTAGATGGCAGAATGACCAATAGATGTTAAATATATTAAAGTATAAATCAAATACAAAATAAGTATACATGACCAAACCGTTATTTTGCTGCACAAAAAGAACTGGACTCTGAAATATTATTCGATTAGCCTGTGAAGGAAATCAAAAATGCCAGCAGGCAAAAATATAGGGATTGAGAATTCAATGTAATGATTCTTAGTCATCTCCCAGAATTCTTTCCCTGGGTGTGTGAATTGCCTTCTTTGCTCTTGCTGCCTGCCATGCTCTCTCTGCCTGCCTTCAGTTTGCACCTGATCTAACCATCCCTGCCCAACAGCAAAAACAGACCTTTTCTGGTGAATGTCGAGGATATCTTCTGTTGGTAATTATTTGTGGGTTTTTTGTCAAGCACTAATTCTGAGGCCTTGTCATGAAAAAAAAAAAAAAAGTATTGTGAGAGCAAGAAGGAACTTAGATAGATGTGTGTGTCCTCTTCACCATGTTGGCTAGAAGTCTGCTCCAAAATCTATAAAGAAAAAAGGGGAAAGATGGAGTAAGGGAATATCATGAGGTAGGAGATAGAACAATGTATAGATTTATGGCAGTGAGCAAGGAGTGTAGATTAAGTGGCTATCCTTTAGTTGTTAATTAAAGGATAAAGTGGGAAACAGAAGGGTGTGTAGAATAATGGTACTAGGATAAAATGTGTAGATTAAAGGGAATGGGATTAAAGGGAAAGGAAAGGATGGAGGGAAAAATAAGAGAGAGATCCATGGGTAAGAAAAGGTTAAAGATGAAGGAAATTAAAGAGCAGAAGAGTTAGCCGGAATAGGAAATAAGAGATATACAGAAACACTACAAGGATATTATTGATCTAATCAAAGTCAAACTTAAGATTCAATCAATTATTATGTCAACCATATTATTTTTAGATGCATGTTTACATATGGGTATATGCATATACATATATATCTGAATATATGTGGGTACATATACATATAAGTCTAAGTATTGTGTATATAGACATATATATCTATATATCTATAAAGAACACACATATATATATGTGTGTGTTCTTTATAGATATATAGATATATATATACATATCTATCTATCTATCTATCTATATCTATCTATCTATCTATCTCTATCTCTATCTATATCTATCTATCTATATATATATATATATATATATATATATATATATATATATATGGGGGGATGTGAGATATGTATGTGTGAATGTATATGTGTGTGTATGTGCATAAACATCTGTGCTTAACTATATAGCCTGTTTGGGAGAAGTAAGGGGATGAAAGAGGAAACAAGAATAAAATAAAAAGTGCTCAACAGAGAACAAAAGAATAACCTACAAGAAAACAAAGAAAAATTAATATCCATAAATAAAATTTATTTTATTATCATATATCTTTCTTGAAATTGAAATTAATTGTTATATATTTTGAGTCTTCCCTTATGTTCTGCTGGGCACATGATAATGTTTTGTTTGTTTTCCTTTTCTGTCTTTCTTTTTTCTATTGTTTTTCCTTTTGCATTTAGTTCAATAAATTTAAAAATAAACACATAAATTCTCTGCTAAACATTAAATTTGGGGAGGTAGAAGATAATAGTTTTGTAAAATTTCAAGAAAATAAAACAAAATCAAAAGAATGAAAAAATAAAAGAAAAATAGAAAGCAACCAATTTGGTAAATAGATTGAGGAGAGATAAGAATTAATCAACTACATGGAAGTCAATTTATTTTATTTTATTTTATTTTTATTTAAAAAGTTTACTCATAATATTTAAAGAAATTATAAAGAATAATTGCTCTATCAAAAAGATAAAAAAAAATCCTGAAGGAATAAAATTAAGCAATGAGAAAACAAACTATAACTCTTTGTAGATGATATGATAGTATACTTAGAGAAACCTAGAGAACCCTTAAAAAATTAGGTGAAGCAATGAACAACTTAAGCAATGTTGTAAGATCTAAATCAAATTAACATAAACAATCAAAGATTTAAAAAAATTCTTGGGAATGTACCTGCTGAGGTAAACCCATGCATAATAAAAAAAACAATTATAAAATACTATTCACATGATTAAATAAAGATCTAAACAATCAAAAAAATACTAATTACCCATGGGTAGCCTGAGTTAATAAAATAAAATGAGAATTATATCTAAACTAATTTATCTATCCAGTGCAATGATAATCAAATTATTTAATAAAGCTAGAAAAAAAGCAATTAAATTCATCTGTAACAATAAAATATCAAAAATATTTAAGGATTAAATGAAAAAAATTGTGAGGAGAAACAGCCTACCAGATTTCAAATTATATTGAACACTGTATTAATTGAAACAGTCTGGTGCTTATTAATAAATAAAGTTGTAAATTACTAGAATGCATTAGGTACACTATGCACAAAAATAAATGACCAAGGTAATTCAATGTGTTTTATAAACTCAAAAATCCAAACTTTTGGAAAAGACTCTCCATTTGAAAAAAAATTACTGGGAAAACTGCAAAGTTGCTTGAAAATATTGCACTTAGAATATACCGAGATAATAATACCAAAATAGATAAATGATTTTGATATAGTGATATTGAAAGTAAGTTAGGGAAGCACAGAAAAAATTTCCTGACACATTTATTGAGAAGTGTTTTTTTTTCTTTTAATGACTAAACCAAAGATAAAGTAGCTAAGAAGAAGAAATATTGATAATTCTGATTTGCATTAAATTAAGCAAAAACTTTTATAGAAACAAAATTAATGCAGTCAAACTTAGGAGAAAAAAAGGAAACTGGTGGGGGGGGGCACTAGGTATGGGACAAGTTCCTCCAATAAAAGTCTTGTTTCTGACTGAATCAAAATTATAAAAATAAAAGTAATTCCCCAATTGATAAATGGTCAAAGAATATGAAAAGGCAGTTTTCAGAAGAAAAAAAAAAATAAAAGATATCAATGGAAACACAAAAAATACTTTAAATCATTGTTTATTAGAGAAATGCAAATTTAAAAACCTCTGAGGTACTACTGCCCCTGATTAATATAGCAGAAAAGAGAGATGATAGATTCTAGAGGAAATGTGGCAATAATGGAACACAATGCACTGTGAAATTTGAACTTGTTGAACCATTCTGGAGAATGATTTTTAAATATGCTCAAAAGTCAATTAAATTATTCATATCCTAACCCATCAATATCATTATTTGGTTCATATCCCAAATATATCAAAGAAAAGGAAAAGGACTTTTGTACAAATATTGCGGCAAAATATTAGAAATTGAGGAGATGCCTATCAATTGGGAAATGGCTGAACAGCAATGTGGTATGTTATGCAATTCTACCACAAATAAAAAATGACAAGCAGAATGATTTCAGAAAATCTTGAGAAGTCTTTTATGAACTGATACAAAGCAAAGTAAGAATTACCAGAAGAACATCATGCAAAGTAACAGTGATATTATGAGGAAAATCATCTGTGAAATTTCGAAGGACCTACTATTAAAATTGCTATCCACATCCAAAGAGAAGTGATTAACTCTGGATCATAGACTGAAGCATGCTTTTTCACTTTCTTATTTTTCTTGTCTTTATTTTTTTTTCAAAATAACTAACATAGATATGTGTTTTGGGTTACTTCTCATGAATACTTGTTATCACATTGTTCCCTTTCTCAATAGGTGACAAAAAACCAATAAGGAGGGAGGATATCTGGGACTAAAAATTTTAAAATAACATTAAAAATAAATTTAAATAACAAAAAACAGATTGACAAAGTAGGCCAGTGGAAGCTATGAGCATTCATCTAGGCACAGAAAAAAGCAATTGATGTATTTTAGTTAATGATGACTAAAACAGCTAATTTTGACTTATGTAGGAATGTTTTGATTTTTTAAATAAATAAAAATAGTCTTAACTGTCATATTCTTTTGTCCAAGTATTTATATATATTCCCATCTATCTTGCTCACTAACATGAGCAATATGACTCAATTGGTGGTAGTAACTTGCATGAGGTATAGCTCTCAAGAAGAATTCTTAGATACATTTGTATTTGATTCAGTCCTCAGCAAATCTAATATAAAGAAGACATTATGAATCTGATTCTGGTGATCCAACATGGAAAGAAACTACAGATCTTTGATGGCCAGAGCTAAGACTTTTCATTCTTTGAATTGCATTCAGAAGTAATTCAAATTTTCACAAGGTTTTCTTATATCAGTTTTGTCAAACATGTAGCCATAAGTCATATACCTCACCAAAACATTTTTCAGTACAGCCAGAAATATTTAACAAAATAAATAAAAATATCCTATAACATAGATGTTGATTTAGAATTTTCATATAAGTTGCTAAGCTACAGAGATCCATTTCCATTTGAGTTTAACAGCAGTGATTCAAGCCATTTAAAAATAGATCTTAAGAAAAGCTTCATATACACAAAAATATGCATATCAACACCTTTTTAGTAGTAGCACAATGCCCATCTATCAATTAAGGTGTCACTATAATCTATGTTACAATAATACAATATAATAATACTGTGCTCTAGCAAAGAATAAAAATAATGAATGCAGAGAAGCACTAGAAAGACATACATTTATGTAAAGCAAAGTAGAAGCAAGGAAAAAAAATGTAATGATTAGAGCAATGAAAAAGAACAAGAAGCCAAAAAATGTTAATTTAAAAAGAGCCAAAAAAATCAAAACCATGTGCTATAAAATTATATAGAACACACTTGGCAGGAAAAAAAAATCAATATGAGGAGATATCTCTTACACTCCTACTTTTTGGAAGTAAGGACTGTGAGTGCAGAACAAAGATTATAGTCTTAGACATTTTGATGTTGATTAATTTCTATGAACTTCCCTCCCTCCCCACTCTTTTTTTTTTTTTTGATCTTTAATAAAAGAGGTAGCTTTCACAGAATGGCTAGGTAGTGCAATGATTAGAGCACCAGCCCTGAAGTCAGAGAAGTTAGTTCAAATCTAGTCTCAGACACATAACACTTTCTGACTGTGTGACCCTGGGCAAGTCACTTAACACCAATTGCCTCAGGAAAAACAAAATAATAAGAAGAAGTAGCTCTCTAGGAGAAGAAAGGATATATAGGAAATGTGGGTGATTTAAAATGAAAATATATCAATAAATTTAATTTTAAAATTTTAAAACAGGTCTTAGAACAAGCTAACCATATAGGCCAGAAAGGCTTCCAAAGGGGAGGGAGGCTTTCTAGTTTTGGTAATTCATTGTGAATTGGGTTATTTCTGTTTGACTTTTTGATGCTCTGAACAAGCTAATGTCCATTGTTTGTTTGAGAAATTGCTTCAACTTTCTGTTTTATGTTCCTTGAGTAGTCACAGCTGTATACAGTTGCAAGGAGAATGATTTCTCTGTCTTTCTTTGTGAAACAGAATCTTTGTTTTCTAATTAAAAAAAAAACTGTTTGCCATTCTTTCATGTAACTTCAGCTATTAATTTGGGGCACCCTCTTGAAAATTGTTTTTTTTTTTTAATTCTCATTCATTTATTAGAAATTCAGAGCTATGTCAGTAATAAAACTCTTTAAAACCAAGGAGAACTAGAACAAGTAGAAAATAAAACAATCTCCAAATTCTAGTTCTTTCTCTTATTAAGCTAATAAATTGTACCAAAGAAAAACTATGATGAGCTACAAATGTTGCCAAACTAAAGAAAATAATAATCCTTTTTACTTGATTCTGAAATATCCTGAAATTATTAAAGATGTGGTTTTTTTGTTGTTGTTGTTTTTTGTTTTTTTGTCTTAAAATAGATCACATTTTAGGCAATATTCATTCATTCTAGGTACAATTATTCTGAAACTGTTGAAGAGTCTATCTAAACTTCTCTCTCCTACTTTCCCTATATAGTTTAAAGGGGTCTGTGAGAACATCTATATAAGTTACTTCAGTGAAGTAGATCATAACCAGCCCAAAACTATATTTAATCAACAGGAAGAAACATTACCATATAGAAAGTAGAACAGAAAAACATGGTTGCTCTTGAATCCCTGAATCTTTGATATATACAGCTTGCTTCAAAAATGTGTATTTGTATATGTATGTTTCAGTTTCTACTTTCATTTCTGTCTTATCTGTTCCTTCTGAATATTCTTCTATTCTCTTTTCAATATGCTTTTTAATAATAATAGATGATATTCTGGGAACAGCACAAAAAAGTGTGGCAGAAACTAGACATAGACCAGCATCTCAAACCCTATACCAATATAAGGTCAAAATTCAGACACAATTTAGACACAGAGTGACACTATAAGCAAATTAGGAGAATAATGTAGAGTTGACCTGTTAGATTTTTGGAGAAAGGAGAAATTTATGAACTAAAAAGAAATAGAGAATACTATGAAATGCAAAATGGATAATTTTGATTACAATCAATTAAAAATGTTTTTATACAAACCAAACCAACACAGCCAAGATTAAAAGGGAATCAGAAAGAAGAAAAACAATTTTATATCTGTTTCTGATAAAGACAACTTCTAAAATATATGAAGAACCGATTCAAAATTATGAAAATACAATCCATTCCCTATCTGACCTATAGTTAAAGGATATGAATTGACAATTTTCATATGAAGATATTAAAGCCATCTGTAGTCATACTGAAAAATGTTCTAAATCACTAGTGATTAGAGAAATGCAGTTTAAAACAACTCTGAAGAACCACCTTCCATCTATCTGATTGCTTAAGATGATAGGAAAAGATAATGATTAATGTTGGATGGGGATGCAAAAAAATTGGGACACTAATGCATTATTGATGGTAGTTTGAACTGATCCAGCCATTCTGGAGAGCAATTTGGACCATAACCAAAGGATGATAAAACATGTATATGCTTTGATTTAGCAGATTTAGCAGATTCAATACTGGGACTGTATTACAAAGAAATCATAATAAAGAGTAATAGACCCACATGTGCAAAAATATTTGTAACATTCTTTTAGTGGTGGCAAAGAATAGGAAAATGAGTGGATGCCTATCAATTGAGAAATGACTGACTGAATAAGTTATGACATATAATGTAATGAAATAGTAATGTTCCATTAAAATGATGAACAGGCTGATTTTAGAAAAGCCTGGAAAGATATACATAAACTGATGCTGAGTAAAGTGAGAAGAACAAGGAAAACATTATTATTCACAATAATAGCAAGACTGTGCAATAATCAACTATGATACATTTAGCTCTTCTAAGCAGTACAATGATCCAAGGCAACTCCAATAAACTTTGGATGGAAAATGTATCTACATCCAGAGAGATAACTATGAAGACTGAGTGAAGATCAAAGTTTACTATTTTCACCTTTTACTTTTTGTTTTTGGGGTTTTTATTTCTGCTTTTCTCTTTTTGTTCTGATTTTTCTTTCCCAACATGACTCTTATAAAAATATGTTAAAAATTTAAATCATTAAGATAATTGAAATCAATATAATATAATGTTTCTAAGTCTTTTAGGATTCTCTGTTTATGACTTCAAAACTACAGTTGTACATCATCTTTGCATAGTTTTGGTTACATGATTGATCTATTTCACTTTTTCCCTATATCTTTTATACTACTGGTATCAAAACCAAATAGAAACAGGGTCATTCTCCCAGAATAAGAAGTTTTTCTTCTGTTTTTATATCCTCAGAGTCTGATTAAAAAGTAGGTTCTTAATAAATACTTGTTGATTGACTAATTTATTGATGGTCTGCAGGAATTTCATTTCCTGTCTCGCTTTATGTTGTGTAGATACCAATAGAGGATTGAAAGTATCTAATGATTTTGTTACATGACTGCATGAGCCTTAAGTATAAATAGATATTTAATAACCTGAATTCTTATTTAGTTGCATCACTGCATCTATCTAATATTAAAGTAAGTTTGCAATATTTTTCAAAAGAAGTAAAATTGAGAGCCAAAAGTCCATTGATATTAACTGATATATTTATACTTGGTCTGTATGCAGCCTTTTATCACATGTAGGTTTCTCCTTTCATTTAAGCTATTCTTCAGAACCAATCCATCTTGGGTTATAAATTGTGCTTGAAAAATAATTGGTTTTGATTTCTAGATTATATCCAATGTAATTATGTGATAGAAGCTCCATGTCAGCAACACTAATCTGTTTTTTTCTTCTCTGCCTATTGGTACAGATCAGATCTAGAAAGATCCCACATTGGTTTAAAAAGCAATAACATGCTACATCGATCATTTCTTCCTCTAAATGAATAGAGGTCCCAAGGGCTTTTAAATTAATGTAATTGAGTTGGGATATAATTACAATTTTCATATATTTTCCTCCCTCTTTTTTTACATTATTCTATTGTATTCTACAGGCAGGATAGCTACTATTCTGATGTTATCTGTTATTATTAATAATTATTATTTTGATACTATCAATATTGTATTTTTATTTATTTTCATTAAAGAGATCATTAAAAAATTAAAGAGGACCAATATTTATGTACAAACATATTTATAACAGCTCTTTTTTGTGGTGACAACAAATTAGAAATTGTGGGGATGACTATCAATTAGTAAATAACTAAACAAGTTGTGGTATATGACTGTAATGGAGTGCTAAAGTGCTATAAGAAATGAGCAGATTTCATAAAAAATCTGGAAAAACTTATATGAACTGAGACTGAGTGAAGTGAGCAAAACCAGGAGAACATTTATAATGTAATAGCAACATTGTATGATAATCAACTATGACTCTGTTCTTCTCAGCTATATGATTCAAGACAATTCCAAAACATTCATGAGGAAAAGGCTATCCACATCCAGAAAAAGATCTATGGAGTTTGCATACAGATCAAAGGATGCTATTTTCACTTTTTTGTGTACTTTCTTTCTTGTGCTTTTCCTTTTATTATGATTCTTCTTTCAAAACAAGACCAATGTGGAAATTTGTTTAAAATGATTGTATATGTTGAATATATACTATATTGTTTCAAGTCTTGAGGAGAATGGAGGGTGAAAAAATTGGAATTCAAACTCTTGCAAATGTGAATATTGTAAAGTATCTTTACATGTAATTGGAAAAGGTTAGTATTAAGTGAAAAAGGAAGAAAATACTATTTACTTCTAATCAAATGATATATGATAAATTTAATATTAAAAATGAAGAGAATAAATTAGACTGTCTTCCCAATTGTTTATATTTGCTTAAATTAATTTCATTGTTATAACAATTTCTTCAGTCACTCAATTTTCTTGATCATTCTAAAAATATAATTTTCCCAATATATGTAAAATAAAGTTTTACCTTTTATAAAATTTTGAGTTCCAAATTCCAACCCTTTCTTCATCTCCTCTCCTCTTGTTGAAAAGGAAAGGAATGTGATGGACATTACACATGTGCAGTCATCCAAAACATATTTCCACATTAGTTGTGTTTTGAAAGAAAACATTAAAAAAAACTCAAAAAATAAACTTTTAAAAAGAAACTATTCTTCCATCTCCATTGACTTCATCCTTTGTTGTTGTTTTTGGTTTTCAATGGAAATGCATAGCATTTTCCAGCATAAGTTCTTTAGAATTGTTGTTTCTGAGAATTGCTGTCATTCATGGTTGACCATCATATAATATTGTTATTGTGTAGAGTCCTTTTCTGATTCTGCTCATTTCCCTTTGCTCCAGTTCATGAAAATATTTTTAGAATTTTTTCTGAAAGCATCTTACTCATAAATTATTGCAGCATAATAATATTCCATCATACTAGCGTACTATAATTGATTCATTCATTCTCCAATTGATGTGTATCCTCTAGATTCCCAATTCTTTACCAGGACAAAAAAAGTTGCTATTAATATTTTTGCAGAGGGGATGAAGCCAAGATGGCAGAGAGCAGACATGATTTTCTGTGACCTCCTCTGACCTTTTCTCAAACCAAGAGCAGATTAAGCCTCTGAACTGGTTTTGGAGTCAAAGAATCCACAAATATTTGGAGTACAACATATTCCCAGAAGAAGAAACCTTGGAAGAACTTCAGAACAGGTCTATTTCAAATAGGCAGGGGGACAGACTGCAGCACAAGGGTGAAGAGCTGAAGTGGGGAGTGGGAGCATTGCAGTTTCCAAGCACCTGCGAATCTTCTGTGAGCCTCTTAGGCTACTTTGTCCTAGTTGCAAGCAGTTAGTTTGGCAAATTTGCTACAAAAGGCAAATTGTAAAGCCTGAGCCCTGGAAGAATGCCAGGCCTAGCCATGATTACCTAGTGCTAGAAATCAATCAGCAAAACCACCCCAGGAAAATTTTAAACAGCTGTCTCTCCTTTGCATTGAGCAGACCTCAAGCCTTATAAAATGAGTAAAAAAAAAAAAAAAAAAAAAAAAGAACTCTCACCATAGACAGCTTTTATGGAGAGAGAGAAGAACAGAACTCAAATCCTGAGGTTCCAAAGGCAAAGCAACTCTGGATGAAGTTCCAAAGGGAAGTATGAACTGCTCCCCATTTCACAAGGCTTTCTCAGAAGAGTACATAAAGCATCTTAAAAGAGAGTTAGAAGAAAAATGGGGAAAGGAAATGAGATCATCACAAGAAGGAATGGAAAAAAGCATATAATGCTCTGCAAAATAGATATGAAAAAGACACCAATTCACTGAAAAACAAAATTTGTGAAATGGAACAAAAATGCAATGAACAAAACAATTCAATTGGCCAATTACAAAAGGAACTAAAAATGTAACTGAAAAATATACTACACTAAAAGTTAGAATTGAGCAAATGAAAGTGAATGATTCAATAAGACTTCAAGAATCAAACAAAAAACAAAAAAAAAAGAAAAAAGAAAAAATAGAAGAAAATATGAAATACTTCCTAGGAAAACAAATGATCTGGAAAGCAAATCTATCTAGGAGAGACAATATAAGGATTATTGGACTTCCTGGGGGAAAAAAAAGAATCTAGACATTTTCTTATAGGACATCATAAAGGAAAACTGCCCTGAAATCTTAGAATCAGAAGGTAAAATAGCCATTGAAAAAATTCATAGATCACTTCCTGAAAAAAAACCCAAAATTAAATCCTCAAGAAATATTGTGGCTAAATTTCAGAACTATTGCACCAAGGAAAAGATATTGCAAGCAGCCAGGAAAAAAAAAAACAATTTAAATACCAAGGAGCCACAATTAGGATTACCCAGCACCTAGCAGGTTCCACCTTAAAGGATTGAAGGGCCTGGAATCGGATATTCTAAAAGGCAAATAAACTTGGATTACAGCCAAGAATAAGCTATCCAGCTAAAATGAGCATTATCTTTCAGAGAAGAAGATGAATATTCAATTACCTAAGTGAATTTCACCTATTTCTAATGAAATGATCAAAACTGAACAAAAAATTTGATCTCCAAACAGAGAACAAAATATAAATATAAAAAGGTAAAAAGGAAAAAAAAAACTCTTGAGAATTATATTTCTGTAATGGGTAAACTTAAAGAGTGCAATTATAATTTGATTTTATTATGATAACATTCAAAAGAAACTACAGGTAGAAAGGGGATTGTACTGGAAAAAGAGGGAAAAGGAGGTGAAATAAGGGAAATTACATTTCACAAAAAGGCAAAGAAGATCTATTATAATTGAGGAAAAGAAAGGAGGGGGATAAGCATTGTGTGAATTTTACTCACATCAGATTTGGCTCAAAGAGAAAATATTAAACATATTTGATTTTACAGAGAAACTTGTCTCTCCTTATATGGAAGTGAAAGGGAAAGGGACAAAAGAAAGGGAAAGACTAATAGAAAGGAAAACAGAAATATTAAGGGAAAGATATTAAAAAGGGAGAGGGATTCTAAAAGGGGAAAAGAGCTGTTTGAGGGAGCTGGTCTTCAAAAGCAAAATACAGGGGAGGAAGGAAGGGGAAAAGGAAAAAGAAAAACATAACTTAAGGTAAATAAGATGGCAGGAAATACAGAACTATTTTAACTGTGAATGTGAATGGGATGAACTCTCCTATAAAACAGGAGTGGATAGCAGACTCTATTGAAAGCCAGAATCCTACAATATGTTGCTTACAAGAACCATATTTAAAGCACAGTGACATATACAGAGTAAAGATAAAGGGCTGGAACAGAATCTCTTATGCTTTATGTGAAGTTAAAAAAAAAAAAAGCAGGGGTAGCAATCTTGATTTCAGATCAAGTAAAAGCAAAGATAGATCTAATTAAAAGAGATAAGAAAGGAAACTATATTTTACTAAAGGGGTACCATAGATAATGAAGCAATGTCAATAGTAAACATATGTGCACCAAGTAGTATAGCATCCAAATTCCTAGAGAAGATGTGAGATGCAAGAACAAAACTATACTAGTGGGGGATTTCAATCTTGCTCTCTCTCAGAACTAGATAACTCAAACCACAAAATAAATAAGAAAGAAGTTAAGGAGGTAAACAAAATGCTAGAAAAGTTAGAAATTATAATCTTTGGAGAAAATTGAATGGAGATAGGACTTCCGGTTAAGATGGCGGAGAGGAGGCTCACAGCTGCATAAGCTCCACGCTTTCTCTCACTATCCACTTCATTACAAGCCTCTGAATCAATGCTTGACTGAAAAAAACCCACATATAGTTACCAAGAGAAGCCATCCTTGAGATCCGCCAAGAAAGGTCTGTCTTTACTGGAGGGCTGGGGTGGTTTTAGATCTGGCGCAGGCGGCGGGCAGCGGCAGTGAGAGCACAGGAGCAGACTGGAGAGGGGGTGGGGAGTGATCGCAGCCTTCTCTGCGGGGAGAGCTTCGCTACAAGTTTGGATACTTTGCTCCGGCAGCAAGTCAGCAGCCCAGCAGAGAAGCTAAAAACACCGGGGCTGAAGAATACAACCCCAAACAGCTGGAGTCTCTCAGGACCTGGCCGTCACCCCCTTTCCCCCCCACAGTGACTCAGCACACTTTGGGATCTCAGAGCGCACGCGCAGCACAGTCGGGCTAGTGCCTCACTGCTGCCCCCTGCAGTCTGTAGAGGAAGCTCGAAAACACACCCAGCCCCCCCCCAAAGAAAGACTCCAGTTTTTTCTGTTTTTCTTTGGTAGTTTGTCTTTGATTATTAGACAGAATGAGCAAGAAGCTGAAGAGGACTTTAACCCTTGACAGCTTCTATACAGATAGAGAGCAGACTCTAAATCCTGAGGAGACTAAAAACAGACTGTCTCCAGGTGAATCCCCAAAGGAGGAGATCATCTGTTCCTCAGCACAGATGAACCTCATAGAAGTGATTTAAAAGGTTCTCACAAGGGAGCTAGAAGAAAAATGGGAAAAGCAGAGTGAGGCTTGGCAAAAGAGCCTGGAGAAGTCAGTTAAAGAGAGAGTGGATAAAGAAGTAAAATCCTTGAAAAATAGGATTAGTGAACTGGAAACAGAAAACAGCTCTCTAAAAAACAAAATTGGCGAAATGGAAAAAAATTCCACAGAACAAAAGAACTCAATTGGACAATTAGAAAAAAGATTTTAAAAAAGTGAGTGAAGAGAATACTTCACTGAAAATCAGAATTGAACAAGTGGAATTGAATGACTCGAGGAGACAAGAAGAATCAGTCAAGCAAATCCAAAAAAATCAAACAATGGAGAAAAATGTGAAATACCTTCTGGGGAAGACAACAGACCTGGAAAACAGATCCAGGAGAGACAATCTGAGAATCATCGGACTCCCAGAAAAACATGATGAAAAAAAGAGCCTGGACACTATTTTCCAGGAAATTATCAAAGAGAACTGCCCAGAAGTCATAGGAACAGAGGAAAAAATAAACATTGAAAGGATTCATCGATCACCCACTGAAAGGGATCCTAAAATCAAAACACCAAGGAATATAGTGGCCAAATGCCAGAACCCTCAGATGAAGGAAAAAATATTGCAAGCGGCTAGAAAAACCCAATTCAAGTATCAAGGAGCCACAATAAGGATCACCCAGGATCTGGCAACATCCACATTAAAAGATCGAAGGGCCTGGAATATGATATTCTGAAAGGCTAAGGAACTTGGTATGCAACCAAAAATAACTTACCCAGCGAGAATGAGCATCTTTTTCCAGGGAAGAAGATGGACATTCAACGAAGTAAGCGAATTTCATCTATTTCTGATGAAAAAACCAGAACTTAACAAAAAGTTTGATCTACAAATATAGAACTCAAGAGAAATCTAAAAAAGTAAAGATTAATCTTGGGAACTATATTTTGACTATATAGATGTATAAAGAATGCATGTATACCTTGTTCTAGAAATTGATGTGGAAAGGACATTGTACCAGAAAAAGGGTAAAGTGGGGGTAGTACATCTCATGAAGAGGCATAGGAAACCTATTATATCTGAGAGAAAGAATGGAGGGGGATGAATATAGTGGGTATCTGACTGCCTTCAGAATTGGCTTTAAGTGAAAAATCTTAAGACATATTCAATCTATGGTGAAACTTCTCCCATCTCATTGAAAAGTGAGAAGGGAAAAGTGAAAAGGGAAGGAATAAGCTAAGCGGAAGGGAATACGGGAACTGGGAGGGAAAGGGGTAAGATAGGAGGAGGAACTCTAAGGCAGGGGGAGGGATACTAAAAAGGGAGGGCTGTGAGAAGCAAGTGGTGCTCACAAGCTTAATACTGGGAAGGGGGGGAAAGGGGAAAGAAGGGAGAAAAGCATAAACCGGGGTTAACAAGATGGTAAGTAATACAGAATTGGTCATTCTAACCATAAACGTGAACGGGGTAAACTCCCCCATAAAGAGGAAGCGGTTAGCAGAATGGATTAAAAGCCAGAATCCTACAATATGTTGTTTACAGGAAACACACCTGAAGCGGGGAGATACATGCAGGTTAAAGGTAAAAAGTTGGAGCAAAATCTACTATGCTTCAGGTGAAGTCAAAAAAGCAGGGGTAGCCATCCTGATCTCAGATCAAGCTAAAGCAAAAATTGATCTAATTAAAAGAGATAAGGAAGGACACTATATCTTGCTAAAGGGTAGCATGGATAATGAAGCACTATCTATATTAAACATATATGCACCAAGTGGGGTAGCATCTAAATTCTTAAAAGAGAAACTAAGAGAGCTGCAAGAAGAAATAGACAGTAAAACTATAATAGTGGGAGATCTTAACCTTGCACTCTCAGAATTAGATAAATCAAACCACAAAATAAATAAGAAAGAAGTCAAAGAGGTAAATAGAATACTAGAAAAGTTAGATATGATAGATCTCTGGAGAAAATGTAATGGAGACAGAAAGGAATACACTTTCTTTTCAGCAGTTCATGGAACCTATAACAACAAATGAAACAGCAAATCATAGACATAATTAATAACTTCACCCAAGAAAACGATAATAATGAGACATCATACCAAAATGTATGGGATGCAGCCAAAGCGGTAATAAGGGGAAATTTCATATCTCTAGAGGCCTATTTGTATAAAATAGAGAAAGAGAAGGTCAATGAATTGGGTTTGCAATTAAAAATGCTAGAAAAGGAACAAATTAAAAACCCCCAGTCAAACACTAAACTTGAAATTCTAAAAATAAAAGGTGAGATCAATAAAATTGAAAGTAAAAAAAATATTGAATTGATTAATAAAACTAAGAGTTGGTTCTATGAAAAAACCAACAAAATAGACAAACCCTTAGTAAATCTGATTAAAAAAAGGAAAGAGGAAAATCAAATTGTTAGTCTTAAAAATGAAAAGGGAGAACTCACCACTAACGAAGAGGAAATTAGAGCAATAATTAGGAGTTATTTTCCCAACTTTATGCCAATAAATTCGACAACTTAAATGAAATAGAAAAATACCTCCAAAAATACAGCTTGCCCAAACTAACAGAGGAAGAAGTAAATATCCTAAACAGTCCCATCTCAGAAAAAGAAATAGAACAAACTATCAATCAACTCCCTAAGAAAAAATCCCCAGGACCAGATGGATTTACATGTGAATTCTACCAAATATTTAAAGAACAATTAACTCCAATGTTATATAAACTATTTGAAAAAATAGGGATTGAAGGAGTCCTACCAAACTCCTTTTATGACACAGACATGGTACTGATACCTAAACCAGGTAGGCTGAAAACAGAGAAAGAAAATTATAGACCAATCTCCCTAATGAATATTGATGCTAAAATCTTAAATAAAATATTAGCAAAAAGATTACAGAAAATCGTCACCAGGATAATACACTATGACCAAGTAGGATTTATACCAGGAATGCAGGGCTGATTCAATATTAGGAAAACTATTAGCATAATTGACTATATCAATAACCAAACAAACAAAAACCACATGATCATCTCAAGAGATGCAGAAAAAGCATTTGATAAAATCCAACATCCATTCCTAATAAAAACACTTGAGAGCATAGGAATAAATGGACTTTTCCTTAAAATAGTCAGGAGCATATATTTAAAACCATCAGTAAGCATCATATGCAATGGGGAAAAACTGGAACCTTTCCCAGTAAGATCTGGAGTGAAGCAAGGTTGCCCACTATCACCATTATTATTTAATATCGTATTAGAAACACTAGCCTCGGCAATAAGAGTCGAGAAAGATATAAAAGGAATTAGAGTAGGCAATGAGGAAACCAAACTATCACTCTTTGCAGATGATATGATGGTATACCTAGAGAACCCCAGAGATTCTACCAAAAAGCTATTGGAAATAATTCATAATTTTAGCAAAGTAGCTGGCTACAAAATAAATCCCCATAAATCCTCAGCATTTTTATACATCACCAACAAAACCCAACAGCAAGAGATACAAAGAGAAATTCCATTCAGAATAACTGTTGATACCATAAAATATTTGGGAATCTATCTACCAAAGGAAAGTCAGGAATTATATGAGCAAAATTATAAAAAAGTCTCCACACAAATAAAGTCAGACTTAAATAATTGGAAAAATATTAAGTGCTCTTGGATCGGCCGAGCGAACATAATAAAGATGACAATACTCCCTAAACTAATCTATTTATTTAGTGCTATACCAATCAGACTTCCAAGAAAATATTTTATTGATCTAGAAAAAATAACAACAAAATTCATATGGAACAATAAAAAGTCGAGAATCTCAAGGGAATTAATGAAAAAAAAATCAAATGAAGGTGGCCTAGCTGTACCTGATCTAAAATTATATTATAAAGCAGCAGTCACCAAAACCATTTGGTATTGGCTAAGAAATAGATTAGTGGATCAGTGGAAAAGGCTAGGCTCACAAGACAGAATAGTCAATTACAGCAATCTAGTGTTTGACAAACCTAAAGCCCCTAACTTCTGGGAAAAGAATTCATTATTTGATAAAAACTGCTGGGATAATTGGAAATTAGTATGGCAGAAATTAGGCATGGACCCACACTTAACACCATATACCAAGATAAGATCAAAATGGGTCTATGACCTAGGCATAAAGAACGAGATTATAAATAAATTAGAGGAACATAGAATAGTTTATCTCTCAGACTTGTGGAGGAGAAAGAAATTTGTGACCAAAGATGAACTAGAGACCATTACTGATCACAAAATAGAAAATTTCGATTACATCAAATTAAAAAGCCTTTGTACAAATAAAACTAATGCAAACAAGATTAGAAGGGAAGCAACAAACTGGGAAAACATTTTCACAGTTAAAGGTTCTGATAAAGGCCTCATTTCCAAAATATATAGAGAACTGACTCAAATTTATAAGAAATCAAGCCATTCTCCAATTGATAAATGGTCAAAGGATATGAACAGACAATTTTCAGAGGATGAAATTGAAACTATTACCACTCATATGAAAGAGTGTTCCAAATCATTATTGATCAGAGAAATGCAAATTAAGAC
Organism: Antechinus flavipes; assembly: GCF_016432865.1. Lineage (NCBI taxonomy): Eukaryota > Metazoa > Chordata > Mammalia > Dasyuromorphia > Dasyuridae > Antechinus > Antechinus flavipes. The sequence goes on along the minus strand of NC_067400.1, from coordinate 353,661,873 downwards.
AACTCTGAGATACCATTACACACCTGTCAGATTGGCTAAGATGACAGGAAAAAATAATGATGAATGTTGGAGGGGATGCGGGAAAACTGGGACACTAATGCATTGTTGGTGGAGTTGTGAACGAATGCAACCATTCTGGAGAGCAATCTGGAATTATGCCCAAAAAGTTACCAAATTGTGCATACCCTTTGATCCAGCAGTGTTTCTATTGGGCTTATATCCCAAAGAAATACTAAAGAAGGGAAAGGGACCTCTATGTGCCAAAATGTTTGTAGCAGCCCTGTTTGTAGTGGCCAGAAACTGGAAAATGAATGGATGCCCATCAATTGGAGAATGGCTGGGTAAATTGTGGTATATGAATGTTATGGAATATTATTGTTCTATATAAATTAACAGGAAGATGATTTTAGAGAGGTCTGGAGAGAGTTACATGAACTGATGCTAAGTGAAATGAGCAGAACCAGGAGATCATTGTACACAGCAACATCAATATTATATAATGATCCATTCTGATAAACGTTATTCTTTCCAACAATGAGATGACTGATGCCAATTCCAATGATCTTGTGATGAAGAGAGCCAACTACACCCTGAGAGAAGATTATTGGAAATGAATGTGGATCATAACATAACATTATCACTCTTTTTGTTGTTGTTCACTTTCATTTTATTTTTTTACTTATTTACTTTCTTTTTTATCTGATTTTTCTTGTGCAGCATGAGAATTGTATGAATATATTTATACATACTGGATTTAGGATATATTTTAATATGTTTAACAAATACTAAATTCCTTGCCAATTTGGGGGGGGGTGGGAGAAGGAGGAGAAAAATCTGAAACACAAGGCTATGGAAGGGTCAATATTGTCAAGTTATCTGTGCATATCTTTTGTAAATAAAAAGCTTTATAAAAATATATTTTTGCATAGATAGGTCATTTTCCTTAAAAAAAAAGATAGTCTGGGATATATACTTATTAGTAATGATGCTTGATCAAAAGGTGTGCATGGTTTTATAGCCCTTTGCGAAATGTTTCAATTTGCTTTCTAGAATGTTTGGATCAGTTCCTAATTCCATCAACACCATGCATTAGTGACCTAATTTTTCCATATCTACTCCAACATTTGTCATTTTTGTTTTTTAATTATATTGCCAATCTGTTACATGAGGTGATTCCCCAGAGTTGTTTGGGGTTTTTTGTGCTGCTGTTTTCAGAGCCAGCTCTGAGAATCGGTATATTGTTAGTTCTTCCTGGTAGAATGATACAAGGAAATATGTGATCATTGTTCTTCTGTTCTGTGTTTTGGTGTTTAGTTTGTAGTCTTTGACCACAAACACTCTTTTCTACCCCAGAATTGTGATCTTCCCCTGCAGCAACAAGTACTAGTATGTTATTGCTCCTCTTCACTTTTGGACTACAACCTGGAGCCTGGCACAGACAATGAAACTGCTATTCCAGCAGAGTCCCCTGTAATCTCTTTCTGATTAGGTGTATGAGCCCTTTATCATACATAGTCTGAGAACTCCAGAAGCTGCTCTTCTCAGTTCAATTTTGTTCATGGCCTTCTGCTGGCGTACTAGGTTTTGGCTTTCACTATTGCTTTTCGCCCTCACTCTCATGAGAAAGATCTAATGATCTAAATTGTATTGGACTAGGAAATTATTTCACCCCATCTTTTTGTCAGTTCTTCTAAATCAATGCTGATCATTTTTAAGTTGTTTGGAGGAAATTTGGAAATCATTTTAGCTTTCTTCCCACTATCAATTTTTAAACCATTTATTTTATCTTTTTTTCATATAGTTGTCATTAGGATTTCTACTATTTTTCTTCATTTGTTTTTTATGTGAATTAATTCATATTAATTCATACTTCATAATTAATTCAAGAACTATCTTGACTCTTTGATACAGCAGTGCTACTACTGAGTCTATATCACAAGGAAATCATAAAAGAAAAAGGACCTACATGCGCAACAACGTTTATAGCAGCTCTTTTTGTGCTAGCAAAGAATTGGAAAATGAGTAGGTGCCCATTAATTGTGCAATGGATGAATAAATTATGACATAAGAAAGCAATGTAATGTTATTGTTATATGAAAATGATAAACAAGCTGATTTTAGAACGGCTTGGAAAATTTTACAAAAACTGATGCTGAGCAAAACAAATAGAATCAGGAATGTAATGTACACAATAACAGCAAGAATGAATGAGGATCAGCTATTAAAGACTTGGTTCTTCTCAGTGATTCAGTGACCCAAAACAATCCAAAAAACATTGGCTATCAAACACCATCTGCATTGAGAGAGAATTATGAAGAAGAAATATAAAAACAACAGATGTCATGTTCACTTTTTTTTTCTTTTTCTTGTTTTCTTTTTTCTGTCATGGTTTTTTCCCTTTTGTTCTGATTTTTCTTTCTCAATATGATTTATAAAGAAAAAGTGTTTTTTTAATTTAATGTAGATGTATAATGAGAAAAAATAAACAATTAAAACATTTAAAAAAGAAATAAGCAAATGTCAAAAAATAAAGGTGTATGCAAAGAAAAAATGAAATACAAGAAAGACTTTTTAAAAAGAATTATCCAGATTGATTTATATATTCCTCTCATTTGTAAACAATTAGAAAATATGTTTTAAAATATCATATTTTTTTCCAAGATGGGGAAAAGGTACCAGCACCTAGAGCAATAAAAGGTCATGCGTGATTTGGCTTTTGAAAAAAATTGAAGTTCCAGAAGCTTAAGGCAAAAAGTAAGTGCATTCTATGCAATGGGATGTGAGGATAGAAGGGATGGCCTGGGTTTGGAAAAAGACCAAGAAACCAGTTATGCTAGACTGATGTAAGCATGAAGTAGATTAATATATGACACTGATACTGCCAACATTCTAGTATAGACCCTAATCAACTCTTACCTGAATTTTTGCAATATTTTACTGAATATGTCTTTCTCATGTCTCTCCTACCTGCAGTGCAGCCTCTATTCTACCAATAAGTGATTTTTTAAAGGACAAGAACAACCCCCCTACTAAATAAACTCCAACGGTTCCCTTTTGCCTCTAGTATAAAATCCAAAATGGTCCATTTAGCATTAAGTACCTTTGGGACTTGTTGTAAGGGTGAAAGGCTTTCAATATAAGGAAAACTACTAACATAAATAAATATATCAATGACAAAGCCAACTAAAGTTATATGATTACCTAAGATGTAGAAAAAAGGCTTTAAACAAAATAGGACACTTGTCTATTTAAAAAAAAAAAAAGACCTTGAAAGGAGCAGCTAGATGAGGCATTTGATAGAGTGCCAGTCTGGATTCAGGAGGACCTGAGTCAAATTTGGTCTTAAGCATTCAACACTTACTGCTAACTATGTGAATCTGGGCAAGTCACTTAACCACAATTGTCTCTCGAAAAAAATTTAAAGGATAAGTGGATTTTTCCTTAAAATAATAAGTATATACCTAAAGCCATCAGCAAGCATTAGTTGTAATAGAGATGAGCTAGAAGTTTTCCCAACAAATCAGTAGTGAAACAAAGATGCCCATTATTATCAACATTATTCAATATTGACTAGAAATTCCAAAAAATGGTTATAAAAGAGAAAAGAAATAGAAGGAATCAGAATGAGCAATGAACAAATAAACCTTTCTCTTTTTTTCCTAGGAAATTTGTTTATTTTTAATACACATTGCTTTATAGAATAATGTTGAGAGAGAAAAATCAGAGCAAAGGGGAAAAAAATGAGAAAAATTTTTAAAAATAGAAAAAGAAGCGAACATAGCATGTGTTAATTTATATTGTCTTCTTAGTTCTTGTTCTGGAAGTAGATGACATTTTCTGTCCAAAGTCTACTGAGATTGCTTTGGATCACTGTGCCACTGAGAAGAACCAAGTCTTTCATAGCTGATCATTGCACATTCTTTCTCTCTGGTTCTGCTTGTTTTATTCAGCATCACTTCATGTAAATCTTTCTAAAAGCAGCTTGTTAAACATTTTTAGAACAGTAATATTCCATTACCTTCATATACCACAACTTATTCAGCCATTGCCCAATTGATGGGCATCTATCTACTCATTTTTCCAATTCCTTGCTACCACAAAAAGATCTGGTACAAACAATTTTTTGCAAATATGGATCTTTTTCCTTCCTTTATGATTCCTTGACACAGTAATGACACTGCTGGGTCACAGAATATGCATAGCTTCATAGCCTTTTGGGCATTGCAAAATTCTCTTTTTGCAGGTGCTATAATGGCATACTTGGAAAATCCTAAAGAGTTAACTAAAATTACTTGAAATAATAATTTTATCAAAATTGCAGGCTATAAAATAAATCTATAAAAATCATGAGCATTTTGGTATATCACCAAAAAAAAAAAAAGCCTGGCAAGAAGAGATAATAAGAGATATTTCATTTAAAATGACCATAGATAAATTAAAATACCTGGGAGTATTTCTGTCAAGAAAAGCCAAGGAACTACCTGGGCATAAGAAACAACATATTTAATGCAAATGACTGGGAAAACTGGAAAATAGTCTGACAGAAATTATTACTTTGGGGAGTGATATAGAAAAATTGAAATTCTAATGCACTGTTGGTAAAAATTGTGAACCTAATAAGCCATTTTTAAGAAAAATGTGGAACTATGCTGAAAGAATTATAATACTATATATACACCGGGATTGACCAGTATTACTATTATATCTGTTTTCCAACATGATCTCCGTAAAAGGAAAAGTATATATATATATATATATATATATATATATATATATATATATATATATATATATATATCAGTTCTTTTTGTGGTGGCAAAGAACTACAAAGTAAGAAAATGCTTTTAATTTGGAAAAGGCTGAACTAGTTGTGATACAAGATAGAATACTACTATGCTATAATAAATGATAAGCAGGTTGGTTTAAGAAAAACATGAAAAGATTTGCATGAAAGAATTCAGAGTGAAATGAGTTGAACCAAAAGAAAATTGTATACACAAGAACAGCAATATTGTGCAAAGAGTAAATAAAAGACTAAGTTCTTTTGAGTAATATGATCATTCAAATCAGTTACAAAGGGCTTATCAAGGGAAAAGTTGTCTATCTTCCTAGGAGATAGGAGATGGTTAATAAATGCTTATTGATTGATTGGTAAAACTGAAAGGTAAGTCAGAGTTGGGTTATGAAAAACTTTAAATAATGCTCAGAGAAGTTCATTCCTCTAGTTTTAGTCTTTCAGGTTGTTTAAAGGCTTTGGCAATTGGAAGGAATGCTTCTATATCATTTTCTGGATGGCTTGGTAGCAGTGGTGTTTTAAAAGTACATCCAATATATATATTGTCTACAAGATAATTTTTTGGTCAAATGATGTACTTATCTTTATAACTTGTACTGTGCATTCCAGTTGCTCAGAGATACAATTTATAAAGGTTAAGGAAAATGATAAATAGAAAATAAATAGAAGAAAATAGAAAATGATAAATAGAATAGAAATAAATAGGATAAACAGACTAAATTCTCTTATAATAATCAGACTAGAAGGGATGGATGTGAAATTCTCAATAATGAAATTTTGATGAAAGAGTAACATTTTAAATCAAGAGGAGAATGGGGAGTTGTCTAAAGATATTGATATGGAAACACAGGAAACCCACATAAAATTTTGATTGTTCATTTTTGTTTGAAAAATATATTATAGATTTGTTATTGAGAATTAATAAAATTATTTGTTGTTTTTAACTTTATATATACAAATCTATTAAATTCTAATTTTTAAATTATACCAAAAATAGCTACTTCCTCTCTTTCCATCAGGAGACTTTGTTCATTTCTCCCCAATCCCTTTACTTGTTATAATTATACTTTATATGAAACACATTGTTCTTCTGGTTCTATTTGTTAGGGTTTTGTTGTGATTTTTGTACATTTTCCCCTTGTTTTTATCTTTTCCTAAAGAACTTTCCAGATTCCTTTATATTTTCTATATTGCTCTTAATTTTATTATGATATTCCATTACATAAATATTACTTCACCATTTCTCAAATGCTAACCATGTAAGTTAACTCACGAGATTTTGTTCTTTATTTTTCATAAATAGAAATAATGCTGTGGTAAAAATATTCAAAGTATAACTCATTTTACTATTGTTTTAATAATAATATTAGGATATATTCCAAAAGCTGAAATTATTTTTAAAGATTATGATTACCTATGTAACTGTGTTTTCCAATTTGTTCTCCAAAAATAAATTCTATATTTTTGTAACTTCACTTAAGTTGTCTTTTTTTTCTACAACTTCTCTATCACTGTTTTATCACTTTTAAATATTTTTTTCCAAAATTATGGGTGTGAATTAGTACTTCAACACTATTTCAATTTATATCACTTTAATTATTCATGAGACTGATTTTTTCTAATGATTTTTACAATTATATCTTTTTAAAAAGTCATTCATATTTTCAAAAGATTAATTTAAAGTTGGGGTTTAGTATAGATTCAGAACCATTATGATTCTCTAGCAGCTTTAGAACTAGGACATATTCCAAAGCTCTATTAGTGGGCTTAAAATATTAAAATAATCTACATAAAATTAGGGTTTTCAACTGATAGTGTCTCACATAATTTATTTTATAAAAGATAGACTCCTGTTTGATAAATACAAGTTTTTTGGATAAGAATTGACTATTTGAAAAAAAAATGCTGAGAAAACTGGAAAATGCTAGATATTTGGCATTGACCAATATGTTATACTTTATACCAAGGTAATGTTGAAATGGGTTCATGATTTAGACATAAAAGGTGATACTATAAGCAAATTAGGCGAACAAGGGGTAGTGTACCTCTCAGAACTTTGGAGAAGGGAGGAATTTATGGCCAAAGAAAAGCTAGAGAGAATTATGAATTGCAAAACAGATAATTTTGATTAGATTGAATTTAAAAGGTTGCACAAACAAAACCAATGCAGCCAAGATTAGAAGGGAAGCAGAAAACTAGGAGAGAAGGAGAATTTATAGCCAGTGTTTCAAATAAACACCTCACTTCTAAAATATAGAGAATTGACTCAAATTTATAAAAATACAAGCTAATTGATAATTGATAATGTCAAATGAACAGACAATTTTCAGATGAAGAAATTAAAGCCATTTCTAATCATATGAAAAAATGCTCTAAAACACTCTTAATTAAAGAAATGCAACTTAAGACAATTCTTAAGTACTTGGTTAAGTACGCTTCCCTTGGTTAAGATGCAGGAAAAGATAATAATAAATGTTAGAGGGGTTATGGGAAAACTGGGATACTAATACACTGCTGCTGAAGTTATGAAATGATCTATCCACTCTAGAGAGCAATTTGGAACTATGCCCTAAGGGCTATAAAACTGTGCCTATTCTTTGATCCTGCAGTATTTCTACTAGATCTATATCCTAAAGAGATTATGGAAGAGGGAAAAAGACCCACATGTTGAAAAATGTTTATTGCCAAAAAAAACTATTTGTAACACCTCTTTTTGTAGTAACAAGGAACTGGAAATTGAGTGGATGACAATCAACTGGGGAATATTCCATTACATTCAAATAACATGACTTATGGTTTAATGGGGTATGGCTGAATAAATTATGGTATATGAATGTAATGGAATATTTTTTTTTGGAATGGAATATTTTTTTGTTAAGAAATGATGAGCAGGCTGATTTCAATAAAGGCCTGGAAAGACTTACATAAACTGATGCTGAGTGAAGTAAGCAGAACCAAGAGAACATTGTAAAGAATAACAGTAAGATTATGTGATAATCATCTGTGATGAATTTGGTTCTTTTCAACAATCAAATGGTTCAAGGCAATTCCAGTATACTTGTGATTGAAACTGCCATCTACCTCCAGAGAGAGAACTATGAAGTCTAAACATGTGTGGATCAAAGCATTTTATTTTCACTTTTTATTGTTGTTTGCTTGTTTTTTTTTTTTCACTTTCTTTTGTTTTTTTCCCTTTTTTATTAAAGTTTTTTTTATTTATGAAACATATACATGTAATTTTTCAACACTGATCCTTGCAAAACCTTCTGTTCCAAATTATTCCCTCCTCCCCCTCCCTCTCCTAGATGGCAGGCAGTCTAATAGATATCAAATATGTTATAATATGTATTAAATACAATAGACATATACACATATGTGTGTGTTTTTTTTTCCTTTTGATCAGATCTGTTTTTATGTGTAGCATGACAAATATGGAAATATGTTTAGAAGAATTATACTGTTCAACCTATATTGCATTGCTTACTGGCTTGGAGAGGGAGGAAAGAGAGAAAAATTTGGAACACAAGTTTGGAAAAGGTAAATGTTGAAAATTATCTTTGCATGTAAAATTTTGTTTTGATAAATCATAAATATTCCTCATGTTTTGAAAAGTCTATTAATAGGCAAGAAAATTGAGGGGGGAGAATTTAAATAAATTTATGTAAAAAGTATTATTAAGTTCATAAAAGAAATTGAGCATTTCAAATTTTCAAGAGTATTATTTGAAATTCTAGCATGTTCTTTTCAAATTATATCATCACTTTGCAAAACTAAAACTAAACTTAAAAGTGTAAGTTCCTTGAATGCAAGGGATATCAATTATATAAGTAGTTCTCAACATAGGTCCCTTAGATTGTCATAAAATAATTTGTCAAAAGATAAAATTTTGACTACATAGAGGCTATATCCTGATTTTCCATACAATGTTGATTTCATCATTTAGATATTAGTGGAAACTATTCAATGGGTAGGCAAAGGCAGTGCGAAATGAAGTTATATATCTTAGCCACTATTGTTTTTCAATTGAATTGTTTTTGTATTGAAGTAAAAATTGTTTTTAATGATAATGTTAACTGCATTTATCTCAGTCCTTCCCATGATATTGTGCACTTAATGGTCACAATAAATACATATTGGTTTCTGATACTGGCCAAGAACTTTTCTTTAAACTATTTATTCTACTTGTAATTAATTCTAGCTAATAAAAAACAGAGCTATTTTTATTCCATTCATTTGTATTCATTTTTAAAAGCAAAGAAATTCTAGCCTTACCATACAGGTGGAAGAAGAAATTCTTCCTCAACATATTCACAGCTAAAAATACATAGCTGCTCTAGTCACTCTTGAATACTGTTTGCCTGGCTTTGTTTATAGCATAAAAGAAAGAAAGCAACAAAAAACATATGCTGCAAAATTGTACCCATCTTGAGCTCAAAGAAAAACTATAGGAAAGTATCTTAATTTTGTTCATTGAAAAAAATACTCTTTTCATCCCTTACTCTAAGGGATAAAGCTTTTGCATGGGGTCGAGGGAGAGGATTGCAAACAAGAATAAAGGTGTTGCAAATAATAAAATAATAATACATATTTTGATGAAACATGTGACTGATATTAAAAAGCTACTTTTCTCAAATTTTATTTTATGCTTGATTGATTGCTTGATAAAAAAATTAATTTATATTATAAAGCACTTTAGTCATTTTTCTCAATACACATGCTTTATACACATTGTAATAATCAAATCAACTTGAAATGTATTATTCATTTCAATCTTTCATCTGTTTTCAAGCTTCATTAATCTTTTGCCAATATCATCAAATGTTTGAATGAAAATTCATCATTCCACATATATAATATAGATTTTATTCACAGTTCTTAAGTAAATCTTTATGAAATCTTTCACAATCACCACCATTCCACAATATGCATTTTTTTAAAAAATTATAATAGAATGGATTTAATCAAGATGTCTTTCTACCATACATAATTTTAATTCTTTATTCAAGGAAAGCGATTTTCATAGATATCTTAATTCCTTTCAGTATCTTGGCCTAGTACCCTTGTAATATACACACTGTGATGTCATTTTTTTTTCTTTCATAAGGGGTTATAGATAATGTGCAATCTTTTTATTATCCTATGTTATAGAAATGCTTGTTTTATTTCATAATTTAAAAATAAACTAAATTTAAAAAAGAAAAGGCTACAAGTCAAGACTAAAGTGGAAGGATAGCTAGTGTACAACTTTTTGTTCACAGACATTTGAACACTCATTGCAACATCTGAGGATGAGATTTAACGGAATATGGATTGCTTCTCTGCAGTTTATTCTTATTTTAGCCTGATTATTTATACTAAGACAATAGAGGTTCTCCACCAATCAGAACTGCACCAGCCATATATGGAACCAATGGAGAATGTAGAAATTTTGAATGTTATGGATAAGTTCACTTAATTTGATTATAAACTTCCTAAGGATGTACCTATAGATAATGAGACTGACTTACACATTGTTTGAGCTAGCTCAGTGTTTGTAAGTCCCTCAAATAAAGTATGGGAAAGAAGAGATATTAGGCTGCCTACAAAACTGAAGGCCTACAGAGCCATTAGCTGAACTCATTGTTCTATGCCTGTGAAACCTAGAAAGTATACCAGCACTGTTCCAGGAAAATTAATTGCTCACATTTAAATTGCCTTGGGAAGAATTTGAAGATAATATGGCAAGATAGGTACTGAACACTAAAGTCCTCTCTTGAGCAGATCTACCAAGCCTTCAACTCTGTGGCAGAGAGCTTAACTTCTATTGGTTAGCCATCATGATTATCAAATACACATTTAACTAAAAGACTATTTTACAAGAACTCACACAAGGCAGGTGCTCGCATGGAGGTCAGAATAAGGATACTCTCAAGGTCTCTCTGAAGAACTTTGCAATTGATTGTGAAACATGAGAGACACTGTCACAGGACCACCTAGCATTTTGTGCCCACATCAAAGAAGGTGCTATGTTTTGTGCACAAAGCAAAATTGCAGTAGCTCAAATGAAATATGAGATCCATAAATTAAGAGAAATCTGCACTTCAAATATTCATATGGAATATTTGTGCCTGACCTATAGTAAATGCTATAGGAATGATCAGCCATAGTCAGACACAATTTACCTTAAACTGAATATAAAGATGTAATTTTGATCCTCTTCAAGTATGAGGACAATAGCCAGCAAACCAACTAATTCTTTCTAGCTAGCACTATCTGAGCAAACTTCCTTGTAGCATGTACACTAAGCTCTTTTTTTTTTCCATAATAGAATTGAATACTTTAATTTTCAGAGTAGCTAAACTATCCATAAATTTTTGTTTATTAATAATATCAATAAAGTATCTCCTTTGATTCTAGGATTATGGATTTAGACCTACAAGAGACAACAGAAAACATGTTGTGCTACCTCATCATTTTAACGATAAAACTCAGAGATATAGAAAAATTAAGTGATTTGTATAGGTAGTAAATGTAAAAAGTGAAATTTGATTCTTTGGTCTTCTGATTTCATAGCAAACTCCCTTTTCCAATGTACCATATTTATGTGATTAAAAAGAGGGGAAATGTGGTGAGCTTTTTCTTCTCAAAAAGCAGCCAGGTGATAAAAGTTCAGATCTTTTATTATCTCCAATATAGCCCGGTTAGCTTAGAGGCCTATCTCTCTGCTTGGTTCCAAGAGCTCTCTCCAAATGTCTTTAAATCCAAAGGTCTGGTCCTTCAGCCTCTGCCTCTGCTTTCTTCAGCCTCCAGCCAGCTCCAGTCTTCATGTCATTCCAGTGAAATCTCGACTTGTAGCGTCTTCCTCTCTGAAGAACTCTCCGACTGGCCCATTGGCCTATTTATGCTCCTTCCAGAGAGAGGGATTATGGGTAGTTCTACTTAGTACCTTGTTTCAGGTTCTGCCCAAAACATCTTCTTGTAAGATTAGATCAACTCTAATTAGTTAGCAGTTAGTAAGGATTCCAACAGGGAAAAAATCTCTTTTCCTTATCCATAGAGTATGATTCTGAGAAAGTGAAGGTGCTGTGATATATGACATCCTTTGACAAAAGCAATATTTGAGTCTTTATAAATGCTTTCACATAAGTTTAGATTCATTTGAAAGATGCCTTCAATCAGGAAGGTTAAAGTGATTTAGCTGAGATTATCTAAGTAGTAAATAGCATAAAAATAAAAAATAAAAACTCTGAATCTTTGTTGTTGGACCCAAAGTCAATGCCCTTTCTATTGTAACATGCTGCCTACATTCTTGTGATATGTAGTTATCAGCATAGCAATTCTGACTTCAGAATTATAGATCTGGCAAGCAAGCAGAATGCTCTTTTATGAAATTCATAGATGCTTAAATAGATATCTTTATTTGGGTTATATTTTTCAACAAAATATAGTATTCTAAAATCAGTTTAAGCCAATGGGTATTTTAAGAATCTTGGCACTCAGAGAAAACCAGGCAATGAGAAAAAGTGGGCCAAAAATCCATCTGGAGACAAATCCTATGAAGAAAATAAATGAGAATAGGCACTTGAGGAATAATGGAAATCTACATAATAATATTGTTAGTGTTAATAATAACAATAATATTTTGTATGTGTATAGTGCTATGAAGATTTTTATACACACTTATATTTTTCATTCAATCCTGACAAAAACAGAAAGGTAAGCATAAGGAATTATTATCCTTCTTGAAAAGATAAGGAGGTTGTCATTGAAATCACATGTCTGGGAAGTAGTGAAACTAGGATTAAATCCATATTACTTCAAGGAAGGAAAGTCCCTGAGTAAAAATAGTCAGAAGAACTAGGGAGCACTCATCTTTTCTTACCTTACAAATGTATAATTCTCATTGAGCATCTCTTCTTTGTTTCAAGAAAATGGGTATTATTCTCAAACCTAATGAATAAGAGGTAACTTCTTGAACTGCTAATTCAGTAGAAAGCTTTGTCCTTTTGGTTCATATTGCTTCACGAATGATGTAGTAATTTACTGTTCTCACACTCTACTGGATCCATTACAGGAATGGAAGAGAGTTATAAGGGGCTTGTTGAATTTTATTATTCTTTCCCTTGTCAGTGAAAATAAATAGATGTGAATATGGCTTTCAGCCCATCTCCTTAATGAAATGTTGTCAAAGATGCTCAGGAGAAGTAGATGAAAAGGTCACAATGTCCCAGATAGCAAGATCCTTGGATTATATCATCTGTACTGTAATATATAAAGTAGCTTCATATGGGGCTAAAGAACCACTTCTTTTGAATTCTACTAAAACTTCATTAATATCAACTCTATTGTTTTAGATTCTGTGAATTTATGGAAAGGATAGGGAATGTTGATGTTCAAATGGACTACTAGGCAAAGGTTTGGTACACATAAAATATTAAGGAATAATGTTCCAACTACTTAGATGGGGAAATAGTTTTCCTTTCAAATCTAGTTTATGCTAATTAATATATTCTTCATCTGTTTATTAGAGCAAAGAACATTCATCAATATCACTTTGTTAGACTTGTTTAAACCACTATATACATGAATATTTTTTTTAAATTCCAATAACATTTTTCTAGTTCAATTTTTTTTCCACAAATTCAGTTTGACCTGTTTTTGTCTCCATGTGTAATTTATGCCTGACTGAGTCATTCATCTAAGTTATACTGACTTATAATTAAATGCCATATTTCAAATGAGTACTTCCCTAAATTCTATATATCAATAACATTTCTCTTTCTAGGCAAAAGTCCCAATAGAAAAGAGGAAAATTATGATGCTTAATTTTCATTTTTAAAAATCCTTTTCTAAGATGTCCAGAGGTGAGTATTATAATTTCCTAAATCTTGCATGAAACTATCAAAGCTCAAAATTGAATTTTAGGAGAATAAAAAGTATTCTTAATAGCTCAATAATGCCATAATCAAAAATTAAAATGTTGTAAGACAACAAAACATATCATACTTCAGAAATGCATCTTACTTAAAAGAGCTTGTGAAAAATGGATTAAGAGTATTAGTAATTCTGACAGAAATGCCAGAATTATATTCTTGCATCTCCCTCAGAAAGGTTTTCTGACAAATTATCAGGGATATAAATGAGTGAAGGCAATTGAGAATTTCTCTCAAGGTATAGAATTCATAGTTGACTGATAATACTTCTGTCTGAAAAGGCACAAATAATAGAGCTAAGCATCAAGTTGGGACTAATAGTTAAAATAGGAAATCTACAAACAACATGCTGAGGTGTACTCCTACCCTAACCTGAACTACTACAGAGAAAGAGACAGATAGCCAGAGACAGAAACAAAGAGTAGTTACCTTAGAAGGAACTTTTCACTACTTTCCTAGAGTTTATCTACCCATTCACTGGGCAGCATCCTATCCATTTCCTTCTGATTAGGGCATGTTCTGTGCTATTTGCCCCCAGATGAAATTTTTGATATTTACCCAGGGGAAAAAAATTCTTACTTAGACCTCTGTTTAATATAAATGTCCTATATATGCTTGTATGCAGGATTAACACAGCATCACCCATTTATATCCTGAGAAAACAATGGGTGTAATCTAACTGTAACTTTATTCATTGTAGAGTAAAATTCATTATTTTATGATTAGAAAGTCAATATTATGGCTTTCATCCAAAAAATTTAGTTCCTTAAATACCAGAAACACCTGACTGAGATTCAATGTGATATGGAAAGAGGATCAAATTTTGAGACAAAGAATGTGAATTTGATTCCTGTCTTTGCCATTTATTAACTCTAAGTGGACAAAAGTCAGTATTAGCTAGGTCAGAGAACTATAATGTGAATCAACTGGAATAATATAAGTAAAATTCTTTATAACCATAAATTTAACTACAAATGTATAAATATACATAATATACAAATGTAATAAATATAAATATCATTATTTTAAAGTGTCCTAGGAGAGATGGAAATCAAGATAACCTTAGAACAACAGTACAAGGCATTTTCTTTTTACAAGTAACTAACATTTAAATGTATTTCCTTATTACTCTGAGTAGTTTTTTTAAGTTTTTTATAAATTTTCACTGTTTTATTCTGCACTTAACATTTGATATCAGCTTTCTCAATTACCCATACCTTTTTATGGCATTTTCTCCAATCATTCTCAAACACTAGCTACTGATTTTTACATTAATACAGAAAGGGTATTTAAGGTTCTTATCATTCAAACAAGGAAACCAGATGAGTCAATAGTAAGTGCTCATTAATTAGAAGGAAGAGCTATAATTGAGACATATAAGAAACTCCCTAAACATGCAAGCATACGATGAGACAATTAAAAATCATGCCTCTACAAAAGGGCTTCCTGGTCAGTTATGCTTGTGAATGATCAGAAGTAGCAACATAAATCTAGAGATCATTCTTTCATTACTTTCCCTTAGCAATGTGCTTCTTCCATTGAAAGCACTTTTTTTCCTAGAATGGGTTAGATTAAAAAAATGATGGAAATGAAAATGTATTTTCTTTTAAGCACTGGAATTAGTTTACTAACATAGAAATGGTTGCAAAGCAAGTTTAGCTGATTACATTGGTATAGAAATCCATGTTGGATAGCATTCTCACTCTCTCTGTTGTTTGTTTGCATTTTGTTTTCTTTCTCAATTTTTTTTTCTTCCTTCTTGATCTGATTTTTCTTGTGCAGCAAGATAACTGTATAAATATACATATGTTGGATTTAACATATTTTAACATATTTAACATGTATTACTACCTGCCAGGGAGGAGAGAAGATGAGAGGAAGGAGGGGAAAATTTGTAACAGAAGGTTTTGCAAGGGTCAATGTTGAAAAATTACCCATGCATATGTTTTGTAAATAAAAAGCTTTCATAGAAAAATAATAAAGAAACCTGATTAAAAAAAAGAAAAGAAAAGAAATCAATGTTGGAGAGACAGAGTCAAGATGGCAGACTAAAGGCAGGGACTTCCCTAAATACTTTCAAATATCTTTAAATAATGACTCTAAACAAATTCTGGAACAGCAAAACCTACAAAAAATAGAGTAGAACAATTTTCTAGTCCAAGATAATGTGGGATTTTAGTAGGAAAGGTCTATTGCACCATGGTGAAAATGCACCATGTATACCATGGCATACAGTCCAGCACAGACTGTACCAATACACACTGCCCCAGTGAACCAGGAGCAGGCCTTAGAATGACTGAATCAGTGCAACAGCTGTAGTTTCCAGACCTTCCAACCAACAAATTCCAGAGACAACTTAAGTCACCAGAAAAGGTGTGTTGCGACAGGATGAGAGTAGAGCACAATCCAGTTCAGGAAGCACCAATACATAGCAGGCCCAGAAAATCAAGAGCAGACTGGTTGCTACTGAATTAGGAGCAGCATCTCATTCCAGAGCTCTCAGACAACAGATCTAATCAATTAGAAAAAAAAAAAACACTGTAGAGGTGTCTTTGCTAGCACTGAGGCAGGATTCTATTGTTTTATCCATACTTGAATCTGTATCATAGCCCTGAATAGCTGTCCCAGGGCAAGGAGGTCCACTAGGAAATTAAAGCTTGCAGCCACAGTTGAACAGGACCTTTGTCACAGTTCCAGGGAAGAAAAGAGTGTTTGTGGTTAGTCATAGACCAGAGAACAAGCCAGTAGAACAAAAAACACCTCTTCTTAGGTCATACCATCTTGGGAAAAACTTAAACTTACAGGTATCTAGAAGTATCTCTAAAAACAACTATAGAAAATCCATGAAGCTTGGGACAGTACACCTTCCACCCTGGAAGCAGAGTCCTATTTATTAAAGTAGTTAAAGTAAAACTACTTTGTTAAAGTAAAGTTAAAAGTGAAATAATAGGCTGAGATAATAGCAAACAGAAAAAAAAAATTCTGACCATGGAAGGCTACTATGGTGAGAGGGAAGATCAGGATATACTCAGAAGATGATAACATAATCAAAGCTACTCATTTAAAGCCTACAAGAAAAATATGAATTGATCTCAGTCCATAGAAGAACTCAAAAAGTATTTTAAAAATCAAATAAGAGAATCAGAGGGAAAAAATAGAAAGATGAATGAGTGATATAAGAACATCATGAAAAAAAAGAGTTAAGAGCTTGATAGAGAAGACACAAAAACACTGAAGAAAACACACCTTAAAAAAAATCTAAGATAAATAGAAAAGGAAGCACAAAAAGTATATAGGTAGAAATATGTTTTCAAAATAAATTGGCCAGACAGAAAGAGAGGCACAAAAACTAATTGAAGCAAAAAAAAAATGGCCAGGTAGAAGCTATGAGAAATAATTCATTTGAACCCTGCCCTATCCAAATTAGTATTAATCAATCTGATAGTGTCATAACAAAGTTCTGTCTATAAGACAGTATTTTTCCCGATTTTTCTTGTGCAGCATGACAAATATGGAAGTATGTTTAAAAGAATTGAATGTGTTTAACCTATATTGGATTGCTTGTTTTCTATAGCAGGGAAAGAGAAAAATTTTGAACACAAAGTTTTGCAAAGGTGAATATTAAAAATTATTTTTGCATGTATTTGAAAAAATTAAAACTATTAAAATACTTTAAAATATAAAAAATTAGAATTGAACAAATGAAAGGTAATGACTATGAGAGCTCAAGGAATCAAACAAAACCAAAAGAATGAAAAAAGAATAGAAGATAATGTGATATATTTCATTGGAGAAACAACTGACTTGTAAAATAGATCAAGAGAGAGAATTTTAAAGTTATTGGACTACTTGATTTCTATAATCAAAAAAAAAATACAACAACTGAGTATCATCGTTCAAGAAATTATCAAGAAAAGCTTCCCTGGTATTCTAGAACCATAAGGTAAAATGTATATTAAAGGAATCCACTGATCACCTCCTGAAGAAATAAATAAATAAAACCTCCCAGGAATATTATTGCCAAGTTCCCAGGTCAAGGAGCTAGTAAGAAATAGTTCAAATACTTTATGAGACCACAGTTTTAGGAACATCTACATTAAAGGATTAGAGAGTTTGTAAAGGAGTTGGAGTTATAAACAAGAATTACCTAAAGAGAAAAACAGTATACTTATCTTCAGAGAGGAAGATCGACATTCAGTGAAATAGAAGTGTTTCAAGAACAGAATAGAAAATATGACTTTCAAACACAAGACTTATGAGAAGCATAGAGAAGTGGATAGGAAGGGAAATCATAAGAGATTAATTAAGCTATTTGCATTCCTACATTGGAAGACGATATTTATAATTTAAAAACTTTCTCATTATTGGGACACTTAGAGTATTTATGATCAGAGGCCTCAAGTATGATTTGATTATGAAATGACAATATCTAAAAAGTAAAATGGGGAGGGGTCAAAGAGGTATGTACTGAGAGAAGACAAAAGGAAGAGGTAGAATGGGATGAATTATTTCACATAAAAGAGGAAAGAAAAAATTTATATAGTGATGGGTAGGAGGGGTGGCAAAAATGAGTGAGTGAATATTACTCTCATCAGAATTGGCTCAAAGAGTAAAAATAATATTTATACTTAACTGTATATAGAACTATATCTTACACTAAAAGAAAGCAAGAGGTGAAGAAAATTAAAGAAGGTGCAGAGCAGGGTAATAGAAGAAAGGGAAGATTGGTGGAGAGGGTAGTCAGAAGCAAAACACTTTTGAGGAAAAATGAATGAGTTGAAAGGAAGGAATAAAATGGAGGAAAATAGAGTTGGCAAAATTGAGGAAAAAAAAACTTTGCAGCACATTTTCTGATAAAGGCCTCATTTCGCAAATGTTTAGAGAGCTTAGTCAAATTTATAAAAATAAGAGTCATTTCCCAACTGATAAATGATCAAAAGATATGAAGTTTTCAGATGAAGTAATCAAAGCTATCTATAAGCATATGAAAACAAAATGGTCGTTCTGTGGAGCAATTTGGAACTATACCCAAAGTGCTATAAAACCATTCAAAAAAAGAAAGAAAGAAATGACCTACATGTACAAAAATATTTATAGCAGCTCTTTTCTGATAGCAAAGATTTGGGAATTGAGAGGATGCCCACCAATTCGTGACTGACTAAACAAATGATGGTATGTAATTGTGATGAAATATTATTGCATTAAAAGAAATGATGAGCAACATGCTTTCAGAAAAATCTGGAAAGATTTCTATGAGCTGATACCAAGTGAAATGTATTGTGTACAAAGTAACAGTAATACTGTAAAATAATCAGTTGTGAATGACTTTGCTATTCTCAACAATACAGTAATCCAAGACAATTCTGAAGATTTTTTTTAAACAATGCAATTCATGCCTAGAGAAAGAACCGGAGGTGTCTGAATACAGATTGAAGCATGCTTTTTGTTCTGCTTTCTTCATTGTTCTTGAGGG
This sequence comes from Antechinus flavipes, assembly GCF_016432865.1. Lineage (NCBI taxonomy): Eukaryota > Metazoa > Chordata > Mammalia > Dasyuromorphia > Dasyuridae > Antechinus > Antechinus flavipes. The sequence continues at coordinate 353,642,693 of NC_067400.1, read as the reverse complement.
ATGGGTGTCCTTTTTTGTTTTTATAGGGTGTTTTTTGTTAATCTGTATTTTCTTTTGCAACATGACTATGACAGATTTTTTTTTACATGATTACAAATATATATCACATTGTTTGCCTTCCCAATGAGGGGAGTGAAGAGGGAGTAAGGAAAAAAAATGGAACTCAATGTTTTAAAAACAAATGTTAGAATTATTTTTACATGTAATTGAAGGGAAAAAAAATGCTCGATAATTTTTCAAGTTAATTAATTAATTCCAGCCTTCCAAGGGGAAAAAAGGAACAAATTCCTGTAGGAAGTGATAACTCTTTTATATGCTTCCTGCTACTTTGTAGTCTACACCTAGAGGATTACTTTATTTCTGGATTTCTGAACTTTGGTAAACCTGAAATCAAATAGGTATCTGCACAAATACAGCTGGTCCCTGGATGTTAAAGAACATACACATTGGCCCAAGATCAGAAATGGAAAAGGTCAAAGTTTCTCTCCAAATAAGTAACAGGGTTATTACCCTACTCAAGATATAGGAAGACCCATGAAAAAGGAAGAAAAGGAGGAAGAAAAAAGACATACATATGAAATAAAAAGAAAAAAAAGACTAATAAATGAATAAAGATACTATCAATCCAGAGATAAAAACACCTTCATATATAACTTTACAAGTCCATTTCTTTGAATTCACATCAGTTCAACAAGCATATATTAAGTGCCTATTTATTAAGTGTCAGGGTTAGTGCTAGACATTTAAAGATGAAAAATGAAAAAAAAAATAGTGTCTGTATTTAAGAAATTTATATTCTATATTGGCAGGTGAGAGTGAAAAATGTGTGTGTCTCTGTGTAGAAAAAGATAAATATAGTTAGACACACAGACACATAAGTGCATTTAAATATATATGTATTTATGTTTATAAACACATACATTGATATGTATATGCATACTCACATGTATATAGATTTATAAAGCAACTTGAGAACAATGGATTTATATGCATATATTTATATACATGTATTGTTTGTATTGAATAAATGTATATACAAAATGTACACACACATATCTTAAATACAAGCTAATTTTAGGAAAGATAACACTAACAACTAATGTTAATATTGTTAATTATTATGTTTTGAGATTTTCTGGAACCAATTACAAAATTCTAATCTTTTAGCAAACAGTTGAATGAATTAAGTCAGTAAAATTCCCAATAAAAAACCCATGTCTTAAAAGAGCCCGAGCAAGAAGAACTGGGAAAAAAAAAAACAAAAAAAAAAAAACTATCAATTACTTAGGAAAACATGCCTAGAGTAACTTCTAGATTTATGCACATCAATAACTAAACACATTGTAGACTACCTGCATGCACATAGTTTGTTTGACATAGGGGGTACACCATAGTAAGTATTGTAACAGAAAAAAATGGCTGAAATTTTTGTGATTGTAAAGCCTGAGAACACAGCATTGCACATGCTAGATAGATAATTGTAATATCAATAAATTGATTGACTGCAATAGGAGAATTATAATGACAGCATTTCAAAACAATAATGTGCAGTATTATTTCGCCTAGATTTCAAAGTTGTTTTCAGTGAATTTAAAGTGGAGTCATGGGATTTTACTACAGGTCAGTTGGTCAAATTCAAAAATAAATATTATTTACTGTACATATTTTTCATAGAAATTAATTTGCAGCCAAAAAAAAACCCCTTCTGATTAGTTCAGAAAATTTGTAGCCACCTTAATTATGCTTCATATTTTCTATTTTATCAATCTTAGTCCCAATTAGTCAAAAGAATGATTAATCTCCTATTATTGAATAAGAACATAAGAAAAGTTGACTTAGACTCATTGCATCTAAAGTTATATGCCTAGACAGGATTATACTTCTGGAAGAGAATATAAAAGGTATTTTCCTTATTTAAGCACTTTCCAAATATAAATCATTAAATATTTTTTTAAATAAGGCTAAATTTCTCCTTTAGTTAGAAAGATGCCAAGCCCAGATAATGAAAGGATTGTTTTCTACATTCTCACAAATTACTTTTCTGTGGCTCCTATGTGGTACTGAAGCTCTCTAAGAAGCCATTCCTATGAACTAAGTACAACTAGAAATATTTCCAACATCCTGTAAACTATCACAATACATTCATAAATAGTGCTTTGCACTTAATGTTAGATGAAATGAAACTAAAATTTATTTTCATTCAAATTTTTCATCATGTCTTATTTTCCCATTAAATTATAAATTCCTCAGAAATAAAGATTTCATATTGTCCATTGTGATAATATATCTAAACCACTTTTAAAACTTTAAAATACTATATGAATCACTTTTTTAAATAGCATTACTTAGTTTTGCATCCCTATAAGAATCTATGATAACAAAGGAATTCATGCACAGTATACCTAACAAATATTTGCTGAACTGAATTAATTTTAGACTATAAATATCTTTTTGTAAAAGCTAATCATGTGCCACAATTTATGAGTTGTAATTCTTAAACTTTCACAAAAATATATATTCTTAAAAATTTCTATTTCATTATGTAACATATGTGTAGGTATACATACTTATATATACATCCATGCATAAGAATATTTTTATTCTAATAAACTAATTGCAAAGGGTTTTAATTAGCATAACATTTATAATAGTTTACAATTTCCCAAACTTTTCCCCTGCGTAAAAAATGGAAATTACTGGCAATACACTAAAATATAGAAAATAAGAAGCAACCTGGTACTTTCCTCCCCAGGGCCTAAGTCATTCCCTGGAAATAAATAAGACACTTGGGGAGTCTTATTCATTCCCAGGTCACTAAAGTACTACTAACTAGACTCTCACATGGAGGAGATTCAGAAGTAATGTATACAATGTTACCCTAGTGGCTATTTGTTAGATATTTCTTCACGGGGATGGAGGTTGGAGAAGATAACCTTATGCATATGCTGACAACTCTATCATTCTATGAAAAAATTCTCATTTTGTGCCAAGAAGTCATACTGGAGACAAAAAAGGGAAGAAAAATTGTCTCTGGTCATACCTTTAAAAAACTACTTACAAATCATATAAGTAAAACTTTTTGTTTGTTTGTTTTATACTTTCCTTTACCTTCCCCACATTGTAGTTCAACTAAATAAATTATTAAAACTGAGCTGGGAATATCAGAAATGGATGGAACCAAACAAGGAACATGCCTTGGGCAACAAATAGAGCTAGTGCTCTTTTTATTACCATTATTATAAAAAAATAAAAAATAAAACACATCTCCCCTGAGTCAGAGTGTGCTGGATGATTTGTCATAAAGGATCCTCTGACTAGAAGTTCTAAAAGCAGAATCAATAATTCATGACATTGGCTTATTAGAATCTGCATCTTCTTTTCTGTTAACATAGACCATCCTTTTCTTCCTTCATAAACTTTTCTCTTAGCACAGAGTCAAGAAAACCAAGTTTCAGGCAATGGACGTTATTGAGCAATAGCTTGGAACTTACGAAATGGAATCATAAAAGTTTTTGTGGACTAATTCTTTTCCTTCCTTTTGAAAGCTACTATGTTATATCCAAACCCATTTTGGAGAGATAGGCTACTTTGTATCAATAAAGTTGTTTCCAAGGTTGAAAAGATAAGAAGGCAGGGATGGTTACTGAACACATATTACTGAATCTTTCCTTTTCCTCTTTTTATTCACTAACCAAGAAGACACGACACAATGACTCATAAATTTTTGTTAAGTCACTATTGCATATAGAACACTAAGTCAAGAATTAAAGATAAAATATTGATAAGAACAAATCCCTAACCTCGTAGAGGTTACAATCTACTAAAGGACTGTCCTTTATACTGGAGTAAGATCCACTGATATTTTATCTCAACATGGCACAAAGTTACATAAGTACTTTAGAATGTTATAAAATAAAGTATAGAGGAAAGTCATTGCCAAAAAGATTTTTTTTTACTTGATCTGAAAATATAGATAGGATTCAATGGGTAAAAGTAAAGGTACTATATAGTAAAGACCCTACCTTCAATAGTTAAAGGTTGAATGAGAAAGTTCATTTTTGGCATAACAATTTGAACAAAAGCCACTTCTCTCTTTACACTATCAGTATTGATCTCACTCATTGCCATAGTTTTAAATAAGACATGTCTACGCTCATGACTTTTAAATAGATATATGTAGCCCTTGTGTCACCCTTGAACTCTATTCATGCATCTACTGCCTAATGGATTTTAGATGGTACCTTGTAGGCATCTTAACTTCAAAATGACCAAAAACAGAACTCTTTAATCTTCCCGAAGACTCACTTCACTTCAGAATTACTCTTTTTTTCTGAATAATCATGATATTTCTTCTCATCCAGGTTCATAATCTCAGCATTGTCCTTAATTCCTCACTTCCCTAACCAATCAATTGCTAAATTTTGTCCTTATTAGCTTTGCAAAATCTGTCACATTCCCTTCCTCTTAACATGCTAGTTCAGATACTTATTACCTCTCCACTCACACTACTGCAATAAATCCCTGATCCAGGACATACCTTCCTTCTCCAATCAATCCTGCCCACAACTGCTAAACTTGTTTTCCTCAAATAAAGATCTAATTATGTTACTCCCCTGCTCAATAAACTCTAATGACATCTAGGATCAAATATTTAAATTCTTTTTTATCTTTTGAAGTTCTTTACAACCTATCTCCTAATCAACCATTCCAATCTTATGATACATTACTCTCCTCCCAAGCTCAACATGCAAGCCAAATTGGTGGTCTCTTTTTTTTTTTAAATTTTTTTCCCAAATAATACTTCATTTCCTATCTCTCTGTCTTTGCATTGGCTATTCCAAGTCCTGGTATGCTCTCATACCTCACCCTTGCTTCTTAGCATCCCTTATTTCCTTCAAGAAGCTTCTGAAGTATTTCCTTTTACAAGAATACTTGCCTGAACCCTCTAGCTGCTAGTGTCCTATCCCTAAGAAAATGTTTTTTTTTTCAAATTTAGAGACATACATACATACACACATGTGTGTACATTGTGTGTGTGTTGTATGCTTTACCAGAAAAATGTAAGTCCTTTAATGAAACATTTCATTTTTATATGTGTATTTCCAGAGTTTAACACATGATAGGTGCTTATTCGAGAATTATTATTTGATGAGTGAAGTCATCATGGTGGCATCCAAATAATCTAATTTGACTGATTTATTAAATCACTGTGAAAAGAAATTGGCTATAGGGTCAGAAATTTAGGATGATGTTAGATTATAGTGACTAGAAAAATGAAGTTAAGCCCTAATTAGAAGGGAATGAGTTAAGGAAATTTTATTGTTTTTGCTATTTTTAAAAGGATTGATTTCATCATGTCAAAATATACTAATAAGTAATTGAATTTTCAATCTTATATTTTAAGGTTTTCCCTTAAACAAAGTAGTTCATAACCCAATCATTCCTGTCTCTCCTGTATCTATCTTCTAAAATAAAATGCTATAGGAGGTTTGCCCAGCATTTTAAAATCTTCCTCACTTTTTCCCGACATTAGGAGAGTACCAAGGACTATGGCTGTCCATCCCTCACAATTACCACATGACCAACTCATCTCTATTATACAGTTCCTGGACAATGAATGTCCTTTACTTCTATTCTTCTATAGAACTCCTCACTGTTTATTTGTGACATCCTACTCCTATCAACCATGTGCACCCTGGGTGATACTCATCATTAGTTGCTTAAAAGATGCTCCATTTTTTAATACTATATAATATCATTAAATTGTTAATATTAAATATATGGATTTTTGCTCTCCTGAGAAACTTGAGAGGCAGTAATTGAGTTTTAAAATTTCTTGAAAGCAATTGGTCAGACTCTTCTTTTCAAATCTGGGTCTAGCTAATTACTCATCTGTACTAGCTGTCTTACATATACATATTGTTGAACTATAAGACATCCATTAAAATGAACATTGAAATGGAATAAAATATATATTCCTCATCCATTTGGTCTTTCCTGGATAAATGGAAAAGTCAAACTCCTTTGAGTTACTACTTCTCTCTTCCCAAAGACCCTACAATATTATGAGACTTGAAATCAATGTATCATCTGAAAATCAGGACTCCACTATCCACAGGGAATTTATACATAAGAAAAAATATTCTGCATGTGATATTTAGGATGGATTGGAAGGCAAAGAAATTAGATATAGGATAACATTGCAACAATTTAGCCAGGTGATAAGGTAAACATAGTGTTAATGATAATAAAATAAAGAAAAAAACTAAGTTATTTTGCAGACATTGAAGGAGAGAGAAGGGGAGGGAAAAGGGGGAGGGAGAAGAAGAGGGAGAAAGAGAAGGATGGAGAGGGCCAGGAGGGAGAGGAAAAGGGAGAGGAATATAGTTCAAAGTGAGGTAAAGAAGCTAGGGAAGTGAGATAAACACAGCATATTCCACTCACACAATGGTGAAATGACAATTATTATTTGGCCTTAAATGAGTGAAACTTTTCTCAAGACCTAAAACATGCATAGTACTTGATCCCAATTATACCTTAGTTGTTCCTGAATTTGATAGGTTGAAATAAAGAAACCCTGGAAGGAACAACATTCTGGGATACTCTGAGTAGATAAGCCGGTAAAAACAGGCAGCAAACAAATACCTTTGATGGCATTTTTGTCTTTGTTATCTCTTTGAGAACTCAACCCATTATGCTTCATCTCTATTAAAAATAAATGAGATAATTTGCTCGGTTGCCCTTCCTCATTTCCTAAAGTATTTCCCTCATTTCTGATAACAAATGAAAATGTGCTATGATCACAGTGCATGACAGTATCTTTGAGAAAATAGAAACTGAACATTTTAATTGTCATTTAAAATCCTTTATAATTTGATCCATTAAGGAGAATTTTTCTTATTATCCTATGTACACTTCTCTATAATATCTACACAAGTGACACCTTCCAACAAATTCTCTTGGTCTGGTTGTAAGAATTGGAAAGATAAAATTTTAAATTCATATTAAGAGGAAAGTTGTTATTTCTATATCACCAGCATCTTGAGTAAATCAGATTGTTTTTTTTTTTTTTTCACTTACTTGCCTCATTTGCAAAGAAAAAGAAATTGTTTTCACTTTTGGCTAACATTTTCAAAAAGGTTTACCAGAAAGAATATATCAGAGAGTTAATTATTCAAGTACTTTTAAAAAACAGAAAAATGTGAGATTTTTAACATTTTAGCAACTAGCTACTATCTACTATCAATTTCCTTTAGTACATGTTGCAAGTAAGTCAAGCTGAGAAAACTAGGGTTAACTGTTTAATTTACTGAGATGTACTGCTCTCCTGATTTTCTGAGGAATCTGATATATTTGTCTTTCTTTTTCATCCTTCCCAATGACTTTGAAGGATTCAGCGTCTCTCATTGCCATAGATAAATCTTCCACTTATGCTTTGGATGTCATCATCTACTGCTTTTTTGGGATCATTGTGCACTGATTATCTTCCTTGCTCTCTCCTGGTTCTCCTACTTATATAAAATCTTGTTATTAGGATCCTCATCACATTTCTAAATCTTGTGATTGTTGGTTTCACATACACACTCATGCACACAGAGCAAATAAACAAAACAAAAAGAAAAATCATCATACCTATTGACACTATATTATCCCATGCTCATTTCATTCATTCCTATGGCATCAATTAACATTACCATAAGATCACTACTGAAACAATGCATTCAATTTTGTCTCTCTAATTGCCAGATAAATTTAACAAAATTAAAGTCTCAGAAGTGAAATAGGTCTCAGTGGTCACATCTTTCAAACTATATCTGATCAGGAATTAATCCCTTTGCAATTCCTCAGATAAATATCTCTTTTGAAGATAAGGCCCCTAAGCAGAGAGAATCCAGTACCACTTGAGATAGCTCTTTTCATTTTTGGTTAACCCAGCTAATTTTTTTTTTTTTTTGCTTTATTTGAACCAAAAACTTGTCTCTCTTTACCTTCCACAGTCTGTTCTTAATTCTGACTTCTGGGGCCAAGAAAAATAAATCTAACTCAGCAATATAGGTATCTAAGACGAGTACAATAGACATCTGTATATGATGCATATACAGAAAGAAAACTATGGATATTGAATATGGATTGAAGCATACTATATCCATCTTTGTTTGTTCCCATTTTCTTCCTCATATTTTTTCCCTTTTGTTCTGATTTTACTTTCACAACATGACCAATATGGAAATATGTTTAAAATTATTGCATATATATAACCTCTATCAGATTGCTTGTTGTCTTAGGGAGAAGAGAAGTGAGGGAGGAGAAGGAAGGAAGGAAGGAAGGAAGGAAGGAAGGAAGGAAGAAAGAAAGAAAAAAAGAGAGAAAAAAAGAAAGAAAGAAAGAGAAGGAGGCAGGGAGGAAGGAAGGAAGGAAGGAAGGAAGGAAGGAAGGAAGGAGGAAGGAAGGAAGGAAGGAAGGAAGGGAAGTGGAAAAAAGAAGTGGAAAGGGAGGGAGGGAGAGAGAGCGGAAAGAAGAGAGGAAGAGAAGGATGGAGAGAGGAAGAAAAAAAACTAGTAAAGATATTCAAGAAGAAATTTGACTACATTGGTACTGTAATTGAGCATTCAAATATGGAGAAGTAATTCAGCTACAGAATGACCAGTGCAAGAACATATGCCAGTTACTTCTCTAGATTAGACTGATTAAGGACAACCAGCTGAAGGTTCATGGAGTGTATATGTTTGTGGCTCACTGAAGCTTAAGGAAGGTTCCTTGGAATGAGTAGAAAAATTCTCCCTTGTCACAATTTTTAAAACCTCACAGCTTGTATAATGTAACATTTGGAATCCTCTGTTTAACTTGGCCTAAGTGTAATTCATTCATGTAATAAGAGCCATGCTGTCTGGTCTTGCAGCTCTTCATTTAAATAAAAGCAAATCCTGATCACATCCAATCTGACATGCAATTAATTTAATGTTTTAGTAAAGCCTAAAGCCCTGGTAGCACTTGAGACCATGTTTCTCCCATCCCTCCTTGCTTCTCTTCTATAGAACTCCCTGTAGATTGAAGAAAATACATTCCTTTGGATTTCCCTTTGATGATACAAAGAAGACTAAGTTAATGTCATCAACACCCAATCATACCAGGGTAACAATAGCCTCTGGTAGCAAAGCAAGGTTCTTCTAGTAATATATCTCACCTAACTAAATAAGAGTTTTGTTTTAAGGAAATGGCAAAATGTTCACACCACAACACAGTCTAATCCAAAGATGTCTGACTAGAATTTAAAAATTCTCCCCTGCCTCTGGAGGATGCACAAGTGAAGAGAACATTATATTGTACAGCCAACTTTAGCTAAATTAAATTTTTGATAAGGGAATAAAATTTTAAAGCAATGTATCAAAACATTCAATATAGGAACCAAGAAGCTTGCATTCTACTAGCAACAATTATGTAATGCCATGCAAAGTAACAGACTGATTTGTTGTTTTTTTTTTTCATTTCTCTCTCTCTTCCCTCTCTCTTTCTCTCTTTCTCTCTCTCTCTCTCTCTCTCTCTCTCTCTCTCTCTCTCTCTCTCTCACTCTCTCTCTCTCTCCCGCTCTCTCTCTCTCTCTCTCTCTCTCTCTCTCTCTCTCCCTCTCTCTCTCTCTTCCTCTTTCCCCCTTCCATTATTTCTTTTCTTGTAGTTTAAATGTTATGCAAGTTCTTCATAAAATAAAAAATGTTCATAAACATAAATGAAATACTAAAATCACATCTATTGCATTTTTAAAGTTTTATATTTTATTTACTTGCATGTGTAAATACTTTTCTCCCCTCTATTGAAGACAGAGATTCTAATCTTTTTGCCTTTGTATCCTTAAGATTAGCATTTCTGTAGCTTAATAAATTCTTGTTGAATTAATGGATGACTTAAAATATATATTTATTAAATGGCATCATATTATTTTAGCCAAAGTTGAAATCTGTTTGGATCCTATTGCTGCTTTCCAGCATCTTAACTCTTAATACAAAGTCATTCAGATAGTTTCATGCTATTTTAAAATATAATAAGTATGCCATTTATGTTTTCATGCAAGTAATTTATTAAAATAGTTTGTGTCAAATTACTAAATAGAAATATTTGTGACATTCCATTAATATTTCTAGCTTAACATTAATCCATCAATGACAACTTTGTGAACCTCAACATTGAACAAATTACAAAGCACATAATGTCCCAATTATGTTCATCAAAATTGTTTAAAAATCACTGCTGACAGGGGAGGATTCTGGGAAAATGGCAGAGTAGATTGGTCAATTTCAAGATCTCTTGATTTCCCCCACAAATAGAACAAATTTGTGTCTCAGAGCAAACATAAACAGGTAAAAATCAAGAAGACATGGAGAAGAACAGGGTTCTTCCTCATACAACCCTAGAAAATCTAAAGAAAGACCTGGGGCTAGGGATTAAGCTGTCTGAAATTCAAACAAGTCCAGGCTAGTTCTATGTAAATCTCAAATGGGGACCCCACTAGCTAGCTGGCTGTGGTTGAAGCCTCAGCAAGAACCATAGACACTTTTATCCCCTGAAGCATTCAGTCTGAATCTGAAGGACTGAGCTAACTTCGGCTGATTGGCAACAACAGGCTCTGCTGTGCTGCTGAGACATGGCTCTTGGGAAGAGGGAATCAACACTCAAGTGAGTGCAAAGGCAGAGGGACAGAGATGCTCCTGGCTGTGAGCACTTGCAGGAGGATGGTGCTCTTGGCTTTGGGTTCCTGATCAGAAGAGAGAGCTGAAGGGAAGCTTGTGGCATCATCTTTGCACCCCAGGATTAGAGGTACTTATACTAATACCTCTTAATTTAAAAAAAAAATGAACCACCAAAAGAAGCAAAAGCCCCACCATTAAAACATATTGTCAGAACAGGAAAGACCAAGGTCCATTTTCAGAGGAGGACATTTTAGTAAAAAAAGCTTCTACCCCAAAGAGTAATGTGAGATGGCTCCCTGCCCAGAGAGAATTTATAGAAGAACTCGAAGAAGAATTTAAAACTAATGAGAAACACTGAGTCAAAACTAAAAAATACAAATAAGACCATCCAAGAAAAACAAAAAGAACATGAAAAAATAGTTAACTAACTAGAAGAGAAGGTATAGAGGCTCAAAGATGAAAATAATTCTTTGAAAATTAGAATTGGACAAGGAGAAGCCAGTGAAGCTATGAGAGATCAAGAAATAATAAAAACAGATTATAAAGAATGAAAAAATAGAACAGCAAGCTGACTATAGAAAAGCCTGGAAAGATTTATATGCTGAGCAAAATAAGCAGAACCAGGAATATATTGTATACAATACCAGCAAGAATATTGAATGATCAACTATGAAAGACTTGACTCTTCTCAGTGGTTTCAGTGATCTAAAGCAATCCCAATAGACTTTGCACAGAAAATACCATATTCTTCCAGAAAAAAACTAAGGAGACTGAATTTAAATCAACATATGCTAGGTTCACTTCTTTTTTCTGTTTTTTTATCTCTCACAAGGTTTCTCCTTTTGCTCTGATTTTTCTCTACCAATGTGATTCATAAAGCAATGCATATGAAAAATAAATTAACTTATTATAATAAAAAGTCAAATTATATAATTTATTCAGCCATTCTCCAATTGAGGGGCATCCATTCACTTTCTAGTTCCTTGCAATTAGAAAATAGGCTGATGCAAGCATTTTTGCATATGTGGTCCTTTTCCATTTTTACTGATCTCTTTGGGATATACACCTAGTAGAGATACTGCTGGATCAAAAGGTATGTACATTTTGATAGCCCTTTGGGCATACAATTATTTATTATCTATTTGTTACATGAGGCATTTTGATAGGGACTAAAAATCATAAAATGTAACTTGCTAGGAAACAAGAAAACAAATACATAAATAATTTGAACAGGTTAATTGCAAAATAGTATTACTAGTACTACTACCTTAGGTCAAACTTTCTTTATCTTCTGTTTCAATAAATAATCCCTTAATTTAAAAAAAAAAGAGAGAGAGAAAATAGAACAGAATGTGAAACATCTTATAAGAAAGATGATAGATCTGGGAAACAGATGAAGAAGAGAAAATATAAGAATATCTAGACTGCTAGAAAGTTTGAGCAAAAAGGTAAACTTGAAACAATAATGCAGGAAATAATCTAAGAAAATTGTCCTGAAGTAATATAATATGAGAGGAAAGTTAAAATAGAAAAATCCACTGACCACCACCTCAAAGAGATTCTTTGTAGAAAACACAGAAGAATATTATTGCCAATTTTCAAAAAACCCAGATCAAAGAGAAATTTTTGCACAAACCAAGGAAAAAAAGCCAATTCAAATACACTGGAGCTACTATTAGAATTGTACAGAACTTATTAGCAGCTACAAAAAAAGACCAAAGGTCCTTGAATCATATCTACTGGCAATCAAAAGAACTAAGCCTGCAGCCAAAAAATATCAGAAAAATTATCTATAATTTTGAATGAGAAAAAAAGTGGACATTCAAGTAATTTGCAGGTTTTCAGGACTTTCTATCAACCAAACCCAAATTCAACAGAAAACTTAATATATAAGAGCCAATATCAGAATCAATTTTAATGAACTCAACATGGACAAACTGTTTAAAATAGATAGATTGTTTATTTTTTATATGGGAAATGCATACTATATATTTAAGATTCACATTAATAATAGGGTAGCTCAAAAGAAAGGTTGGCAAAATTAAGGTAAAAATAGTAATCATGTTATACAAATGAAGTGCAGAGGAAGAATAGACATAGGCATTAGAGGAGGAAGGAGGACTCATAATTCTGAAAGCCTACTCACATCAGGAATGGGTTCAATAGTCAACACTACATATATATATATATCATGCAAAATATAGCACTCTCCAAAATCTATAAAGAAATAAAAGGGGAGGGATGGGCAGATGGGGAAGCAAATGATGAGGGAAGAAGACAAGGGAGAGATCCTTGGGTAGGGGAAAGTTAAGTAATAGCAAGGCAAGTTATGGAATAGAATTTAATTAAAGAATCAGGAGGTATAGAAAAGACATGTTTATGTATGTAGTGTGTATATGCATATATCTACATATTTATACATGAATATATTTTTTCTTAACTCTAACTTACTTGAAAGTGGGAGAGATGAAAGGGGGTGGGGTGGGAAACAAAGTAAATAAGGTGTACATCCTGCAACATATCCAACACATAAAGGACTGCTTGCCATCTAGGGGAGGGGTGGAGGGAGGGAGGGAAAAAAAAAATCGGAACAGAAACGAGTGTCAATATAAAGTAATTATTAAATAAAAAATTTTAAAAAATAAAAAAAAATAAAAATAAAAAAAAAAATAAGGTGTACATCAGGGAACCAAAGAACAATTTATAAGGAAGTAAAGACAAATAGACATTCATGAATATAAATTTCTTCTACTAATATATATGTACTTTCTTGATCTGGTAATCTGTTGTTATATATTTTGAATCCTGCCTGAAGTTTTCTGCTGGGCATGTAATAATGTTCTCTTGTTTTCCTTTATTTTGTTTTGTATGCCTTTTTTGTTTTTCTTTTTTTTCTTACCCTGTTTTTTCAAATAAAATAAATTTTAAAAAATCAGTGATGACAGATCAACAATCCCATTCAGTATTTTTAGTATTAATATGGAGTTTCTCCAGATTTAGTGATTTAAACTCATAGAAGACAACAAAATATGTTTAAGCATATTTTTACTTGTCTTGATTTTCACCTTTATATTAAATATTTTTTATTGTTTTTCCCTTCCAAATCTGAAAATTATTTTCTTTGAGGAAGAAATGGGAAAAGGAGGAGGAAGAGGAAGAAGAAGAGGAGGAAGAAGAGGAAGAGAAAGAGGAAGAAGAGGAGGAAGAAGAAAAAATAATATGAAGGAGAAGGGATTAGAAGATATTCTGCTTCCTCTCTGCTTCTATTATGATCATCTACCCCAAGTAGGAGTTTCATCCTGTTTTTATTTACTCTTGATATCAAACAGAGCACAAAAGATGGTTTTGTTTTCTTTAGGAAGAGTGATCAACTTTAGATCTTTCTGAATTTTGGTATGATTGACATTATTGTTATCAAAACTTTGTCACTTTTATACTTATCCAAAATTATCTCCACTTAGTTTCTTTCACTTATCTGTGGCTTTTTAAAAAATCTGAGTTGATTGAGTCTCTTGTGAGTCTAAATTGCTCACTTTAGATAGTTTCCTCTCTTTTTTATCAGAATCATTTTTGTTCTATCTTCAGAATTTCATCCTCAGGAGTTTCTCATCCACCTTGGGCTATTTTCTCCAATATAATGTTAGTCATTATACTAACCATCCTTTCTCAAATTCTTTGAAATTTTTTATCACCAAATGCTGGGTCCAAAATGGATTATCTAGTTTTCATATCATATATCAGACACCAAACTAAAGTTGTTATCTCTACCAAAATATTCTGCCAGATTATCAAGCTAAATTGCTCTAACCAGAATTAATCTTCTTATCTAAAAATGTTGTTTTCCCTTCTCAAATTTGTTTGATATCATCATCATTGTTTCTATACACTATTGTTATCTTTTACTTTTTCATTTGCCTTTCTCCTATATCCAACCAGATAATAAGTCTAGTATTCTAACTCTACAGTATTTCTTGCATCTACGTCTTGCAATTTTTTCAATAATCATCCTATTTCAAACAGGCATTACCTCTTGACTATTATAAGAATCTCCTAAATGTCCTCTAAATTCTAATCTGAATCTATGATCCTATGATAAGTCAGTTCAGATAGTCACTAATATGGTATAGGTAGAAAATAGTAAAAAGCAAAGGAGAATTCTAGAAAAAGATCTATGAGGCATATGAACAAAAGATTGCCTTTGGCTAGAAATCATGAAAGACTTCATAGAAATGATGGTACCTGAGATAAGCCTTGAAAAACAATTTAAATTCCATCCAGTCCAAATTCCTAATTTTGTAAATCATTTAACTCAGTCCTAAAGGGGAAAAAAAATGTATCCAAGGACACAATTGTGCTAAGTAACAGAGCTAAGATTTGAAACTGATTTTAGTGCAAATCTAGCTTTACTTTCACTGTACCACAGTAATTATTTTTATATCATAAATATTTTTAACTTTTTAAATTATTAATAGTATTTTATTTTTCCAATATTCACATTTGCAAAACCTTGTGTTCCAAATTTTTCTTCCTTTCCCCCTCCTCTCCCTTTCCCTAGATAGCAGGGAATCCAATATAGGTAAACATGCACCACAGTAGTTAAATAAAATTTAAATTCCTTTACTTGCAATGTAAACAATCTAGCACCATCCTAATTTGTCAGCTTTTTAAAAATTATTTTTCTTATTCATGTATTTTATTGTCCATGAAAATTGGATTACTCTCTTTTCCCAAAACATGTCCGAACTTTTATGTTACTGTGTCTTTGTTCATGATGTTTTTCTACATTGGGAAGTCCTCCCTTTCTCTTTTCAAAGACTTAATTCCTAACCAAATATTTAACATCCAATTCAAATGTGATGTTTTCTATGAATCTTTCCCTGATCTCACTATCTTCTCAGTTTACACATAAACCTCTGCAAGTCATTTAACCTCCTGTTCCTCTTTTTTTTTTTTTAATATATAGAATAAGATAATTAGACTAAATAACTTCTGGGGTCCCTTCTACTTTAGATTTATAAGTTTTTATTCTTCACAGCTCAAATGCATTTATCAAGTCAAATATTTGTTTATTTTCTTCATTTTTTTTAAATTCATTGAAGGAAAGGGCTATGTCTTATTTAAGCTATATATCTTCCCAAGTATACCGGATTTTGCTCTGAAAGTAGTAGATACACAATATATATTTTTAAATAAAGTAATCATATATGTCATTTCATTAAAAAGGTAACTCTTCCTCATGAAGTTTCAATGATTAAAATAAAAAGTAGAGTTAATTAGCTTCTGCAATGAGAGTTAAAGATCTATAGAAGCTAATAGCCAATCAAGACATTATATACTCTTCCAATCACTGTAGCATCTATTTCTTTTTGAACAATAACTATAGCAACAGTTAACCATGATACTCTAAATTTTGCAAAGCTTTTATCATATTTTTTGTCATTTGATCCATAGTCCTGTGAGATAAGTGCTATTATTATCTTTATTTTACTGATTGTAAAATTGAAATTGAGTCTTTAAGTGACATGCCTTGGGTCACACAGTGAGTGTTGTTAACAGAATTCAAACAGGTTTTGCCTCCAAGTCCAATGTTTCACCTTACATATGAAATTCTTTGTTTGGCAGACATTCACCAAAAGTAGTTTAACCAAGTTATTTTCTTGAATTGAAATGACAATTAGACAATGAATGCAAAGTATTTTCACCTTATCCAGTCATTTTAAATAACATCTAAATCATAAAGCTAAATGGAACTAAATTTGTCTTTCTTTGTTAAGGATCTAGCTTAACCAAAAGTAATGGAGGAAGAGAGTCTTCTCAAGACCCCTTCCAGTTTCTTAGGTTCATAGATCTAAATCCAGAGGAACCTCAAAGACCATGTAATGTGGAACTCCTGTGGAAGAGTTACTGAACTAAAAGTTGAATGATAAGTTACATATCAATGCAGTTCTTTGATAATATTTTGGGATTCTCATGCTACTCCAATAAATATTTCAGATCCTGCAATGAAACAATTGCACAGAGGACTTTTCCACATGTGTTAATCTTTTTCTTTGTATACTATATACATATGTGTGTGTGTATATAAATACACACACACACACACACACACACACACATATATGAAGTAATGTCCTTCACTATCTTATGAGTTATTTCTTGATTTCTTTCTTATGATTGCAGGTATGGAGAAAGAAGAAAGTGGGAAGGGAAGAGAGAGCAACTGAGAAAAAGAAGAGAGATGAATGGATATCAGAATAATATAATAATTTATTTTGATTTATTTTCCAAAATATTTCCAATATCTCTGAAGATGGGTTTTTAATTGGTTTGTATTTATACTTTTGAGGAGTATATGTTAATGCTCACCAAATAATTCCTTGAGCTACATATTGAAAGGATATTTTCTGATACAAGAATGGTATTGATATCTTTTACTCAAATACAAGTTTCAGATTTAGCCAATGGATCCCTGAGACTATCTTTATGCTTCCCTACAAGTACCAAGTTGAACTCTCCCAGAACCTCATATTTGATGCCTGGAGCTACTGAATGTTGTTGAATCTTGGTATTTAGCTCTCTGCCTTCCCCAGAACAGAAAAAAGAAGGCTGAAAGAATGTTTCTAAAAAGAAAAACAAATAAAAACATGAAAGGGAGAAAAATGTGAAAGACTGGAAATGTAAAAAGAGGTCAAGTTATAAAGGGCTTTTAATGTCAAATGGAGGATTTTATATTCAGTCCAAAAATTATAGAGAACCACTGGAACATATTGAGGAGACAGTTTATATGGTCAGACCAACACTTTAAGGAAGATCATTTTAAAAGTTGAATGTAGAATAGATTAGAATAAGAAGAGACTTGAGAGAGGGAAACCAAACAAAACCTATTAAAATTATCTAGAAGTAAGATGATGAGGGCCCCCAACAAAGTAGTAGAAGTGCCAATGGAGAAGGAGTCATAGTAGAGTGATTTTGCAAAGGAAGAATCAATAGCATTTGGCAAGTAACTGGATATAAGACTTATTAGAGAAGAGTCAAGTATGACAGCAAGGGTGTAAGCCTGGACAACTAGGAAAATAGTGGTTCAGTTGACCATAATAGGGAAGTAAAGAAAGTTTTGTATCAAAAATAATTAGTTTACTTTTTAACATGTTCAATTTAAGGTGACTGTGGGACATCCAATGCAAGATGTCCAAAAAGCATCTGGAAGTAAAAGACAAGATCTGTAGAGAGTTAGCATTGTAATGGAAAACATAACTCTATTGTGAAATCATATGAAGAATAACTGCTGCCAAATACATACATGTGTGTGTGTTTACCACACAGCAGAAATGGTGATAAAAACCTGAGTTTTATTGTTATATTTAAATATAGGTTCAGGCCTTAGAGAAAACCTAAGGAATAATTAGGATTATAAGAACTCTTCTTATATGCAAAAATACATCCATGTGACAAAGAAATAACTCTTTTCTATATTGTAATGTACATTTCTCTTAGGCCATAGAAGATAAAGTAAAGATCAACCCTATGCTTCTTTCCATGTCATAAAAATTAAACAAACTTAATTAAACAGAATCATAGTCTCATACATTCCCTAAGGAAACAAACCTCATCAAACAACTTCAATAAGTAAACTAAGTCAAGTTGCAGATTAAAATAAATTTAGAGGATTAACAAATTGGCTGATTGAGGAAGAGGATTTACATGTCACCAAGAAGTCAGAGACAGTTAAAATTCTTCTGGTTTCTTATCTAAGTAATTTTTTTCATTCCATTGGACAAGCTTTGGTCAGATGAAATTAATATTAACCTAAATTTACAAGAAAAATTGCCCTGAGTCTCAAATTTAAAGGAAATTTAAATTCCTATAACAGGCCTGAATAAACATACATCAGAATCATTACTTAAAGGCAGAGAGATAATAGTTAAAGCCATGGGAACCAATGAGATCACCAAGAGGAATAGAGGGAGAAGAGATTCTATAAGATATTTACAACACTTTCCAATTTGACAGATATGGAAATGGAGACAAAGATAAGTTTAGTGACTTGCCCAGGGTCACACAGTAAGTTTTGGAGGTATGAGTTCTACTGATTTCCATATATACTATAATACACTATTTATTTATTAACTGTGAAGTTTTCTTTTTTTTTGATGTAGACTAATATGACTAAAAAATTAATCAAAAATTAATAAATAAAGCACTTATTACTTTCCCTATTGACAGGCATTATGGTAGGTCACTAGGGATAAAAAATGCAAAGAATTAAAGAATTGATACTCTCAAGGAATTTACAAAATGATTATCATGCAGAGTGTTCTAAAATTTATTTTAAAGTTTAATCCCTTAAAATTGGTTAATATTGAAATAGGGCTTGAAACACTCATAATAACAATAACAAAGATAAAACTGTTTTCTAATCAGTGCTTAAAATGTATTTATCTACCTTAATTATTTAATTGCAAAGTTACAATAATTTCTAAAGTAAATTTCTATTTTAAAAAGTAGATTTATTCAATTTTATTCATTTTATATCTTCTATATTTTTCCTTATATTCCTCTCCCTTTCTGCTCCAAGAGAATTATCCCTTATAGCAAAGATTTTTTAAAAGGAAAAGGAGGGAAAAACAATTGAGAAAAAAATAACTAATTTATATGCAATATTCCGTACCCATTGGCTTTCTCCCATCCTCCATCTCTTAAAAGAAGAATAGGGAGCAGTTGTATATCCAGATCTCTTCTTTAAGATCATTTGTGAATTTTTTTTTTTAACTCTCTATTCTGTTTCTATCATTTTGTGGTAATTTTACATTCACAAAAATTCCCATTTACCTCTGAAGTCCTATACTTGAAGAATGAGGTATATTTGACCTTAGGTGTATGCATGTATATATAGGTAAACACACACACACATACACACACACACACACACACACACATGTATATGTATTTGTATATATATACATACATATATATGTAAAAATCTGAGGTATTCTCTTTCTCTAAATATCAAAGGTTCTTAGATAAATAAATCTTAAAATATATAACAATTTTATTAAGCTTTAAATCTATTTAAAATAACCTTGAATTTTATTCAAAAATATTTTCAGTGATAGAGTATTAGAATGGCCATTTCATACTAATGTATTATTGATCCATGAAATTATAAATAAGAAAAAGCAGCATATATGCTATTAAGTTTTGATGTGATATCCTGAAAATCTAATTAATTGTGATACCTAATTTTCCTTCCTAAGTGTTGTATCTCAAAATTGTATGTCATTCAGAGATTATTGATTTTTTACAAAGCAGAAAACATATTATTTTGGGAATTTGCCTTGATACAATCATAATTGGACAAATATAAATGCCCTTTTTGTATTGGAAATACCAAGAGCCAGAAATTGGAAATTATATTTATCACTATCAGGTATAGAATCCTGTAAGATGTTCTATCTCATTCAGGAAAGTACAAATGCTTAGCATTCACCAAACAAGAGGACTAAACTATATCCACAATCTGATGAACAGGATCCTTTGGGCAACTATCCACTAGTGGATGTAGAATATCTCTCTGAGATAAATCTTTGAGAAACCTCATTATTCCACAGTTTTTTTTAACAACATCAAACCTTTTAAACATTTTAAACATTGGCCACTTTTTTATTTGCTACTTGTGTACTGTGATGATATAGGAAATGTGAATATTATGTTTTCATTAAGAATGTTTTCCAGAATTTTTTATATCCTAAAGAATTAACAATAACTAAATTTAATACACATTTGCTGTTGTTGTTGAGTCATTTACCATTTTTCTAGACCCCATTAAGAGTTTTCTTGGCAAAGACACTGAAGCAATTTGCTACACTTCAACT
Source organism: Antechinus flavipes (assembly GCF_016432865.1). Taxonomy (NCBI): domain Eukaryota; kingdom Metazoa; phylum Chordata; class Mammalia; order Dasyuromorphia; family Dasyuridae; genus Antechinus; species Antechinus flavipes. Next base: position 353,622,139 of record NC_067400.1, on the reverse strand, counting down.
CAGATCTTCCTGACTCCAGGCCTGGCTCTTTAGAGACTAAGCCACCTAACTGCCTTTAACACAAATAGAAATCATTTATTTATTTATTTTTTACCAAGAACATAAGGAAGAAGCTATCAAACTTGATATATTAGATATAATGCTCAAGAAATAAATTGATATTGCTCTGCAATACTTCTCCTGAGTTTTAAAAAAAAAAAAGTTTTCTTGATATTATACAAATTCCTGAAGTGAAGAGAACTTCCAGCATGATGACTCCTTTTGTCAGGAAAAATACAATTCTTCTGTAATTTGGAAAATATATAGTATTTGAAGTTCATAGAGGTGAATTGATTGCCTAAGATTGTTTTAAAAGCAGCAGTGGTAGAAGGCAAATTTAAACCCCATTTTTGTGACTCTAATCCCAAAATTCTATCCAGTACCCATGTACAAGTTATTTATATCTATATACATGTAGAATTTATGTAACCCTGGGCAAATTATTTAATTACTGGATGCCTCAGTTTCCTTATCTGTACAAAGAATAATTCAAAAAAAAATGGTAGTATCTCAAAGTGTTATAAGGATTAAATGAAAAAAAAATTTGTAAAGCATCTAGCAGGGTGCCTAGCACATAATAGTCATTTAATGAATGCTTATTACAATGGAAAACTTTAGCATTTACATAAACAATTGCTCACAATTCTATGGAATATTACAAAGCATTTTCCTCACAACAACCCTATCACAAAGCAATAGAAAGATATTTTATCACTTTTTTATATATTCAAAAAACAAGACTTTGAAAATTACATGCCTCAGACTCAAACCCAAGTGAAGTCTACTCCTCTTTCTATGACCTGTCATATTTAAAATAATTTCATTTCAGAGATACCTTTTGTTTTAACACTGTTAAAATATATCCCTCCTTTCCCTAACCCAGAAGTCATTTCTTATTACATGGATTTGAGAGAGGGAGGGAGAGAGAGAGAGAGAGAAAGAGAGAGAGAGAGAAGGAGAAACAAAGAGAGGGAGAGAGAGACAGAGATATGAGAAAGACATGAGAGAGAGAGAGAGAGAGAGAGAGAGAGAGAGAGAGAGAGAGAGAAGGAAGAGAGAGAGTCTTAAAGAGAGAGAGAGAGAGAAACACTTCAGGAAAACCCACCAACACTGACCATGTCTGACAGTATATGCTGTATTTCTTGAAACAAAACATGTTTGATATTTAGTTTTTAATGCAAACATCATTGAAAATGAATTCAGAACATAGTCTGACAGATGATAGACTTTGCATTCATTTCCAGGGCAGGTCTTACAGATGTGTATGTGTGCCATATGCTTTTCTCTGAAGCACAGAATCTGAAGAAGCTGCTACATCAGATCATTTAAAATGTTTTTCATCTGAGGAAGGATCTGACATTCTACCAGGTCCACTGCTGTGAAACTGACAGAGATGACATGGTATAAGGGAAACCCTTGTAACCCAATGGCAACCTGATTGATGGCCACAGATGCAATAGAAAGGTGGAGAGTAGCTAACATGTTCTCACAGAATCATCATAACTAAGAAGCTACATCTAACCACAGATGAATTGTGAGCAAAAAAGGCAATGCTGATTATAAAGTAATTGTATCTCATTTAGCATATATATAATAATAGGCATAGGAAAAAGAAACAATTGGTGAAAATTTGATGTTAGAATAATATAAATAAATATCGTGTGTGTGTGTGTGTGTGTGTGTGTGTGTGTGTGTGTGTGTGTGTTGTTAGCAAACTGGTATCAAAGGAAATAAGTGAAGAGAGTAAAGAGAAGAAGTAGAAGTAAAGAAAGGAAATGAGTGAAGGCAGAATTAACAGCCTAGTGACAAAACAAAGATAGCAAAGCTGGAAACAGGGTAAATCAGTGGTACAAAGGAATTACAAAAGTGTTATATTCTCCTATATATGGGTTATACTTCATAGTCTTCCGGATAAAACTTTAGGTCCATAAACAGGAAATTTTGCAACCAGAGCAAATTAAAACACTTTCACAATGGCAATAGATAAGTGATGCAGAGCTCTTTCCATTGATTTTAATAATGAAATGAGTCTATTTTTGAAGGAGCTAGGAAATAAAGTAGAGGGAAAAGAACTGCGTCCCTAGGACAAGGCTGTTGCTGAGAGAAGGGGAAGAGGATAAAGAAGCAAAGGAGAAACTCATCCCACTTGCCATCTGGGTCTGCCAATTATAACTATTTTTGCTAAATGTTAAATTCTGTTTCTAGTTGCTAGAGGATTACATTTATAGCCACTGCCCTCTAAATTCTTCATCTTGAGACATAGCCTTAATTGTCTATCAATTTAGTTAAGTTGCCTAGGGCTACCACCACTCCCTAACTTTTGTTATGATTACTGTTATGGCTATAGTTTGTCCTTTCTTCAAGAAGATACAGACTTGCACATGAATTGGATTTAAATGTGACAGTTACAGAAAATCATCAGCCTTACTTTCTCTTCCAGACTCCTAAGTCTGGTAACAAGACAAAAGTCAAGATGATTAGGAATGTGGTGCAGTTGCTGTCCTTGGACTTTCTAGAATAAGTTCCTCTCTCCTTTAATAATCCCCCCTCAGTTTGTCTGAGGAAATGCCCATTCAAGGATTAGACAATAATTAAGACAAATGATGACCTTATTAGTTTTCAAATTACTTCCCTGGTTTCCAAAATAGGAGGTATTTTAGGAATTATATTAGACACTATAGCTATTAAGTGAAGTGAGTAGAACCAAAAGAACATTGTACACTGCTCAACAAGATTATATGATGATTGATTCTGATGGAGGTCGATCTTTTCAACAGCAAAGTAATATAGGCATTGTGGTGGAAAGAGCCATCTGTATCCAGAGAGAGGACTATGGGGACTGAATGTGAATCACAACATATTATTTTCACTTTTGTTATTGTTGTTGTTTGCTTGCATTTTTGTTTTCTTTCTCATTTTTTCCCCTTTTTGATCTGATTTTTCTTGTGCTACATGATAATTATGGAAATATGTATAAAAGAATTTCACGTTTAACATATATTGATTGGATTTCTTACCATCTAAAGGAGGGGGCAGGGAGAGGAGAGGAAGAAAAGAAATTGCAATACAAAATTTTGCAAGGGTAAATGTTGAAAACTATCTATGCATGTGTTTTGAAAATTAAAAAAAAACTTTATAAAATAACAACAACAATTAAAAAAAAAAAAAAAAACTGTAGCTATTTCCAAGAGGGGTCACTGTATACTCTAAAGGCTGAGTATGGTTGTAGAACAGGAATAGAATTTCTTTTCATATTTTATCCATAGTTTTTATCCATATCTGGGACATAGATATGATGTTTAGGATCTCAGGTGCTTCCCTCAAATCCTAAATCTAGAAGGAAAAAAAGGAAGGAAGGAAGGAAGGAAGGAAGGAAGGAAGGAAGGAAGGAAGGAAGGAAGGAAGGAAGGAAGGAAGAAGGAAGGAATGGAGGGAGGGAGGGGGGAAAGGGAGGAAGGGAGAGAGAGAAGGAGAAATGGAAAAAGGAAAATTAAATTTTTAAATCTGAAGAATGAGTTTTCTAATTTATCTGAGCAAGCATATAAGCATTTTCTAATTGATTTTCCCCACTCGTCATTTGATATGGAAGAGTTTTGTTTTTGTTTGTTGGCATGCTTTAGTTTGCTTTTATTGTTGTTGTTTTTTTGTTTTATTTGTTTTTTTGGCTTTTTTGCACACTAGCCCCTGCTAAGTCTCCTTAGCCTTAGCATATGTCAGCATTCTAGACAGATTGCAGGCATGTCAGTCGCAGTCACTGATCAGCTGTTGCATAAAGCCAATTCCTAATGAGAAGAAGCCAGCTGTCTACAGCAATATAGAATCAGCATCACAAGCTGAAGCTAACACTTCAAGTTAATCTTATAGTCATTAAATCTTCTACTTACCTCAATGTGAGTTAAAGGATTTCCATTTAACAGACTTCACAGACATTTTATTAAATCAATTGACCAGTTTAAGGTATATATCCTACATTAACCAATTCCTATTCTAGTAGAAAAGCTGCCTCCTAGAGATGAATGCAGTGAATTTTATTTTTACTACAAGGTGAAAGGAGGAGAAAAAAGAATTTTGATCTGATTGTAATATACCAAGTTTATTATGGAATGATATGGGATTGGGATATGAATTGTACAAAAATACGGACTGTTTCTGTTGCAAGAAGCATCATCTATCCTTATTACTCAGTTTCACCAACTCAGAATAATTCTTGATTGTGCATTTTCTGTCATCCTCAATAATCAATAAAGCGGCATCTTGCTGATTTAACTAACAATACACTGCTAGCATCCATTCCTTTTGGGTATAACATTTTAGCACCCAAAGTATATTAAAATCAGCCAGAGTCAGGATAAGGGAAAATTCTTGATCTTTATTCTTTGCAGAGGTAAAGGGGAATGGTGATACGAAATGAGAGCAGTCACAACACGAATCTGGCCAGCAGTACCTCTGCTCTCATACTTCACTCCCCAAATCCTCTACACAATCTCCTAAACAACACATCAAACTTGCACAGAGAGTGGAAGGGGCCATTCTTTCTCCAACCATATATTAACAGAGTATTGTCCAATTGCTAATTAGCCTCAAGTGCTCGGGACCTCAGTGCAACAATTCAAGAGCTTCAGCCCATTACATCTCCCTCTTTCTTTTGTTTTAGAACACAGGTGGTCACACCATCCCTGACTTCTCAGGAAGGGAGGTGAAAAGCACCAAAGAAAGATGGGGGTTGCTAGCGGGTTTCTGGGCTGAAGGGTCTTATTATGCACAAACCCATCAGCATGGGAGGTATTGCACAAGCACATAACAATAACACACAGGCTATTAGTGATGACTCTCCCCACAGTCAGTGCAGGCTCGATGTGATGTAACAAACATGAATTGTACATGCAAGTAGCAGTATAACAAACAATATAAATCAACATGGTGTTATAAAAGATTTCTAGAAGTCCTAAAAGGGGGGTATGTAAACAACAATCACACATATGCCTCTTTCAAGGAGGCTATTACAATAGTCCAGAAGAGATATGATGAGGGCCCAGACTAGGGTGATGGTCTGTGACTGAAGAAAAAGGAATGGATGCTACATTGATAGGGAGAATTTCTCTATCCAGAGGTCCCTATACCAATGCAAACATAGACTTGATCCAAATATATATATATATATATATATATATATATATATATATATATATATATATATATATGCCCATATAATACATTCTCATAGTGACGTCTATTTACTTTCACCTTTCATAGGCATTGTCTGACAATTTTAAGTGACAAGTCACAAAGAGTGAATTCCCCCACTCCCCTAAGCATAGCTAAAATGGAGATAATTCTTAACCTCACCAGACTGTTGTTGGCAAAATATCTATAAACCATGAAAATCATTATCATCATCACCATTATTGTCATCATCATTGCGTTTTTATGGCAAATGAATTAATTTATTTATGTATACAACTCTGTAAGTGTAATGAAGTGTGGATCCTGTTCCCAAAGCTACTGTTCTGTGAAAAGTGTCTCACTAGGGAAATTAGAAACTGTATTGCCACCCTTATTAATCTGGAAATGCAATTTGTTCTCCTTAGAATCATCCACTTCAAAACAAATAGGAAATGGGATGACAAATAATTTTCTAACAGTTCTTGAAATTATGTGTATCAATATTTTTAACTCCCAAACTTTTCTCTTTATTTATATAGCATTCCGGGGAGGTAAAGGGCAAATGAAATACATAAATGATGTATAATATGCATCCCTTGTGTCTGTTCTAAAAATCTCACCCACATACCTTCGTAGAGATTTGAGGAAATACATCACAGAATGTGAAAAGAAATGAGTCATAAGTGACGGGGGTTTAAGGTTGAAGACGATATTAAGGAATTAAAAGAAAACACAAATGACTATAGATTATGATGATGATAAATAATCACATTTATCTTGTTCTTTAATATTTGCAAAGCAATTTGGAGCTATTTCATTTTGACCTCATAATAATTCTGTGAGGTTGATACTATTATTATTTAAATTTTATGGATGAGGAAACTAAGACAAATTGGTTAAGTGACTTACCCTGGTAAAACAACTAATAATTATCTTTAAGAAAGAAGTGGATATTAAATACTGTTCTAAATGTATGTAAAAATAACTTCATATATTTAAAGGTACTTTTGCAAACATTCACAGAACTTTAGATTTGAAAGAATTGTCAGAGGCTATTTGAACAGAATCATTTATTTGTGCAGAATACCTTACTTGAACAGAACCCCCTATGATAGAATTCCCAACCCCTACTCAAAGCCTTCCAACAAAAGTGAATCTACTACTTTCCAGGGCAGCCAATTTTGCTTTTAGACAGTCCATTCTTAGAAAGATTTTTTGGTTGACATCAAGCCTAAGTGTATCTCTTTGTAGTTTCCACCTATTTCTCCTTTGTTCTGTCTTCTATTGCCATATGAAGCCAGTGTATTCCTTCTTCCACATGACAGTTCTTAAACTACTTGAAGACAACTCTTATGTTTCATCAGTTTTCTCCATTTCTTTAACTAATCCTCATATGACATGGAATCAAGACCCTTCCCCATCCTAGATGCTTTCTAGTATATCAGTGTGAGACCAGGTACTGTATCCACTGTCCTGGATTTGGATTGACTTGGACCTAATAGAATAGGTCTCCTTATTTCTTTCATAATATAACTCAAAACCAAATTAGCTATTCTCATTGTTAAGTCACATTGCTAACTCCCACTGGGCATCTAAAAATCCCAGCTCTTTTTTCAAACAAGCTGATATCTAACAGTGTCTTCCTCAGCATGTAATTGTAAAATCAATTTTTGGAATCTAAGTACCCATTAAATTTCACCTTATTAGATTCACCCCCAACATTCTAAACTGTCAAAATTTTGTAAGATCCTGACTGTCATCCAGCATGATAGTCACCCTTCTAAGCTTTTGGTCAGCTATAGATTTGACAAAGATTCCATTTGTGCTTTTACTTAAGTAACTGATAAAAATGTTAAATAATTCAGGAACGAGCACATATGCCTATATCCCTTGACTAGATACAACTTCACAAAAATAAAGTACATAAGGTTTTATTTCCATTTTACCAATGAGGAATCTGCCTACTGGACCAATAATAGTTAATATTAAGAAGTTTTTACCAAATATACTTTAAAGAAGTTAAGTGATTTGTGGAGGGTCACATAAATAAAAGTATAAAAGACAGATCTTCCTGACTCCAGGTTCAGTGCACTATGCAATCCACCTTTTAGTTATCTTGCATATATTATGTCTTCAGTAAATATTGGCTTATTTGATTTTTGCCTAACCTATGACTAAGACTTAGGTCTCTGGATTTTTAGCTGTGTTTTCTCTCTGATATATTATGCTTCTTCAATGCTTGGTAGCATCTGTGATCTCCTTGTTATGGTCACTCCCTATGATCACAAGCAATTCTTGCTTATCCATTCTCTGAAATTCTTGTCCTTGTTAATCCATACATCTTCTACAGAGTATTAACACAGAATGTTAGAGATTTTCCTCTTGAAAAGATGAGTCATGTTTCTTTCTATTTATAGAGAATTATTGTGTTACAGGAAGATAGATTTTATCCTACCAAAGCACTAAAAGCAATGGGTTTCAGTCTGTTCTTTGAATTCATGAGTACACTAAGAAATATGGCTTCCAACTCCTACCTTTAACCACCCCAATAATATGATAAACAAGAGGTTTAAGTTAATGAGAAATATGGCTCTCAATACCACCATCTCTAACCACTCCAATAATATGATAAGAGGTTTGAGTTAATGAGCTTGTAGCATAAAAGCACTTTACTGAATTCATCTTTCTTTTTCTTATACTTTTCTGTCTACCTATCAAAAGAAAAAAATTCACTTTCAACCTTCTTTATAGGAAAACACGACTGACTATGAGATAGTAGATTTAGAATTGCAAAGAAGCTTATAGGACATTGAGTTCAAACACCTAATTTTACAGATGAAGAAACTAGGGGCCAGAGGATTTGGAGGAATTATCTGGAGCTACATACTTATTTTCTGTCTCTGGACTCTCAATACTGTGGGTCTCAGTTCTGGATGACACTACACCAGGCAAAATTGTGAGTTCTATCTTTGTCACATTTTTGCCTCTCTTTGTAATATCTTATTTGTGTTACTTCTAGAATAACTAGATTTGCTTATTCTAGTTAGTGGCTGGAGAGAACCACCTTACCTTCAACCATTTTTTTTTTAAATCAGTGCATAACATACTTTCTACCTCTTCTCTAGTTAAAAAAAAAAAAAATTCTATCCATATTATAGTCCTGCATTTTAAAATCATATACTCCACTGGTGATAATAAATTCTAACTTTATAAGATAACCATATGATTCCTAAGATAGTAACTAATGAATGTGTTATTCCTCTTAGATCAAACCCTTAACAAAGTAAAATTCCCAAAAGCTCTTTCAAGGATACTTCAATTCCAAAAAGTTTAAAAACTTCTAGGACTCAGGCACTCTACTAGGCACTAGGATACAAATAAGACCCAAATAGTCCAATCACCAAAAGAGCTTACACTCTATTTGGGGAATATAACCTGCACACAAATAAGCTCAGTGACTGAATAAAAGAGTAGTACTACCTAGGGAAGTCAAGAAAGTCTACATAGAGGAAGTATTACCTGAACTGAGCTTTGAAGGAAGATAAGGGACTAAGAAAAGAATGAATAATATGTTGGAGAGAGTGGGCATATTTTATTCAAGTGCACAAATGGGAGATGAAGCATAGCTTCAGGAAAGAAGTTTGCTTCCTGGTTGGGCTGAAATGCAAGCCTGGGAACAAGAATAATGTGAAATAAATCTGGAAAGATGGGTTGGAGGGATAATGAAAAAAGTCTTAAATATGAAACTTAGAAGTTAAAATTATTCAGGAGGCAATTGAGAACTACTGAAAGGTTTTGATCAGGAAAATGCTATTGATAAAACTATATATTTGAAAAAGAATTTGATAATTTTATGGAGAATGGATGGAGAAAAGAAGTAGAATTTCTATAACCCCCTCACTCTTGGGTCCAGATAGGCTCTACCCTCCCCAAGAGTCTCTAGTCTCAGAGCTACAGGGATAACCAATGCTGTGCTGATAGTGAAATCCTGACTCCCTGAGAACCTTATTAGTTCAGTTCTAACCTTACAAGGTCAACATGATCTCTCACCACAGTCTAAAGTAAGTATTCTGCAAATGAAGCTAAAAGAAAAAAGAGGAGAGACAAGCATCTTCCAATGCCCCCAAAACTTATCAGAGAACCTCTTTCACTATATGATTAGTTAATATGAACCATTATGGAACATCCACCTATATTTCATTGTTTTTCTAAGGCACCTCTTTACTCAATCATCATGATTTTCATGGAATAATATTTCTCAAGTTCTCCATGTAGAGAGATACAATCTCACACACTCTGCACATGCTCCAGATCCCTATTACAGATGAATCAAAGAAATAGTAAAGCTTCAAAATTAATGAAGCCCTCTAAAAAAACAGGAATTTGGCCAATTTAGAAGGAAGAGGATGACTTCTGTTTTGACTAGATGGAATCGGGCATGCCTTTGACAGATTTCTGAGATCATATAGGAAAATGGTGTCTTGGGGAGGGAAAAGGGTAATAGAAGCTACATTGTCCCAAGTCTCAAGTCCAAATAGAGCGTTTAGAATTCATGCAGACACTAATTTTATTTTTCCAACAATCTTCCTATCTAGATCAGATCTAGATCAGGTACCATAGTACCTCATTACAATGTCCCAGTGTCACTGAAGAGGAGGCAATTTCCAAAACAAAGAAAATGATGTTTTCCATTTTAGGTCCAGCTAGCCCCTGGACTTGATAACTGACTTTTATGTTACTTGGGGTAGCCAAAGCTGTCAGTTGCAGATTCCCAGAAGACAAGAGCTATGAGGAACCCCCAGATAGACAGTCATCTACCTGATTATCCATGGAAGTTGTTTGAGAAGCTTCTGATCAAATCTGTGCTCTTTTCTTGAAAGCACACACACACACACACACACACACACACACACACACACACACACACACACACACTTTTTCCATTCTCCCTACCCAGGAACAAATCTGAATCAGTGAAATCAAGTAAGTATTCTTATTTAAAAAGTTTTCCTTTTTCTCCTTCTCTTCTCCCCCAGTAATTGTGCTGAATTCCACTGTTTAGGGATACATTTGTTTGTTTATTTGTTTTTTCCCCTAAGACAATTGAGGTTAAGTGACTTGTCTAGGATCACACAGCTAGGAAATGTTAAGTGTCTGAATCCAGATTTGAACTCAGGTCCTCCTCACTTCAGGGCTGATGCTCCAACCATTGTGCCACCTAGCTGCCCCATGGATTTGGTTTTACAAACAAACAATCTCTGTGAAAGTTGTAAGAAAGTAGAGAGAGAGATTAATTATTAGAGGATAGGTATAAATTATATAGGTATTACATAATAATTTGCCTGGAAGAAAAGTTCGGAACTGGATGGAAAAATAATGCATCTCAGCTTTAATTTAAAAAAAAATGATTTTGAGGAAGTTGCAAAATTTTAGATAATAATACTGCAAAAATAACTGTCATAATGACTAGGGTCTTGGAAAAAGTGTATCATAAACAGTAAGCTTTTTTTTTTTTTTTTTTTTTTTTTGGCTGTGGCAATTAGGATTAAGTGACTTGCCCAGGGTCACACAGCTAGGAAGTGCTGAGAATCTGAGGCCACATTTGAATTCAGGTTCTCCTGACTTCAGGGCTGGTACTTTATCCACTGCACCAACTAGCTGCCCCAAACTTTTTTTTCCCTTTAGTTTTGTTGGCAAAAGTGAGATTCATCCTATCTTCACTTATTTCTAGGATTTTTGTTTGTTTTTGGTGGGTTGTTTTGTTTTGTCTTTTACTTTATTTTGAGAACAGAAGAGCGGGAAAGGAAGAAAGAATTAGGCCATTAGGGGATACACTATTTAGTTCCCTTAGAATCAAATATTATTTCTCTCCCACAAGAAAGCAAAATTATAAGGGCCTATCAGTCAATAAACAAATAAATCAGTATTTCTTAAGCACCTGTCACATGCAAGAATTGTTCTAAGAACTGGGGATACAAAGACAAAAGTAAAGTTGCCCCCTATTTCAGAAAGCTTAGATTCTAACAGCTCATTTGGAGGCAAAGTAAACAAATGATCCCTTAGTCACTAAGACAAATAAAATGGAAAAAGAAAAGCCAGCCTATACTGATTTTTAACATTCAGAAATTATTGGAGCAGGTCACTGGGGAAAGGAGCATGAAAGGCGAGGGAGAAGATGGGGAATGGGTAAGTTTATGGCAAGCTAAAATGACAGGGTCCAAAATAAGTTACATTTTCAATACAGTATTGATTGCATATGGGAAACTACACAGAACTTGCAACGATTCCCAAGCTGCTCCCTGACACAAAAACTCATCTTTTTTATACCAATATTCTCTCAGTGATACTATATGACTACAAATCATGAAACACCAAGATTCCAAGAGAGTTATAATTTCAGACAACCCAAATGGCAATGCAAAGAAGTATTTGGGGTATATAAGGGCTGTAACAGTTCATTAGGCAGGTAAATGATTAAAATAAAAATAAAAACCTGGGCTGGGCCATATGGCAATAATAACTAATAATTAATATAAATTTATATATTGCAATGGTATACATCTGAATTCAATAGAACTTGGAGGAAGGTTCCCAGAACATTGGGTGGATATTCTACTTCCTAGGAGGATTAAAAGGTTAAAGAACTGAAAGACAGAATTCAGGGCAAAAGACTTATGTAACAAGTTATAGAAAAGACACCACTAAGGGCAAATTTGTGTAGTATTGATGCTGTTTGAGTGGTCTAGATTAGTGGCTATAAGAGAGTTATTAAGAATCCCCTTTAAATTGGTACAAGTTTTAGGAGTGAAATAATTCACTCATTCTCGAAATAGTAGTTGCAAAATGAAAGTTTATTGTTAGATAGAAATCAGTTTACCCAGAGACTGACTTCTATAGTGGCAGATCTATGGAAAATGAAGTTTTGCACTAAGAATGCAGTTCTCAGTGGACAGAAGGGTCTTGATAGCTGAGTGAGCTTCCAAGGACCATCTGCAAAGACTTTGGTTGATGGAAGGTAATATATTGGATGTCTTGGTTGGGGCTAGGACAGCCTGATCAGTGCGGGGCTGGGACAGCCTGGATCTCCTATTGGAATTAACAACACTTCAAAGAGATACTTTCTGACTAGGATTTCTAATTGAATCAAAGGCTCTGGAAAGATAACTTATCTGGGGAGGATATGCCTTCCCAGGAGGAACTGAGAATATGAAAGGGATCACAGATCAATAGGAAAGACAGTTTCTTAAAGGGACCACAACCAGCTTCAGTATGTCTCATTCTGTTCTCTTTTCTTCATTTGTATAGTTTGAAATTTGATACTGTTGCTCTTCCTTTTCACTCTTTCTATTAGTTCCCTGGAAATTTTTAAATGTTAGATTCTCCAGACAAAGGTTGCTGTTATTTTGTTTAAATAGTTAGAAGAATTCATTTGATCATTTGTCTACGTTTGTGTCATCATGTAGAACAAATCTAAGTAGCATCAAAATTTTTGTTATATTAATTTGATCTAACCATAAATAATCAGTTCTTTTCTAAATTGTTCCAATCTTTGTCACCACAAAGAGTATTTTGTAGTTCTAGTCATAATTATGTGCCTTGGTAGGTAGACTCTATTATATTAATAGATATTGTATTAATTCCATACATAAAATTATTCCATAGTTTATATATAGCCTACCTATATTTCAAAAGAAATGAAATTTCTTATTTTGCCTTTTTATTCTGGATTTTATCTGTGAGCTATAGAAAGGATGATGATTTTGTTGATTTATTTTTTGGTTTTGATTTTTAAAATAATTTTTAAAATTTCTATTCATCTAAGTTGGAATTTTTGTTGTTGCTTTCTAAGTTTCTTTTTTAGTTGCATATTTTCTCTATTTTCTTTTTTTACTGGTAGAAGTTTTTGTAGTGATGTATTTTCCTCTAAAAATTGTTTTAATTATATGCCAAAAGTTTTGTTATATTGACTCATTGTTATGACTAATGAAATTATTTACCATCTCTATGATTTCTTCTTTGACATCAATTTCTTAGGATTAAATTATTTAGTCTTTAAATTTCAATTCTTTCTTCAAGGATCTCTTATTAATTATGTTTGTTACATTATGGGAAGTAAATAATGGATTCTATATTCTGCTTTTCCATATTCATAAGTGAGGTTAGAATCAGTTTTATAAATATGGTATTAACTATGTGTTCCCACCATTGAATCATTCTCAGATTTGACACATAGTCTTTATGTGTCACTTTTCAAGTTACTGTTAAAGATATAGAACAAATGGTCTCAGGCATAGCCCCAGAGAATTTAGTTACAGCTATTAGAATTTTTTTCCACCACCATCATCATTGTTGTCATTGCTCTGAGTTCTAAAATATTTCTTAGTTTACAAATCATTTTCATTAATATGAAACTCCTTAGGAAGACATAAAGTTATTCAAAACTCACTGGGTGTAGCTGTTCAATCAGATATAAATTGATCAAACAGCCTACTCTAATTGCAATCCTCTTATCCACAAAAATATTGTAGAATATTTTGTCAAATGCCTGGTTGAAATCAATATATACATGACTTTCCCCCCATTCTATCAACTTTATTTTCTTTTTAACTACTCCTGTGATTTCATTGGTTTAAGAAAGTGACATTTAAGAAATTTCTTCCACCAAGAAATTACTTCCTGGATTGGCAACTGTTCAAGTTCTCTCCTCGTAAAAATGAGAAATTAGGATCACATCAACAATATGGAACTTAAAATCAGGTCCTTGAAAACTGACTCTGAGTATGTTTTTCTCCTATTGAGATTAGGTATTCGATTCTCTATTTTTTTCTTTTAAGCTGAATATCATTACATATACATATAAATATATGTGGGGGAAATATTTATATGTATATGTAATGATGCTCAGTTTAATATGTATATATGTATAAAACTTTATCCATTTCATTCGTTACCAGTTTCATTTACATATAATTGAGCAAATTAGGTTATATTAATTTCATTTTCTTTCTTCATTTGTTTTTTCTCCATTGTGTTATGTAGTGTCTCATTAGCCTAATAATTCATTTTGCAAAGTAATAAATCCTGCTTTCCACAACTTATTCTTAGTGAACACTCATTGGCTTACAATAATCATTTTCCATATGTCCATAAATAATAATTTATTGTAGATTTTCCCCTGAAAATCTATCAATATGTTATGTTTCAGAATATATATATATATATTATATATATATATGTATATATATATATATTACCTTTTGAATGTCAGGATCATATTAGCATATTAGCATTCCTCCAATCTTTTGGCAATTTTTTTTTAAAGAACTCCCACAAATGATATACAATGTTGACATTGTTGTAATGATGCGTTAAGTGATCACTATGTACAATTAGCTTACTAGATGATGGCTGGAAAACAATATTAAGTCTTTACATAAGCTAATTTTGTTAACTAGATAAATCTGGGAACTTCAGGTGAATTTATTTTTGTAGTAATACATTTTATATTATTGGCTTCTGATTTCTGTTCATAGAAAAAGAGATAGGTAATATACGTGATAGATATAGATGGATTATTATGATATTGTGATACAGACTAATTATATATATATACATATATATAATATTTAATATGCAGTCAAAAAAATTTTAAATCCCCCCCCCCAAAAAAAAAAAAACTAAATCACAGGATGTATATGAGTGTATGTGTGTTCATATTTCTGTGCATTTGGGGGGGGGGGGAGTGAATGCAGGAGATATGAATTACTTTCAGTTTGTGTTTTTGTATTTTATTGTTAACTCCAGATATTTGTACTTATTTCTGTGGCATTTCCTTTTGTTTTTATTTACCTCAAACTTTAACAACCAAACTGAAAAATTAGCTGATTATTTCATATTAATTAAACTATGTTGCATTGTAGGTTACATAACTGATCAGAATTACATTTTCTCTCTGTGGTTTCAACTGAAAAGAACAATGTAGTACTAAAAGTCTTTTCAACACTGATCCCTTGAAGTTATTTTTGTAACTGTAAACATAGCTTATAAGTATGATATTTTGGTGTTAGAAAATCTTTAGGATTTGCAATTGTTTCTACCAAAGATAAAGTCATTCCATACACATGAATTTGGGGCCGATCCATTTCAGGTAACATCAAATTACTCATATCTAAGCCAAGTTGCTTGAAACTATGCTTACTACCAACTATCTGGGAAGGATAACATATCAACTGCATAACAGAAAAGCAACAGTTGCTTCTGATAATCTTAATGAGTGCCAATAATCCTAATCAACATTTATTATTCTTTGCATATAAAAAGCTAAAAGAACCCAAGCCAATTTTTCCAATAGAGTTAGTTGACATCATTCTGGGACACAACAATGTATCTCTAGGGAGTTTGGTTTGCTTGGTTCTCTGTGTTACATGTTTTAAAATCTGATGAATCAGCCCAAGAGGCAGTTACCTGAAGTCTTAGGGAACAAAGCATACCATTTTTGCAATGATCTCTGATCAACTGTTAATGACAGATGCATTCTCAACAAAATTTTCTAAGCCTATCCCTGTATCAGAGGTATTAGGGTCCTGGTAGTCAGTGGGCAAGGAGTCCATGCAATGTTTTAGAGTATCTGAGTTTGTCTTCTGCCAACCCTGCCTACCATATCATCAGCTTTATTCACAATTTCTCAACTATTTATTTCCATTTCTCGTGCATTTCCCACCAATGGGGAATATTACCATTAAGCCACAGGAACATTTTGTTTTGTGATAAGAATTTGTGTTGTTCTTTCTGCCTTTGCTCCTATTCTAACAATTTCAAAGGATGCTGATACTTATTTTAGTACCATCCCAATGTGTGTTTCTTCCTATGCTACTGTAACAGATCAGCTATATTCACAGTTTTCTGTGTGCTGGCTGTTGTGACAGATGCCTCAATTTGAGCCAAAGGAGAAGATTGCACCAATACTGGAACTCAGTATCTGTTATCTGCTTTGTCCTCATTTCTCCCAGTGCCAAGATTAACATAGCCTTGGCAGCAACTACCCTGTTTAAGGCCTTGGTCTATTCAGCCAAATTCTTCCCGTATTTCAGGCCAATGGAAAGTCCTACTTTTCTTTGATTTCTGTTCATCTCAGTATTTGGCTACAATGCTAGGAGTGGGGAAATCTGTAGACATTCCACCTGTACTCAATCAGTGTTTCTTAGTACATAAACCTGTTTAAATCCTGCTATCAGTGGTCTTTGAAACTACATATTCTTTGGAAGAGAGGGGGAGACTAGAGTCATCAGAAATTACAATTCATATCTCTAAAGTGCCATGAACAAGAATGCTAATTCACACAAAGGACTTTCTCCTAGAGAATTCATTATGAAAATGGAAGCTCCAAATATAACAGAATACTTATGGAAGTGGCTGGGTTGGGGGGAAAGGTAGAGTTTAAGTTCCAACATTAGCACACACAAAAAAAATCTTGGAGTCTCTTCAAAAAAGTTCATTCTTAAAGTATAATTCTGAAGTATGGCTATAGGTTTCTAAAACAGTGAAACAATCCAACTTCACAACTCCTTAATGTTCAAATAGTGATTAAGACCTATCCAACCTTCTTTGTGGGATCTTTCATGTTCATGCCTCTATTTCTATTCCTACTATCACTTCCTTGATCTAGTATGTGATCATAATATCTTTATTAAAATTATTTGAATCTACCTTTATATGCCTTGAAATTGTCCAACCCACAGTTTACCAATCAAGTCAGATTAACATCAAAAACCCTCCAGAGAAGGCAGAGACCTTTGCAAGAAAGGCTTAGGTGCACTTAAACTATTTCTGCTCTGCCTCAACTGGCTCAGGTCTTAATTTTGAGTCTAACCAAAGACTGTTTTCGGTTCCCCAAATTACATTAAATTTATACATATCCACTGTATTTCAATCAATCTTATCAGGGAACTTTTATGTGCTGGTATTAGAATTCTTACAAGGTGCTAAGTCAGTTATCTAATTTAGCATGGTACTTAACAGTTCTCTAGTTCACTAATGTACTTAGTATTTATTAGAGTTCTACAAGATTCACACCTTTAAAAGAGCATATATAAGCTAGGAGCCTCAACCAGGATTCAGTCCAGGACATTCAGAAGTCAGGAAGGACAAGCCCACTAAAGGATAAGCCCACTCTCAGAGGCAGAGACAAATTCAGTCCATTTTCCACCTTTGTGCTGGCTGAAGGCTGAAGCTGGCAGAGGCAAAGGACTAGCAGCAAGAGCTCTCGGAACCAAGGAGAGGGATAGACCTCTACAAAAGCTAATTGGGCCCAAGGAAGGAGACAATATTTGAAAGAGAAAATAAAGGATTTTGACTTTAATTCCTGGCTGCATTTGAGGTGATTATCATTCTGAACTGAAACTAAGGCTGCCTCCAGAAGCCCCCCAACAAACCTGCTCCCAGAGAACATTATATTTTGGAGAAGAACATTACATTTTGGGGCCTGAACGTGGGACCAAGAACCTTCATCTGTGACCCAGAAATTAGGGTGAGTACAACAAGGAAACTTTGTTAAAGGGCTAAAATAGTATTTCAGCTAAAATGGGATAGATGTTTAGAAAACAGCCTTCTGTTTCTCTTCAAGGAAAATGCGTAAAGAGCACTGTCAGAGTTATGAAAAGCTAAGGTTTGATTATAATTTGGGAGCAGATCACAGAACTTTTAAAAACTGTACAGTACACATCTCCTTGGTTCTCTAAGGAAAAAGAATTGCATCTAGAGGAATAGAAATTAGTAGGAGAGCAATTATGTCAATACTACAATGAAAATGGACCTGACTCAATTTCCAAAGACAAACTTAATACATATAATTTAATACAACTGCCTTTACAAAATTATATAAGTTACAGAATAAGGAAAAAAGATGAAAGAGCAGGAGGGGAGGATCCAACTAAACTAGATGAAAAAGATGAAGAATCAGATAAGAATGGAGTTAAGTACAATTTTGAGTGTGAAGCTTCACAGCAGGAGAAATTAGGTCATCCCCCATCTCCTGACCTACTTCCCTCAATTAACCCTTCTTGGGTGGAGGGACAAGGAGGAGGGGGAGAGGCAGTAACACAATCAGCAGCACCTATGAAGCAGCCTATGAAAAAATTACAAAAGGCATTGGTTAAGGCAAAGAGAGAAGGACACGATATAACTGATTTAAAAATAAATGCATACTCTGTGATTGAAGAGCTTGATTCTTTAGGTTAAAAAAGGAAACGATACACTCCTTTTGATTTGGAAAAAAATAAGGATTTGAAAAAGGGTTGCATTCTTTAAGGGGCTACATCTTCTTATGTTAAGATGTTACTAAACAGTTTGACTTATGAAATCTTAATTTTGAGTGATTGGAAATCCATAGCAAGGACATGTTTAGAACCTGGACAAAACTTGTTGTGGCTTTCAGAATATCATGAGTTATGTAGGATTCAAGCCAGACACAATAGGCAAACAGGAGTTAATGTACAAATCACGTTTGACCAACTAGCCGGTGAAGGTCAGTATGGAGAGAATTCAGAACAGATTAATTACCCCACCACAAATTATGAACAGATAGCTACTGCTGCAACAAAAGCTTGGGATTCTTTCCCAGAGAAAGATGGAGGTAAAGCCTTCACAAAAATAGAGCAAGGTCCCAATGACCCCTTTGTGGATTTTGTGGGAGATTTGCAGACAGCTGTCACAAGAACCATTGGAGAAAAATACAGCTACAGAAATAATGACCAGACATCTGGCTAAGGAAAATGCTAATGAGGTTTGCAGAAGAATTATATAGGGACTACACAAAAATGCTCCTTTAGAGGAGATCATAAGACGCTGTGCCACAGTGGGCACAAATGCTTATTATACCCAGACTATGATGAACATGTGAAGACAGGGTCTCTCTTGGCAAGGGACTTCTAGAAAAAATTGTCTATTTTTTTTAGTGTGGAAAAGTTGGACATTTGAGAGCCCAGTATAAGTATAGAAATAGAGTGCGAGGACAGGGTGAGAGAAGACCTAAAACCCTATGTCAAAAATGCAACCAAGGCTTCCACTAGGCCTCAGAATGTAGATTGACCCAGAGAAATGAGAGGCAGGGCTCATCCCCAAGATACAAAAGACAGGTGGGGCATGATGGCATCTAAGTTTACACCCAGAGAGTCTTTAGAAGGTCAGGACTCTAATGTGATATATCAACCAAAAAGCAATTACATGGCAGAAAGGGATTAGATGATCAGTCAGCCAAAAATCAATCAGATAGAAGAAAGGGATTACAATTGGGGAGAATATAGGCTTTTTAAACCAATAGGGCAGTGTCCAGTGCAAATGGCTCCAATAACCATCAGGAATCATTGGATTCCCTAACACAAGATGAGACTATTTCAGGACTTCAAAGTTTGCAGGAATTATTGGATTCCTGGCACATGAACTAATGGACAATAAATTCCTTTTGAACTATTTCTAGGAATTATGGACATGTATAAATCCTCATGTTGATTGATGTTATTTGTTACATTACTACAAGCCTGTGTTATGTTACTATGTTCTTATGCAATTTATGTAATTATGTGTAATACCTCTTGTATTGATGGATTTATGTATACCTGTTTTAAGAGTGAGCCACTTCAGAAACTCGCTAATCTGATTTGATTTCCCATTTCCTCTGGTGTTTTCATCTCCCTTCCTGAGATGTCAGGGAAGGTGTGATCACCTCTTTTTATGGTGTTTTCACTCCTTTTTTGAGCAGTCAGGGAAGATGTGATCAGATTCTTTTGGGGGGTTCTCACCTCTTTGAGAAGTCAGGGAGATCATGACCAACTATGTTCTAAAATGAAAAGAAAGTGTGAGATGTTAGAATTCTTACAAGGTGCTAAGTCAGTTATCTAATTTAGCCTGGTACTTCACAGTTGTCTAGTTCACTAATGTACTTAGTACTTATTAGAGTTCTTCAAGATTCGCACCTTTAAGAGAGCATATATAACCTAGGAGACTCAAGCAGGATTCAGTCTGGGACATTCAGAAGTCAGGAAGGACAAGCCCACTAGGAGCTCTGAGCCTCAGCCAAGATTCAGTAGAGGAGATTCACAAGTCAGAGAAGGCAGCTTAAGCTCTTGGAACCAATGAGAGAGATAGGCCTCTATTAAAGCTAACCGGGCTCCAGGAAAAGATTCAAGAATTTGAAGGAGAAAATAAAGGATTTGGACTTTAACTCCTGGCTGCATTTGGGGTATTTACTGAACTGAAACTAGGCTGCGTCCAGAAGCCCCCCAAGGAACCTGCTCCCAGAGAACATTATATTTTAGAGAAGAATATTACAGGCTGGTACTGTTATCTAAACTCTGTATAATATAAACCTAACAGATATGAGGAGGGAATAAAACCTTCCCATCTCTCTCCTCTGCCAAATGACCTAATAAAACTTTCTCTAAAACTTTTTCAGGTTTTGGGGTTTTTTCTTAATCAATACCAGCACATATCCCTCCATCTCTGGTCTATTGAATAGTTTCCTGAATAACCTCCCTGCTCAACCTTTCAAGCATTTTGCCTCCAATCTATTGTGTGTGTTGTTTCCTCACTAATGCCCATAAAACTTTGCATTCACCAAGTGTTTCATCACATCTACACAAAGATCTCATATATTACACTGATGTTACAATTTTACTCATGCCTTTCCCCCTACAAAGAATGAATTCTCTTAATTTTCACCTGTACTTATCTGAATCCTATCTGTTCTTCAAATCCTATCCCCTTCCTGAAATTCAAATCCCTATAGTCAGTGAGCTCAAACTTCTTTGAATTTATATAGCATTTATCACTTCTGCTGATTGACATTTATACTATATTATACTGTTATTTAGATTTTCATAGATTTTCATTTATCTTCCCATTTAAATTGTAAACAGTATGAGGACAAGACCTCTTTTGCTTTGTATTCAAGCAAATCTTCAAAAGATCTTAATAAAGTAGTTACAACATGATAGGTAATATATATTTTTTCAAATAATAAATGAATGATAGGATTTGTTCCTTAGATAAACATTTTGTTTTGCAAAAAACCTCAATTTTTTGTGTGTGTGTGGAAGATTTAATATTTGTCTATCATGATGATGTGGCTGATGTAGACCCCAGATGATGGTAGGCACCAAAAGTTGGAGATTGGCCATGTAAAGAATTCACAGTGTCCATTCTCTTTGATTTATTTAAGGGAATAGGTTACAGACAAAATTAAGGGATACAATAGACACTAGGAATGGTAAATATGAAACAGAGGAAAGGGTTTTCAATAATTAATGATGGAAAGGGAAAATTCAATAGAACTTGGTATTTACCAGGAGAAAGGAAGCACCCCAGGAGGAGGGCATGTCCTTAGCTAGCAGGCTAAATCCTGAAAGGAACTTGGCACCCTAAACGAGTTAGTTACCTATAAAAGGGAGAAGTGGGGTAGAGTAGCATAGTGGACTTAGGAGAGATACCACATGACATGGGGAAGGCATGAGTAAAATTATAACATCAGTGTAGTATATGAGATCCTTGTGTAGATGTGATGAAACATTTGGTGAATGTAAAGTTTTAAGGGGATTAGTGAGGAAATAGCATACAATAGATTGGAGGAAAAATGCTTGAAAGGTTGGGCAGGCAAAAAATTATCAAATTGTGCATACCCTTTGATCCAGCAGTGTTTCTATTGGGCTTATATCCCAAAGAAATACTAAAGAAGGGAAAGGGACCTGTATGTGCCAAAATGTTTGTAGCAGCCCTGTTTGTAGTGGCTAGAAACTGGAAAATGAATGGATGCCCATCAATTGGAGAATGGCTGGGTAAATTGTGGTATATGAATGTTATGGAATATTATTGTTCTGTAAGAAATGACCAGCAGGATGAATACAGAGAGGACTGGCGAGACTTACATGAACTGATGCTAAGTGAGATGAGCAGAACCAGGAGATCATTATACACTTCGACAACGATATTGTATGAGGACATATTTTGATGGAAGTGGATTTCTTTGACAAAGAGACCTGAGTTTCAATTGATAAATGATGGACAAAAGCAGCTACACCCAAAGAAAGAACACTGGGAAACGAATGTAAACTATCTGCATTTTTGTTTTTCTTCCCAGATTATTTATACCTTCTGAATCCAATTCTCCCTACGCAACAAGAGAACTGTTCGGTTCTGCAAACATATATTGTATCTAGGATATACTGCAACATATCCAACATATAAAGGACTGCTTGCCATCTAGGGGAGGGGGTGGAGGGAGGGAGGGGAAAAAAAATCGGAACAGAAACGAGTGTCAATATAATGTAATTATTAAATAAAAAATTAAAAAAAAAAAAGAAAGGTTGGGCAGGGAGGTTATTCAGGAAACTATTCAATAGACCAGAGATGGAGGGATATGTGCTGGTATTGATCAAGAAAAAAACCCAAAACCTGAAAAAGTTTTAGAGAAAATTTTATTAGGTCATTATCAATAGATAAGCAGAAAGACACTATGAGAAAGAGTGTTGTGGTACACTTACCCAATGGAGAGCAATGAGTATGGCATGGACATAAGTAGATTTTATAGGAAAATTAAACCTCAAAGACATGACTGGGATTTCTGACAGGACAGGGCACAGTAAGGCTGCCCAAGATCCCTACAGAGATGGACCTCAAAGATTTGACATAACTTGGATTTCTGACTAGATTAGCTCCCCAGAGAGTGAGACTCTGGAGATAAACTGATGTCTATCAGTGCCTTCTCTCTTTCTGCCTCAGATATCAATTCTTCAGTTTCTCTCTGCCAAACACATTCAACATTCAGCACTTCAGCAATGTTTGGTATGTAGTAATAAGCAAACAACAAAGATTTATTGCTTTGATGTCAACCATGTGTAATTCTTAGTTTATTCAAGAAGTGTTCTTTGATTTCATTTCTCATTCCAAAAAGATTTTTCTTTCCCTTCCTATCTCCTTTTCCTATATTATTTATCAAAATGACTGATTATTTCCTATGATTAAATAATTAACATTCTCTTCTTTCCTTTTTTTCTTTTTCTTCTTTTTCTAATTATCAAAATTCTCTTACTCTTTAAGGATCTTAATACCATATATTTAGAGCTGAAAGGTCCCTTAGAGATCCCTCATATCACATCTTCATTGTATAGTTTTGGAAACTAAGGCCTAGACACTTGTTAAAGTTTATATGGGTAATAAAGCTAGGCTTTGATTCCCTTTCTTCTCACTCCCAACACCACCATCCATATTACCAGACAACTTCACCTCATTAAATTCCATGAAGCAGAGGTATACATAATTCCCAAGTTGGCTATCTTACAGTAACAGTGAAACTACAACAGTGCCAACACCATTGGTTTTGGTCATAAGAGCTGAAGTGACATGGGCAAGAAAATTTCATGATAAGGCAGACTGAATTCATTTATGAAGGAAAATACTCCAGCAAGAGCAAAATCTCATCTTCAAGATTTGGGGATAAAGTCAAGGAAGACTTGTAAAAACTTAGAAAGAAGAGAGTATCAAAATGAACAGGGTGATTTGCAGAATGAAGAGCAATTGAGAGTTCATGAAGGATGAAAATTGAGTAAAGACCATTAGATTTGGCAATTGAGGGATCGGTTACTTTGGAAAGACTGGTTTCCTCATTTATAAAAATAAGAATGGCATTGTTGAATTCAGTAACCAGAAAGGGTTAATTTGACTTCACTGACTCCATAGTTGGAGCTGATCTGGTGATATCACTGAAAACTCTCTGCACAGAAAGCTAGTTGTTGTGAACACATATCAATCCCTTCCTAGCCTTTGGCTACTTTACAATTTAACTCCTCTCTGTCAACATCTCTCCCAAGCACTTTGCCCAGTTGAACTGTATTTAAACCCTGTTCCTTCTGTTCCTGTCAGGCACTCCAGAACTCCTATTCTGTTTGGTGTCCCAAATTGCAATTCCCTTTCCTCAGTTAAAGTTTTTTTTTAATTGTTGTGACTTTGGTTGTCTTCTTTATTCCAGGTTGGCTATACCTAACTTTACTTTGAAGATCAAATGAGATGATTGATACATGTAAAACTCTTTATAAACTCAAAGCACCATATAACTGCTTGGTGATAGTAATGTTGCTTTTGTTGCTATTATTTGGACTTAGAGTCAGCAAATATTCTTGGATTCAAGATTCATCTTGAATAATTGTTAGCAATCTGATCATGGGCATGTCTCTTCACATATCTAAACATCAATTTCCTCCTGGACGAATACCTCAAGAGGAAAACTGTGTGAAATGTGCTTAAACTATGAAATTGAAATATAAACTATTATAAAACTACACGAAATTTCTTGTAGGGGAGTTGTTGCCAGGACTAGGGGAAAAGCATCTATGGAAGTAAGGCATCTTAAATCAGCTCTTGTGACATTGGGCTAGCTTCTGCTAGCCTCAAACATGCTCTTGGTATTTCAACAGTCATTCCTCCAGAGAGGGCAGGAACATCTATATCAGCAGGATGGGGAGCTTCATGAGGTTGAGATATTCTGGAGGTTCCCACTCCCAGATTCTTAAATATTGGGATAATTTTCCAAGGACTTGCCAGTGGTAAAATCTGTTGTGCAACTTTTTCTATTTACTATTTATTTTCAATTATTATGAACACTACAGCAGTGGTCTCATTTGTGAAAAAGAAAAGTCACAAAAAAATTTTAAAATTCCATGGAGCTACTAAATAATAACATACTTTGATTCACAATCCACATTGACTCAGGTTTAGAGGCAAGATATCACCATTTTTCCAGTAATGGAAGTATTTTGTAAGACAATTTGCAGTTATAGGGTACATTAAATGAAGAGTGAGGCTATAACTCCATTTTGATTTTGCATTTTCCTCAGTAAATTCAAAGAACTCATTCCACACTTCTAAGAGTTTATCATGCTTCTTTTAAGTCATTCCCAATAATAGAAACAATCATGGAATTTTCATTTTGATCATATTATTCAATTCTTTTCTGTTATCATCTTACAAGGGACTAAAATATGTTTAAAGTTTATAGACATGTCATTTTTTTTTAAATAAAACTGTTCTTTTAAAATAGCACTGACTTGGAAAAGAGAAAGCCTGGAATTTTTGCCCTGAATCTACCATTCACCAGATGTATGATCTTAAGCAATTTATATAACTTCTCTGCATCTCAGTTTTCTCAAATGTAAATTGAAGCATTTGAGTATTTATTGTGTGCATTAACTTTTACAAAAGTTGTTTCCATACACCTACTCTCTAAAATACATAGTACAAATATTATTATACCTGTAGACAAGAAACATTTAGGGTTTGTGACTTGCCCATAGTTATTCAGATAGTGAGAGTTCAAAGTAATAATAAAAAACAGATTTCCTGACTCTAAGGAAAATGTTTTCCCTTTGTTATCCTTTTTTTATTGCTATAAGTCTTGTAATACTCCTTATTTCTCCAATATCTCAAGACTCCTATGATTAGGAAAAAAGAGTTAAATTTTAAAAGGATAGAATGATTTTTTAAAAAGAATTTTATTCATATTTCCTGGGTTTCTATAATCTTAATTTCACCTATATAAACCTGTGTTTATGTAACCTGAATTGTCCCCTATCACCTTCTAAAAGAACCATCTATATGACAAATATTTTTTTAAATGAGAAAAAAAAAACAATGAAGGAGAAAAACCAGCAAAATAAATTCTTTGAAATAATTGGGCATTATATGCAATATTCCACACCTGTGGAGTACCTCATCTTTATTTCTGAAGACTTTTTTAATATCCTTTTTTTGTGGTGAACGTTGTTCTTCATAATTCTTGAATATTCATTTTTTTCTTTTTATTTTTTAAGTAAATTAATTTAATTTTTTGTTTTGTTTTTCTAACATGGCTAATATGGAAATGTTTTACATGACTTTACATGTATAATGTGCTCTTATCACTTGCCTTCTCAATGGATGCAAAATAGCCTAGAAAAAGACAGGGAAGTTGGGACTGAAAATTTAAAAATAAATGTTATATTATGTTTTTGTTTTTATATCACCTAAATTTCCCCTATATTTGACCTATTACTCCCTCCCAGAAAGCAATTCATTATTTTTTGCGATTCATTTTTTTAAAAAAGAATTTTTTTGATAATAATACTTTTTAAAAATATTTTATTTTATTTTATTTAATAATAACTTTGTATTGACAGAATCCATGCCAGGGGAATTTTTTTACAACATTATTTCTTGCACTCGCTTCTGTTCTGATTTTTCCCCTCCCTCCCTCCACCCCCTCCCCTAGATGGCAAGCAGTCCTATATATGTTAGATATGTTGCAGTATATCCTAGATACAATATATTTTTGCAGAACCGAATAGTTCTCTTGTTGCACAGGGAGAATTGGATTCAGAAGGTAAAAATAACCCGGGAAGAAAAACAAAAATGCAAATAATTCATATTCGTTTCCCAGTGTTCTTTCTTTGGATGTAGGTGCTTCTGTCCATCATTTATCAATTGAAACTCAATTATGTCTCTTTGTCAAAGAAATCCACTTCCATCAGAATACATCCTCATACAACATCGTTGTCGAAGTGTATAATGATCTCCTGGTTCTGCTCATCTCACTTAGCATCAGTCCATGTAGGTCTCTCCAAGCCTCTCTGTATTCATCCTGCTGGTCATTCCTTACAGAGCAATAATATTCCATAACATTCATATACCACAATTTACCCAGCCATTCTCCAATTGATGGGCATCCATTCAATTTCCAGTTTCTAGCCACTACAAACAGGGCTGCCACAAACATTTGACCTATTACTCCCTCCCAGAAAGCAATTCATTTTTTTTGCGATTCATGTTTTAAAAAAGAAATTTTAAGGTAAAAAAAAAAATTAATCATTCCATAAAAACAAAGTTAGACAGTATAACAGCATATATCATGTTCTACAACTATGGATTCTTCTCCCTCATGCATTATATCTTTTCAGTTTCCTTCTCCAATACACATAGAAATTTTTGAAAAAAACTAGAAAGATGTAATTTCTCACAACATTCACAATATTTAGTTTTGATTTTTTTGTGATTACTATTTATTCCATTTATACTGTTGTAGTCATTGCTTAAATTGTTTTCTTGACAACTTCACTTTGCATCTATTTGTGAAAAAAACACATACTTCTCTATATTTATCCCATTCATTATTGCCTCCAGTAAAGTAATATTCCATTTTATTTGTGTATCACAGTTTGTTGAGCCATTCTCTAATCAATTGGTATCTAATTTGTTGCCACTTCTTTGCCACCATAAATAATAATAATAATAATAGTAAGTTGCCATGGATATTTTCATGGATATAGTTCCCTTCTTTTTGTCTTTAATGTGCCTATAATTCTGTTCTTTACATTAAATCTTTACCTCTTTGGAATCTGGCTTCTAATCTCATTATTTAATTGAAAAATCTCCTACTAAAGTTATCAATTATATAATAAACTTTTCCCAATATTTATCCTACTTGGCTTCTGCAACCTTTGACATTCAATATTACCATGTTGTCTTCGAAATTCTTTTCTCTTTAGATTTTTGTGACATTGTTCCATCTTAGTTTTCCTCCTACTTATCACAGCATTCCTTTTCAATCTTTTTTGGTAGATCTTCATACTAGGTCATGTGAATTAACCATAGGTGTCCTCACAGTTAAGTTTGGGGTTCCTTTTTCATTTCCCTCTAGGATATTTTGCATGGTGATCTCATAAACTCCCATAGATTCAATTATCATCTCTATAATTCTCAGATTTACCAATTCTGTGCTAAAGTTTCTGTTCACCTCTAGCCTGGCATCTCCAACTGCATTTTGGATATCTTGAGCTGGATGCCTAAACTCAACATGTCTAAAACTAAATGTCTTTTTCCCTTCAAATCTTCCCCCTTTCCTAAATTATTTTTTATTGTTAATCATCATTCCCCCAGTCATTTAGACTTAAAAACCAGATATCCTGTACTTCTCACTTTCTCTTACCTTCCCAAACATAATCAATTGACAAAGTCCTCTAAATGTTACCTTTGAAATATGTTTCATATATGACTTCTTTTCTCCACTGACACTGACAACCACCTGTGTATGTTCCCTCATCATTTCACAATTAGATGATTCTAATAGCTTCATAGATTAGGCTCCCTAAATCAAATTTCTCTCCATTCCAATTTATCCACTCTAATGCATCTTTAAAATTAATTTTCTCAAAGTATAGAGCCGACCAAATCACGTCATTACTTAGCACACTCTAGTGGCTCCCTATTATCTCAAGGATCAAAAAGTAAACTCTTTGACTTGACTTTTGAAACCTCCATAATCTGATCCTTTTCTACCTCTCTACTTTTCTTCTCAATTATTTTCCTACAAATACTCTGTGATCTAGTTATCCTGGCCCTGCTCAAAGATTTGCACACAATCTTCCACAATCTGACTCTGGGCATTGTCACTGGCTGTTCCCCAGGCCTGAAACTCTCTCCTCTCTATTCAATATCTGCCTTTTCTGCTTTCCATCAGGAACCAATTAAAATCCCATTTTATACACGAAATTTTCCTCAATGCTCCTTAATCATAATGCCTTCTCTTTAAGATTGTCTCCAATTTATCCTTCCTCTATCCCACTGAATGTAGCCATTTCTACATTGTTTTCCTCATTAGAGATTGAGCTCATTATTAGATAGATTGGATATTTGCCTTTCTTTGAATATTCAATGCTTAACACAGTCCTTGGTATATACTAGGCACTTAATAAATTCATGGTAACTTGCTTTTCATCTTTATAATATGTGTATATAATATGTGGAATCTCTAGATCAAAGGTTAAAGACACTTTTAGCAGTTTTCTTTCTTTAAAATTGCTCCCCATCATAATTATGCTATTTCATAGTTCCACCAATAACTCATTAATGGGGTAAATAGATTTTTTTTTCAAAATACTTTATAATAATAAAGGGTTTGTATCCCACCTTGCCAAGCTGTTTATCAATATTAAGCCCAATGAGATTCTTCAGTAGCACTACAAATGGACTACTGTTTCTCAAATCACATTAGACAAAAGAAAATAATTACAAGTGATAACTGAAGCCTCAACCTGGAACTGTGTTAAGTGAATGTAATGAGTGAAGAGGGAAGACACATAGGAAAAGAAAGGTTGAAATTGAACTGTCAGAATGTTGAACAAGAAGACCACATCAAAGTACAAAATTGGTCAGATTCTTTTTAGAGTTAACATTACCAGGCAGAGGCAATGCCATTTCATTTACAAAATCATGACTGATTTATTATACTTCAGGAAGGAAAGTATGAATGAAGGCAACATCCCCCTGCCCCAGTCACTCCTTGAGAGTCACACATTCATTTCAAGCTGAAATAAGCAAATGCTCAACTTATAAACTTAAGACTCATTAATGTTACACTCGACCACTTTTTTTCATTTCTTTTTATTGCAGTAGCTATGCTCCTGATGTATTTGTGAACATTGGCAAAAATCTCTTCCTGTGTACCTCTTTGTTCTTTTCCTATCATTTATTTATGGGGAAAGGGATAAAGTAGGAGATGAAACAATTTGTCCCTGCCAGAAAGCAAATTATAATGAATGGGTTTCTTTAGACATAGTAAAAAAAAATCTTGGATATTTTTGTCAGAAAATGTCCACAGGCTTTTGTATACCTTGTAACCACATTATACAAATTGTTTCACCTAAAGTACTATAATAGTCCTTGAGACTGTCAAATTCACTTAAAATCAGCATTACCTGTATTGCCCATACAGGAAACAACATCCAGAGGGCAAATGTGACAAACAAATATGTATTTAACAAAACTAGTTACTTTAGAAAGAACCCAAGTCTCTTATGCCCAAAGGTTTTTAATGTTTTGCATCAATACTTCATTATGCTTCTACGCCAGCTTGGAAACTAGTAGCAGCAAGTTCTATTTTTAGATGATAATACTTAGAAATCAAACTGTGCTAAGTCTATAACAGGGCACCCTGCCGTATGCATGTCCCCAGTAGTATCCATGATCTCCAAATACTAGCTATATAGCCATGAGAAAGTCCCTGAATTTCTTTCAGGGGAGTTTCCTGGATTCTAAAATGGGGAGGGTGCCTACTTTCCATAGTCATTGTGAAGAAATTGCTTTCTAACCCTTAGAATGCTATTTAGTGTCTTAGTGATGAGGTCTGGATAGCTAGGTGGGCTTTGACAGAGAGAACCTGAATTACAGTAAATAATCTGAAATCCCTGAAGGAAGCAGGGAGGAGCACTGATAGGATTATAAATGGACCTTTAGATTTTGATTAGGTCTTTAGTTGAAGTAGACTTTTATTACAATCTGACTCCTGATTGAATTCCTAACCTGATTCTTTCTATTAACAAAACCATCATAACTTCACAGTTACTATATTGAATCAGAAAGCCAAATCATGATGTCAACTCCACTCCCACCCCTGGTTATATTTGTCCTATGAAAGAACCTATTTGTACCTCATTAGCTTGCTAATGCCTATTAGGACTCAACTCCTTTTTAGTTTTAGCCCAACAGTCAATGGTATAATCCTGCCTTGTGGTATCTCTTTATTTTAGCTGACTCATTTTTAGGGTTAGACTGCCTTATGAAATTAAGGGTTCATTGGAAATTTGTCTTAATGTGTCTTGCCCCTAGTTAATTGTGAGTTCCCCTAAGGAACTTGTCTTTTCTCCTCGTTAATTGCTAAAACTCCTTTTCCTTGCTAAAACTCCTCATGGATTTAGCTGGTTGTTAGTAGTGTAATAAAATCTTTGCCTCTTGATTTGGAAAGCCTGCAAATTCTTTTTTCACAACTCACACCAACCTGTAACTCCCAATATATTTTGGGGTAAAATTCCTTCTTTTTTCAACATTTGTGTAAACCCCATGATTTTAGTGACCTATATGGGGAGTACTGAAACCCCAATATGTTGGGGGGTTCAGCATCCATGTACTCCCATCATATTGGTGTTGAACCCCATTAATTGGATCTAACTAGCCCAGAGCCTCAGATGTTACCTAAACCAATATCTTCCTTTATAGTTGTAGAAATTGAAACTCTCAGAGAGGAAACCTTACCTAAGGCTGCAAAATCAATTAGTGACTCATCAGAATTCTAATCTAAATTTCTAGATTCCAAAGCCAGAATTCTTTTTTGCATTATCACATATTGTTTGGAAATGGAACAATAAATGAAAATACAATACTGCACACATCAGCAGGATGCTTAATTGTTAGATTTATTCAAACAGAAGATGGAAGAGGAAAGCCAAGAAGTT
Organism: Antechinus flavipes; assembly: GCF_016432865.1. Lineage (NCBI taxonomy): Eukaryota > Metazoa > Chordata > Mammalia > Dasyuromorphia > Dasyuridae > Antechinus > Antechinus flavipes. Next base: position 353,590,634 of record NC_067400.1, on the reverse strand, counting down.
TCTCAAGCTCTCCTAGTTTCCCTCAGAAACCATATGAAACCAAGTTTCTGAACAGTCTGACAGAATGAAACCACTCTCCAGCTCAAAATAAATTGGAAAAAAACTTCAAGAAAGATCACTTTCCCTGGGGTGAAAAGGATATTTAATCACAACAAACCAACAACTGAGGGCCTTGGTTCTGGCTCAATAGCAAATCAAACTAGGGGGCAACCCCTGGGACCAGATCAGAAGGCAAAATTTGGGAAACCAGGATGTTTCTTGGAAAGAGCAGGCAAAGCTACTCTTATAAACACAAGGGACCCCTGTGCACAGAGCTTCATGGGAAGCTTGGAACAGCACCCACTTTATGGGAGCTGAGCTGAACCATAAAAGTTAAAAAGAGAGAGAGAGAGAGAGAGAGAGAGAGAGAGAGAGAGAGAGAGAGAGAGAGAATACAAAAAGAAAAGGAAAGAAAATGAGAAAGAAAAAGAAAAGAATCTTGACCTGTAGAAAGCTACTATGGTGACAGGGCAGATCAAAACACAAACTTAGTAGAGGACAAAATATCCATAGAGGAAATATCAAAGATATGAATTGTCCTCAAGCCCAAAAAGGCTTCTTGAAAGTCCACATAAAAGACTTTAAAAGGCAAATAAGAGAGGTAGGAGAAAAACTGAGAAAAGAAATGATAAGTATGGAAAAGAGAAGTGACACCTTGAAAAAGGAAGGCAATTCTTTCAAAAATACAATTGGCAAAAACTTGGCAAAGATCCACTGAAGAAAATTTATTCTAACATAAAATTACCTCTATTGATTTTTTTTTGCTAAGTCCTTATATTTACTAAAAACAATTGGTTATCTAAATATGTTTTAACAGTATAACAGTGGTATTAAATTTCAATTTTATTCTCTCTAATGATTAGCCTAAATATGTGAAATCATAGGATTAAAAATTTAGGGCTAGAAAGAATCTTAGAGGTCATCTATCCAAACTCCCTATTTTATAGATGAGGAAACTGAGGCTCTGAAAAAATTTAAGTGATAAAACAAAAATTCAAATTGAGGTTTTCTGATTTAAATATTATTTTCTCTATTCCATCTTGATAAAGTCAACCCCAATTTTATATGGCCACAGAAGAGAGATACATAATAGATATTCTAAAATAGCCATTAGAGTAAAACTTTATCTAAACTTTGGAAGGTCAATTCTCCAAGAGTTTCCACAGCTGTGGATCATAACATCTGAAGGAGCTGCAGGAATGAGATAAATTGGAGGCAGAGGGAAGACAAAGAAAAGGATTCTCAGTGAGAGAGGTCAGAGAATAGCAACTGCCTCTCATTCTTCTTGTACCATCCTCTCACAAGAGGAGATCCGTTCTGGGTTGGAGCTCCAATAGCCACTATCAGGTGGTTCCTGTGTATTCCAACAGCTCTCCCATGTATTCCAACAAGAATGCATTATTTAGGAAATAGATTCTGATTTATTTATGTTGATAATACAATATGTTTGTAAATTCCAACTGAAGGAAAGAGATGGCTGCCAATTGATAAAGCATAAACTCTATAATGGGCATAAACATAATTGAAGCTCATTTCAACTTGCTAACTATCCAAGAGAATGCCTATCCTGTAATAGAAATCATGACATTCACTTGACTCATAGGTATTTGCCAATCTTAAATTACTTAACTATGTTGGTAGAGAGAAGACAAGATGTGGCAAATTACTTTTTCTAAGAAGTTCAAATTTACAAGTCCATTACATTAATCTTCACCATACTCTGGTCAACATCAAGGTCTTCATAAGTTTTCTTGGCAAAGGCTACATTACAAGTACATTCATAGACCAGAAAGATTTTTTGATGGGAATCTGGGTTGGATTCCTTGATCTAAATTGCTTAGGATGCTTAATATATAATATTCTTATTCAGTATATTACTCTTATTTTGTCAAAACACTCTATTATCTTTCTGTGAACAAGAAAAAGTAAACTTTGTTAATATACAGAATTTCTAATTAAAAGTCAAAGGAAAAAAGCTTATACACAATAGTATGGTACAATGTGCTACCCTTGGATTTAGAAGACATGAGTTCAAATTTTAATTCTGATACAATGTATAAGAACTCAGAAAAGTCTCAACCTCAATGAGTATCCATTTCCTCACATTAAAAATGCTTGGATTGGACTAGACAAACTCTAAAGTTCTCTACAACTCTGCAATTCTATGATCTAATAACCTACAACACTTTTATAAGAAATCTAGTTGAAATGGTAAATCTAGTTTCCAAGTTCTTCCAAACACATCTAGAAATAGACAAAGTTCACAAGGAAGAATTCCTAACAGTTATATAGTCAAAAGCTCTCTAAATAACTATTTCCACATTCAGTCTTGCCTGTGTTGCACCTTATATGGTATTTCTTTATCTCTATGTTAAGGAAGAAAGAATTGCAAGAAAGTCACCTGGTTTCCCCTTTGATGTTGTTTCTTAGGATCAGTTAGCCCTAATAGCTACTTATTCTGAGTGAGAAAAAAGAAGGATGAAGTGGAAGTGGAAGGAGAGGAATGAGAGTATTTCAATCTGTTTTATGAAAGCTTTATGAAAGATATGATGACCCCATCTCTCTTTTTTGACTCAGAATCTTGATGATTTAATCTAGACATAAACAAACAGCCATAGGTTCTATGCTAATTATTCAAATAATTCTCTGTTTCTGTGACAGAAATCTGTATTTTTTTTCTGGAGAAAAGTATTAATTCTTCCTCACATTAAGTAGTGAATATAAATTTCAATGCCCTTTTTATATTTTCTTCTTAACTCTCATTTTCTTTTCCTGTTTTTTTTTCTTTTTTTTTCTCCTTATTTGCCCCAAACGTGAAAGGACAGATATTTTGGGGTTAAAAAAGTCAACTTCATAAATACAAAAGATATGGGAAAAGTATAACTAGGTAAAATTAATCTGGAAAAAAATGTGGCACACAATAAGATATAGCACCCAAGAAATTTAGTGACATCTTAAACTACATTCAAAAAATTATGTCTCCCACAATAATGGTTAATAATTCTACTCTTTTATGTTCAGACCACAGCTAGATGGTTAACTTAGTTCTGGGCAACATCTTTTAGAAAGGACATTGATAAGCTGAAGAAAGTCCAGAGGAAACTATTAAATCTATCAAAGGACATTCAATTTATGATATGTGGGGACTAGTTGAAAGAACTGGGATAGTCAACCTGCAGAAGAGAAAAAATAAGTGTTGGCAGATATTGGGGGATAATTTCCCCCCTAGGAATGTGAAGGACCATTACATGGATGAGGAATTAACTTAATTTTTTTTTGAGAATTTCCCAAGGATGCTTGATTTTTGCCATCTTCCAAAGTAATATATTCTTTAGAACCTTAGAACTTCTGTACTTTTCTGTCTTCCCTTAATTTAACTTTCTATTGGGTTTATTCCTCCAATTAGATTTTCTCTATTTTTCTGTTTCTATTGTAGGTGCTTAGCACTGTGTTTGACAAATTGTAGATACTTATTCACTCATTAACTCATTCACATTCATTCATTCAATCTTTTATGAGAAAAAACTAAGAATAAAATATTTAGGCTCATTATAGGGGAAAAGGAGAAATTTTACTAACTATTTAAGTTACACAAAAATAGAATTTGAATGTATTTTCAAGCAGTAAGTTCCCTTTCACCCAAGATTGTTAGGCAAAATCTGGATAGATGGCTAATTGTCAAACATGATGAACAGCATATTCTTGTTCTGGTGAGAGTGAATGAAATGGCCACTGAGATTGCACTCTTGATATTGTACTATCTGAAAGAAGTAGTTAGAAAGAGGATAAATGAAGTAGGAAATTGCTCCAATTTCTTTTATTCTGCACCTCAAGCTCTGCACCCCCTTCCCATGATATGATCTTCATAACCATGTGGCCAAGACAGAAACTATATTGCAATGATTCTGCATACTTTGTTCATTATTTCAATACCATCTGGATCCTTGTCTTCTGCCATGTCACTTGATGCCAGTCAATTACTGGCAGGATGGTGCAATTTAGAAGCCTGCCAGCTGCCTTAGGAGATATGATCAAATCCACAAGATACTGATTCAGTGACAGAGGTCTCTCATTTCTCTTGCATTCTTATTGGCATATATTTGGGGCCAAATGAATTTAAGGAAGCTTCACATGCACAAATTTCTAGAAATGAATCCCATCTATCCTAGATGCCATGGTACATTTCCATAAAAGTAATAAAATCTCATCTGTCAGATAGTTAATTATAAACCTATTTTCTGAAAATATTAGATCTTGTGTACAGTGCATTGACAAAAATGTTAAAAATGTAATCTCTTTGCATGCATTTTCAAATGTGAACATTTCACACACTTGTATTTTCGATGTCAGAGCTTGCAACTTTTAAGCAGTAATCTGCCACCTAATTTGCATTTTTGTAACATGGAAAAATTCTCTCTAAAAGTACTCTCTTCTGAGTTGTATATATGTATGTGTGCATGTATCAGAAGCTATATTTCATTAAATAATTGAGAAAGAAGAAGTCCAATATAATCTATTTTGGGAACACATTAGAATGTGCCAATTTAGAATCATTGAGAAAATTTCCTTATATGAGGAAATTGGCTCACATAGCCTGCTAAACTAAACATGAGCAAACATAGAAAAATTAACTCTACTTTTCATATCTCATTGACATATGTATGAACTGGCAACAGACCACCTTTATGGGAATCTTAGGTGAAACAGAAAATCTAGCTTCTGAGTCCCTCAGCATACACACTCAAACACAAAAAGAACTATCAGAAAATAACGTCCAACAGTTGTGTAATCCACTAATAAAAGGGGTTTAAATAGAGAAACGAATATCCATGAATTCATTCATACTTAGAGATCCATTGAATTTATTTGCATATGCCTGTTCTGATTCACATTTTATAATTCTTTTCAGGTATATCTGTTGTACTTAATGACTCATTGCAGGCTCAATCATAATCCTTATCATATACTCATTGTGTTTATGGTTTACCAAACAGATATTTTGAAAGCTATAGAAAAAAAAAACAAATAAAGCATCTCCCTGCTGTCAAGAAATTTGCAGCCTAGTACATGTGAGCATATATACATATCTCAAAAGTTAAATAATAATTCAGTGGATCTTTGATGTCATTCAGTTGAGGAGCTAACTATCCATATCTTCTGATCTTGGGTGATTCTTATTCATGGGTTCCCATTATAAGTGAGGTAAGATGTTGGTTGTCAATGGAATTGAAAATAATTATCTTTGTTAGGTAGGAAAGTTTCTTTGTTTTAATAGTAAATTATAAATATGTGTAATAAGAAACCTGCTTCCATTGGTGGGGGAATGGAGGGCTGTCATGCCCAGGAGTTAATCAAAAACCCTGGGTAATTTTAATGGTTTGGTAGAAGAGAAGAAGAAAAGGAGAAATTCAGAGATAAGCCAGAAAGAACTTGCAATATAGGAATAACCAGTAAAATGAGAAAAAGAGAGGAGAAATGAGAAAAAATAAAGCTATTCAAGAAGTCCATCAAGCCTACATATATCTCAAAGCAGAAAACTTGGGCTGATGGCACCCTTAGTGTCAATAAAAGCACTATAATATACTTTCTTCCATCTTTATCCAACATATCTGGTAATTGATTTTTGAGTTTCATTATTACTTTTTTTTTCTTCTCTTTTTTACTTTTCTACTCTTGGCCTATTGATATATCTCTATATTTTAATGAACTGCATTAAATAGTCCAGATGACTATTGCTTGACTATATAGTTTAAAATCTAGCACTGCTATTCCCTTTTCAACTTTACTTTTTAGCAATATTCCAATCAGACTATCATGAAGATACTTTGTAATACTCAATAAAATACGACAAAATACATTTGGAAAAACAAAACTGAAAATATCACGGTAAATGATAAAAAAGAGTATGGAAAAGACAAGCACTTAATGTTCCTTCAACTAAGTTCTTTATTTTTTAAAATTCTACATGTGAATTGATATCTCTTTTGTGTGCTTTGGTAAGTTAATCCCAAGATATATGGTCTGGGATTTATTTATTTTTTATTATCTTTTCACTCCTCCCCCATATTCAACCAGTTGCCAAATCTTGTCATTTCTAATTTCCACATCTCTTGCACATAACCCCTTCTCCTTAATGACCAGCCTAGTCTAAATCCTCATCATGCCTATTACAAAAGTCTTATGATTGGCTTCCTTCAGGCCTTTCTCCATACAATATGTATATTATACAGTGATATACCATCATTGGAAAAAGTATTTTTTTAAAGTACCCATCAGATGAAAATAGCTATTAATGATAGCTAACAGTTATGTAGCATGGGACACTGGGCTAAGTATTTTACAATTTTATCATTTATATCTCACAGCCACACTTGGAGGTAACCTCATTTACACAAGGGGAAGCTAAAGCAAACAGGAGTTGAATAACTTGCCTAAGATAACAGTTAGTAAGTGGCTGATGCTAGATTTGAACTTGATTATTTCTGATGCTGGGCCCAGTGATTTCTATGTACTGCACACTTCACATCCCCATGTCATGTCATTTGCTGACTCAATAAACTCCAAAAGCAACTTTTTGTCTTTGGGATTAAATATAGACTCCTTTGTTTTACATTTAAAATTCTTTGCAACCTGTCCCAATTCTAACCTTCTAGGCGTTTTACACATTGTTCCTCTCCTTTTTACACATTGTCTGGCTTATCCAGACTGACTCACATAGGACACCAAATATTCCATTTTTCTCCTCTCCCATGAACTTTTCTCTCTGCCTACATTACTTTCTCCTCATCTCATGAAATCTTTCATTTTTTCAAGATTCACATCAAGTGTTTCCTTCTTCTTGAAATTTCTCATGATCTCCCATGGTAACACTGCCTTCTTCTCCAAGGTTATCATGTTTCAGCAAGATATGTTTTATATATCCACTTATATCTGTGTTTATATATAAATAAATCTATTATCGCTTCTCTTGTTAGGATGTAACCCCTTGAGTGAAGGGGTCTTTATCTTTATATCTTTATATCACCAGTCCCAGTATGTATGATGACTGGAACAAAGTGGATACTTAAATGTTTGGGAAATTCCCTGATTTAAGCTTATTTTGAAGGATATGTGTGATTTGGATTGTCACAGAAGGATGGGAAAGATCTTCACAAAGAAGAGCCAGGATATAAGCTGAGGCAGAGAAACAAGAAAATAAGACATGTTTCTCTTGGATATAGAAAACTAAAGTCTTCTTGACTCAAGTAAGAGGGTCACTGGGCTAGTTAGCAGCAGGAAATTAAGTTCAGTCCAACAACTGAATGAAGAGAAGTGCTATAATTGCTTAGAGACATAGCAAGTTTAAATAAGTCAGTTACTGGCTCTCATTTCTTTGAATCTAGTGAAATGTATTTAGGAAGTAGGGAAAGGGCCAGATCATGAAGGACCTCAACTACCAAGTTAAGTATTTTTTTTTAACTTCAATTGTAGTTTCCTATAAGAAGCAGAAAGAGGGATGATATATAATAAATGTTTTCATTTTGCAGCATAGTAATATATATATATATATATATATATATATATATATATATATATATATATATGCAAATGGGCAGATGGTATCTATAGGACAGAGCTAAGAGCTTATATATAAGGAACAATAATTTTAGATGATTGCTTGTAGATCTTATAATTTGGAGACATGAAGCTGTAATAATGTGATGCAGATAGAAAAGGGGAATGGAAATATTTATGCCAATTCTATTTTTTTAAATGATATGACATTCAAACACATCTGCCTGCAAAATATATATATATATATATATATATATGCACACATACACACACATATATATATATATATATATGGCATACACATATTTATACATAAACAGAATTTTGCTTGTGTACTTCATGAGAATACCCATAGATTATTTAAACATGTCAAAAATATATACATATGGATATAAATATAATTAATAGAGTCTGACAAACTGTTAAATAGTGAAAAGAAAAACTCAGGAAGAGAAACCTGAATCATAATGTTTTTCGAAGGCAAGTATGGTGACTTCTCTGAATAAAATAAATCTATGTTGAAGATATCACAGTCCAATATATTCAGAAGGTGGAGAGTTTCAAAAATAAGGTTAGGAATTTGAGTTTTAATTTTTTGGCAATGGGAAAACATGACAGGTTTATGAACATGGGTGACATGGTAGGGGGAGGGGTAGTCTTTAGGAATAACATCTATGAAACCATATGAAATTTCCTTGGTTTGTTTGGCCAAAAAACTCTAGATCCCAGCAGTCTATGTGGATCCAGGCCATTTCTCTCTCATAGAGAAGAAATTGTGCAAGAATATTTCATCTGCCAACATATTCCAGAATGGATTTGTAGGGAAAAAAAAAAAAAAAACAAGAAGCAGAAAGATCAATTAAGAATCTGTTTCAATAGCTTGATCACAAGGTAATGAGGGACTGAATTAAAGTGCTGGCATAGAAATAGAAAAGAAATCTGCTTATAAGATATGTTTCTAAAGAGATAAATGATAGGATTAGGAGAACTCTCTATAGGAAGCAAAAGTGGATGAAGAATAAAATTACTCTAAGATTTTGGACTTAATGTTATCGAAGTTTCTATACATATAATAAATAGATTACCAAACATCAGAAATTAAAATTAATTTAAATGCACTCAACTCTAAAACTATTCTCAATAATAAATGGTTGATATTTATATTGTTATTGTGATTATCCAGAAAGTAACCCAGGGTGTTTCAATCTTTTTGTCATTGCTATGAATATTGATTAGGAATAGAGAATGTTAATAAATTCCTATAAAGTTGATGTTCTACAGCTTTCATATGTGAGACTTAAGGCTGTGGGTCTATAAATTCTGAGTTTTTCTAGGTAGCTAGGTGACATAGTAGTACAGCAATGAAGCACTTTGGCTGCAGTCAGGAAGACCTGAGTTGAAATCTAGCCTCAGATGCTTAGTGAATATATGATCTTTGGAAAGTTATTTAACTTTTATCTTTCTCAATTTTCTCAACTGTAAAATGGGGTTATAATAGCACCTATTTCCCCAGAGTTGTTTTAAGGGTCAAATTAAAGATTTCTAAAGCCATTATAAAGTGTCTGAAACTTAGTAGGCACTTAATAAATGCTTGTTTGCTTCCAAGTAGTGAGTTTGAACTTCTATAAGCCCTTAATGTTTCTTTCATGATTTTCATTTGTAACAAGTTTTGATTTAAGATATAGATTAGAACTATATGTATTGGTCCATATAGAGGTTGTACTGGTATTGTTGGCTTTTTTATATTGTGTCTTTATTGGGACAAGGCATAAACAAATATTTTTAAAGTACTTATTCTGTACAACTTACTCTGTCAGGTACTAGGGATATCAAAATAAAAACCAATAAAGATTTCTGTTATCAAGAGAACCAGAGATCTAAGTATGCAGACAAGAAATAGGAAGGGCAGGAAGCTAAAGCAGAAAGAATTCTATATTTTTTCTATTTATTTTTTGCTAATTTGCTACTTTATTTAATTTGATACCCACTCCTGACTGGCAGCAGCACTGTGTTATGGGTCAGAATAATTGCGTTCCCTTAGGGCAGTCTGATTAAAGAAAGTAAATTCACAATTGGAATTTGTGACAAGTATTCTGACTGTGGGATTACCTATTTTAGATAGCAACCTTAACAGTAAGTGAATGGTCCCTTTAAAGGCAAACCAAAGCAATATCAAGAGATCGACCACCATCATTGAACAAAATTATCAACTCAACAGGGACTGATCCTGTCTTCTTCGGCTCTCAGTTCTCAGATACTTCTTTGAGGCACATCAGAAACTTCTAATTCTTCATTGATCTCATTGATTTTCTGCACAAAGCCCTTGATGTTGTGCTCTGGCTATTACAACATGATAACCTGAGTAGGCTATCACCCTGCTGTGGCAAAGTTAATAAAAAGCAATCATTATAAACCTCAAGTAAAATAGACAGACCCAGGCACATGTTTCAGCACTTATACCCTGGTAGGTTTCTTACTGAAAAGTCTCAATCTTTGGAGAGTAAGAAGTAGCCACAGCACAATGTCCTTGTCCATACCAGTATAATGGATTTTATTTTTTGGATTAACCTTGTCCACCTAGAAAGACTTTGAAGGTTTGGGATAGGAAACTGGAAAGGTAAGATTTTATTGATAGGAGTAAGGAGAAGAGAATTGAATAGACAGCTCTCACTTTATGTAAGTGAACTTCTTGAAGACTACTACGTAAAGGGAATTTTACTTATGATATGGGGAAATGAGGTAAGGAAGGAGCCAGAAAGTGGGCTAGGTACCCATGGAGGGAGAGAATTAGTGCAAGGTTCAAGCACACATGGGACCAAAGGACAGATAAGAGAATGCACAAGAAAGAATAGTATGGGCTGGGACCAGCCACAGGACTGAGTAGAAAAGAAAGTTATATATGAGCCTGACATGAATACAGACAAAAGAGAATAGGCAATGAATGTGGGTTGGGGATAGACTTTTAGTATCCCCAGCATGTATAGACCAGATAGAAAACACTCAGGTGGGGCAAAGGTCTCCTTTCTCACTGCTAGAGATCTCAAACCAAATCTTTCATCCACATCCCCTCCCAGTAGGCTTCTGCTTTCAGTGGGAGGATTTTCTTTATTTGTTGTTGTTTAGTGGCATAGTGGTACAGGGTTGGTAGGCAAGGGTAGGAACCTATAAAGACTACACAGTACTATACAGTAAAGTTAACCTAATTGCTTTTTATAATAAAGATTTCTTTCACAATTATTAATGAAAATGTGAATTTAGAAATCACATAAGGCCAAATGATGCATACTAATAAGAGGCAAGGCTGGGGAATTGAATAAAAAATAAGGAAACATAGAGCACTGCCCAAGAAGGAAACCATAAAGGGGGACATTGCAGTGGGAGACTACATCTCAAGAGCTGAATGGAAGCTCTGAAGACTTCGAATGGGCAATACTAAACCACAGAAATTAAGGAAGCTGTGTGTGAACAGCAGAGGGAATTTGGGTTTGAGTTAGATGGCAAAGACCAATTTTGCCTACTTTACATTTCTTTATGGTGCTAAGAGTTAGACTTGAAATTCAGATTTTTAAGGGAAGTACTATATCCTGATTAATTTCTGACTATTGTCTGGTTTGTTCTTTTAAGCTATAAAATATGAATTATTTTTTAAAGCTTGTCTATTTTGGATAATTAGTTTTCTATTAATATCTGCAAATTGTTTCTTCCCAACTACAAAACAATCAATGGAATAACATCCTCTTTTACATATAAAATATAGGTATCAAGATGTATCCTTGACCAGATTATTATTCAAAAAGAATAATATCCACATGATAATATGGAGAAAGTTTAATTCTCTATCTCTTTTTTTCTCCATATATATATATATACACACACACACACACACACACACACACAGAGAGAGAGAAAGAGAGAGAGAGAGAGAGAGAGAGAGAGAGAGAGAGATTCCAATTCCAGTTACATGTAAAGACAATTTTCAGCTTTCAATATTTTTATACTTTGAATTGGGTAGATTTATTTTGAAGTGATTTTTAATAGTATTTTATTTTCCATATACATACAAAGATAATTTTCGACATTCACTTTTGCAAAACCTCCAAATTTTTCTTCCTTTCTTCCCCCCCTCTCCTCCCCAAGACAAGTAATCCGATATAGATTAATGTTGTTCAGTTCTCATAAATATGTCTCCATATTTGTCATGCTGCACAAAATAAATTAGATCAAAAGGGGAAAAAAACCTAAGAAAGAAAAAAAAAAAAACAAAACAAAGAAACAACAACAAAAAGGTGAAAACAATATGTTTTGATATACATTCAGTCTCCATATTTCTTTCTCTGGATGTGGATGGCACTTTTCATCACAAATCTATTGAAATTGCCTTGAATCACTACATTGTTGAAAGGAACCAATTGAGGCTTACAATTTGTAAGGCAGTCTTAACTGCCCTGTTCTTGGGGTGATAGTTATTGAATTAAAATATTGAGATGTGTTCATATGTTGGTTCTAGGACTCATTAGGAATGTTGGCCCAATTTTTCTTGTTCATTCATGCTGGGAGAAACAAATTTACGGACAGAAACTGACCTGTAATCATCACATAATCTTCTTATTGCTAAATACAACGTTGTCTCGGTTCTGCTCACTTTATTTAGTTTCAGCTCATGTCAGTCTTACTAGGCTTTTCTTAAATCAGCCTACTCCTCCTTTCTTATAGAACAGTAATATTCCATAACATTCATTTCCCAAAACTTATGCAGCCATTCCCCAACTGACTGGCAGCCACTCAGTTTCTAGTTTCTTGCCATTACAAAAAGGACTGCTACAAAAATTTTTGCACATGTGGGTCTTTTTCCTTCTTTGATAATTTCTTTGAGATAAAGGCCAAGTAGACACACTGCTGGATCAAAAGGCATGATGACTTTCTGTTCATTAGGGCTACATCTGTATAATAGAAAATATCTGGTGTCTTAGAATGATCCATTGTTATGTATCTAGAGAACTGAATTATTTTTTTAGTTTGCATCATGTTTGGTCACCGTGTAGATTGAGATTAAGACTGAATCCTTAAAAGGATGGCCAATTTTATCAATAAGAATTACTAACAGGGCCAGACTGGTTTCTTAAAAGGAAGGGATTTTACTGCCATAAAAGCAGACAAAATTGAACAGCATCAGAGAACTGGTTTATCAGAGATTACTTGTGAGGGATATTTATAGAAAAGTGGCTATCTCCAGGGAAAGGGAAAGGAGAAGAAAGAGAGCTTACTCTTTAACAAGGCTCTGCTGAACTCTAAATTTTTAAAAGTTTAGCCTGACCCAAGCTTTCCGTATCTGGCAGATTGGACAACAGTATCCTGTTTATCTATTCCCTGTGGTTAACTGTCTAAGCAGGAAGTAACAAAGGCTCTGCTGCAGCTAATTCCACTATCAGGCATTAATCCTTGGTACCAGTCATGACCTAAACTAGCACCCTACCTTATACATGGTATGGTAAGTAAAATAACATCTTTGGATTTTCACTTCTGATCAATTCTTACTAATACTTGTGTTAGAATTACTATTTTCTCAACATAAGCTCTCAATCATGAAGTCAAAAAAGGGAATATGAGAAGCAAGAATATCAGTGTGATATAGTGGAAATAACAACAACAACAATAAAACTAGCCTTTGTATTACATTGAAAGTTTGTGAAGCAATCCTGGTGGGTAGTTTCAAGAGAGAGAGGAGCAATAGAACTTGTAGTTGCAGGGGAGTAGTAAACTTTATCACAGTGTAAGTACAGGGCAGAATAGGGACTATACCTCTCTCTGAATCAGACCACCTTAAAAACACTAAAAATTTGAAGAACCCCAGAAATAATTCTGAAAATAACTGCACAAAGCAATTTGAAGTTTAGAACAATACAATCCCAAGCCGAGATAAGCAGAGCCCAACTTTAACATAAAGTTCAAAGTCAAGAAATAACTGAAAATTGCAAAGGCAAATGGTCATAATATGATCATACCAGGAGCTTAAGTAAATATTAAAAGAATCCATAAATCAACCCCATAAAGAGAATCCAAAATGAAAATTCTTAGGAATATTATAGCCAAATTCCAGAGCTTCAACATCACAGAGAAAATACCTCAAGCAGCCTGAAAAAAAATAACTCAAATATCCTACAGCCACAGTCAGGATCACAGAAGAATTAGATTCTTTATTAAAGAACTAAAAGACTTGGAATATGATATTTCAGCAAAGGACCTAGGATTACAACCTATAATATAACCCAGAAACACTGAGCATAATTTTTTTGGGGAAAAATTGGCATTTAATGAAATAGAGAATTTTCAAGCATTCCTAAAGGAAAAACTAGAGCTAGATAAAACATTTTACATTCAAACATAAAACTCAAAAGAAGTATAAAAAGGTAAACAGAAAAGGGAAATCATAAGAGACTCACTAAAGTTAAACTGTTTATATTCCTATATGGGAAGGTGATTCATATGACTTCTTATTGTATTAGGGCAGTTAGAAGACTACATAGGCAGAACTCATTAATTTGAATCACTTATGTTGGTATGATACTAAAAAAATAAAATAAAATAAAATGAAGGAGAAAGAGGGAGGCTCTTGAAGAAGGGGGAGGCAAACAGACTGGGGAGGAGGGGGGAAATATCTCACATAAAAGAGAAGTGCAAGGAAGAGCTTGCTTTCATCTAAATTGCTTTAAAGAGTGAAGGATAACTATGCACATTCAACTGGGTATAGAAATCTACTTTATCCAACAAGGAAAGAGGAGGAAAGATAAGAGAACAGGAAGAGGGAAAGTAGAAAGAAAATCAGATCATGAGAGTCAGAAGCAAAAGAGGTCTTTTATGAGTGAGAGAGGAAAAAGAGAGGGGAAGAGGGAGGAAGAAAGAAGGGAGACAGAGACAAAAACACACACACACACACACACACACACAGAGAGAGAGAGAGAGAGAGAGAGAGAGAGAGAGAGAGAGAGAGAGAGAGAAAAGAAAATAGGATCATGATAAATAAAATGTTAGTAATCATAATAGTGAAAGGGAATAGAATAAGCTGACCATTAAATATGAAAGTAAATAGCAGAATGAATTAGAAACCAGAATCCAAGAATATGTTGACACAAGAGACACTCACAGAGTTAAAGCGACTAGAGTAAAATCTATTATGCTTCAGCTGAAGCAAAAAAGAAAAAATTAGTAATCATAATCTCAAAAAAAAATGCAAAAATTCACCTAATTAAAAGATAATCATAGGACTCATATTTTGCTTTTTAAGAAAAGTACCATTTTAAAAAACATGAATAGACAATTTTCAGATGAAGAAATTAAAGGCATTGCTAGTCATATGAAAAAATGTTCTAAATCACTATTAATTAGAGAAATGCAAATTAAGACCACTTCACACCTCTCAGATTGGCTAAAATGACATGAAAAGATAATGATAAAGTTTGGATGGAATGTAGGAAAACTGGCATCCTAATACATTGTTGGTGGAGTTGTGAATTGATCCAACCATTTTGGAGAGCAATTTGATGCCCAAACTGTTCATATCCTTTGATCAAGCAGTCTCATTACTAGGTCCCAAAGAGATCATTAAAAAGGGACCCGCATATACAAAAATCTTTGTAACAGCCCTTTTTGTAGTGGCAAGGAATGGGAAATTGAATGGATGCCCACTAGTTGGGGAATAGCTGAATAAGTTATAGTATATGAATATAATGGAATATTATTGTTCTATAAGAGACAATTGGCAGGATTATTTCAGAAAAGCCGGTAAAGATTTACATGAATTAATGCTAAGTGAAGTAAGTAGAACTAAGAGAATATTATACATAACAAAAACAAGATTATGTGATGATCAACTATGATTGACTTAGCTCTTTTCTTTTCTTTTTTTTAATTTTTATTTAATAATTACTTTATATTGACAGAATCCATGCCAGGGTAATTTTTTTTTTTACAACATTATCCTTTGCACTCATTTCTGTTGCAATTTTTTTCCCCTCCCTCCCTCCACCCCCTCCCCTAGATGGCAAGCAGTCCTTTATATGTTTGATATGTTGCAGTATATCCTAGATACAATATATGTTTGCAGAACTGAACAGTTCTCTTGTTGCACAGGGAGAATTGGATTCAGAAGGTATAAATAACCCGGGAAGAAAAACAAAAATGCAGATAGTTCACATTCGTTTCCCAGTGTTCTTTCTTTGGGTGTAGCTGTTTTTGTCCACCATTTATCAATTGAAACTCAGTTAGGTCTCTTTGTCAAAGAAATCCACTTCCATCAAAATATGTCGTCATACAAAATCGTTGTCGAAGTGTATAATGATCTCCTGGTTCTGCTCATTTCACTTAGCATCAGTTCATGTAAGTCTCGCCAGTCCTCTCTATATTCATCCTGCTGGTCATTTCTTACAGAACAATAATATTCCATAACATTCATATACCACAATTTACCCAGCCATTCTTCAATTGATGGGCATCCATTCATTTTCCAGTTTCTAGCCACTACAAACAGGGCTGCCACAAACATTTTGGCACATACAGGTCCCTTTCCCTTCTTTAGTATTTCTTTGGGATATAAGCCCAATAGGAACACTGCTGGATCAAAGGGTATGCACAATTTGATAATTTTTTGGGCATAATTCCAGATTGCTCTCCAGAATGGTTAGATTCGTTCACAACTCCACCAACAATGCATTAGTGTCCCAGTTTTCCCGCATCCCCTCCAACATTCATCATTATTTTTTCATGTCATCTTAGCCAATCTGACAGGTGTGTAGTGGTATCTCAGAGTTGTCTTAATTTGCATTTCTCTGATCAATAATGATTTGGAACACTCTTTCATATGAGTGGTAATAGTTTCAATTTCATCCTCTGAAAATTGTCTGTTCATATCCTTTGACCATTTATCAATTGGAGAATGGCTTGATTTCTTATAAATTTGAGTCAGTTCTCTATATATTTTGGAAATGAGGCCTTTATCAGAACCTTTAACTGTGAAGATGTTTTCCCAGTTTGTTGCTTCCCTTCTAATCTTGTTTGCATTAGTCTTGTTTGTACAAAGGCTTTTTAATTTGATGTAATCAAAATTTTCTATTTTGTGATCAGTAATGGTCTCTAGTTCATCTTTGGTCACAAATTTCTTTCTCCTCCACAAGTCTGAGAGATAAACTATCCTATGTTCCTCTAATTTATTTATAATCTCGTTCTTTATGCCTAGGTCATGGACCCATTTTGATCTTATCTTGGTATATGGTGTTAAGTGTGGGTCCATGCCTAATTTCTGCCATACTAATTTCCAATTATCCCAGCAGTTTTTATCAAATAATGAATTCTTTTTCCCAGAAGTTAGGGACTTTGGGTTTGTCAAACACTAGATTGCTATAGTTGACTATTCTGTCTTGTGAACCTAACCTTTTCCACTGATCCACTAATCTATTTCTTAGCCAATACCAAATGGTTTTGGTGACTGCTGCTTTATAATATAGTTTTAGATCAGGTACAGCTAGGCCACCTTCATTTGATTTTTTTTTCATTAATTCCCTTGAGATTCTCGACTTTTTATTGTTCCATATGAATTTTGTTGTTATTTTTTCTAGGTCATTAAAATATTTTCTTGGAAGTCTGATTGGTATAGCACTAAATAAGTAGATTAGTTTAGGGAGTATTGTCATCTTTATTATGTTTGCTCGGCCGATCAAAGAGCACTTAATATTTTTCCAATTATTTAAGTCTGACTTTATTTGTGTGGAGACTTTTTTATAATTTTGCTCATATAATTCCTGACTTTCTTTTGGTAGATAGATTCCCAAATATTTTATGGTATCGACAGTTATTCTGAATGGAATTTTTCTTTGTATCTCTTGCTGTTGGGTTTTGTTGGTGATGTATAAAAATGCTGAGGATTTATGGGGATTTATTTTGTAGCCAGCTACTTTGCTAAAATTATGAATTATTTCCAATAGCTTTTTGTAGAATCTCTGGGGTTCTCTAGGTATACCATCATATCATCTGCAAAAGTGATAGTTTGGTTTCCTCATTGCCTACTCTAATTCCTTTTATATCTTTCTCGACTCTTATTGCCGAGGCTAGTGTTTCTAATACGATATTAAATAATAATGGTGATAGTGGGCAACCTTTATTCACTCCAGATCTTACTGGGAAAGGTTCCAGTTTTTCCCCATTGCATATGATGCTTACTGATGGTTTTAAATATATGCTCCTGACTATTTTAAGGAAAAGTCCATTTATTCCTATGCTCTCAAGTGTTTTTATTAGGAATGGATGTTGGATTTTATCAAATGCTTTTTCTGCATCTATTGAGATGATCATATGGTTTTTGTTTGTTTGGTTATTGATATAGTCAATTATGCTAATAGTTTTCCTGATATTGAACCAGCCCTGCATTCCTGGTATAAATCCTACTTGGTCATAGTGTATTATCCTGGTGACGATTTTCTGTAATCTTTTTGCTAATATTTTATTTAAGATTTTAGCATCAATATTCATTAGGGAGATTGGTCTATAATTTTCTTTCTCTGTTTTCAGCCTACCTGGTTTAGGTATCAGTACCATGTCTGTGTCATAAAAGGAGTTTGGTAGGACTCCTTCAATCCCTATTTTTTCAAATAGTTTATATAACATTGGAATTAACTGTTCTTTAAATGTTTGGTAGAATTCACATGTAAATCCATCTGGTCCTGGGGATTTTTTCTTAGGGAGTTGATTGATAGTTTGTTCTATTTCTTTTTCTGAGATGGGACTGTTTAGGATATTTACTTCTTCCTCTGTTAGTTTGGGCAAGCTATATTTTTGGAGGTATTTTTCTATTTCATTTAAGTTGTCGAATTTATTGGCATAAAGTTGGGCAAAGTAACTTTTAATTATTGCTCTAATTTCCTCTTCATTAGTGGTGAGTTCTCCCTTTTAATTTTTCAGACTAACAATTTGATTTTCCTCTTTCCTTTTTTAAATCAGATTTACTAAGGGTTTGTCTATTTTGTTGGTTTTTTCATAGAACCAACTCTTAGTTTTATTAATTAATTCAATAGTTTTTTTACTTTCAATTTTATTGATCTCTCCTTTTATTTTTAGAATTTCAAGTTTAGTGTTTGACTGGGGGTTTTTAATTTGTTCCTTTTCTAGCATTTTTAGTTGCAAACCCAATTCATTGACCTTCTCTTTCTCTATTTTATACAAATAGGCCTCTAGAGATATGAAATTTCCCCTTATTACCGCTTTGGCTGCATCCCATACATTTTGGTATGATGTTTCATTATTATCGTTTTCTTGGGTGAAGTTATTAATTATGTCTATGATTTGCTGTTTCACCCAATCATTCTTTAGTATGAGATTATTTAGTTTCCAATTATTTTTTGGTCTACTTCCCCCTGGTTTTTTGTTGAATGTAATTTTCATTGCATCGTGGTCTGAAAAGGATGCATTTACTATTTCTGCCTTACTGCATTTGAATTTGAGGTTTTTATGTCCTAATATATGGTCAATTTTTGTATAGGTTCCATGAACTGCTGAAAAGAAAGTGTATTCCTTTCTGTCTCCATTACATTTTCTCCAGAGATCTATCATATCTAACTTTTCTAGTATTCTATTTACCTCTTTGACTTCTTTCTTATTTATTTTGTGGTTTGATTTATCTAATTCTGAGAGTGCAAGGTTAAGATATCCCACTATTATAGTTTTACTGTCTATTTCTTCTTGCAGCTCTCTTAATTTCTCTTTTAAGAATTTAGATGCTACACCACTTGGTGCATATATGTTTAATATAGATAGTGCTTCATTATCCATGCTACCCTTTATCAAGATATAGTGCCCTTCCTTATCTCTTTTAATTAGATCAATTTTTGCTTTAGCTTGATCTGAGATCAGGATGGCTACCTCTGCTTTTTTGACTTCACCTGAAGCATAGTAGATTTTGCTCCAACCTTTTACCTTTAACCTGCATGTATCTCCTCGCTTCAGGTGTGTTTCCTGTAAACAACATATTGTAGGATTCTGGCTTTTAATCCATTCTGCTAACCGCTTCCTCTTTATGGGGGAGTTTACCCCGTTCACATTTATGGTTAGAATGACCAATTCTGTATTACTTGCCATCTTGTTAACCCCGGTTTATGCTTTTCTCCTTTCTTTCCCCTTTCCCCCCTTCCCAGTATTAAGCTTGTGAGCACCACTTGCTTCTCACAGCCCTCCCTTTTTAGTATCCCTCCCCCTGCCTTAGAGTTCCTCCCCCTATCTTACCCCTTTCCCTCCCAGTTCCCGTATTCCCTTCCGCTTAGCTTATTCCTTCCCTTTTCACTTTTCCCTTCTCACTTTTCAATGAGGTGGGAGAAGTTTCACCATAGATTGAATATGTCTAAAATTCTTCTCTTAATGCCAATTCTGAAAGCAGTAAAATACTCACTATATTCATCCCTCTCCATTCTTTCTCTCAGATATACTAGGTTTTCTTTGCCTCTTCATGAAATGTAGTACCCCCACTTTCCCTTTTTTCTAGTACAATGTCCTTTCCACATCTAGTTTCTAGAACAAGGTATACATGTATTCTTTATACATCTTTATAGCCGAAATATAGTTCCCAAGATTAATCTTTACCTTTTTAGATTTCTCTTGAGTTCTGTGCTTGTAGATCAAATTTTTTGTTAGGTTCTGGCTTTTTCATCAGAAATAGATGAAATTCGCTTATTTCGTTGAATGTCCATCTTCTTCCCTGGAAAAAGATGCTCAATCTCGCTGGGTAAGTTATTTTTGGTTGCATACCAAGTTCCTTAGCCTTTCGGAATATCATATTCCAGGCCCTTCGATCCTTTAATGTGGATGCTGCCAGATCCTGGGTGATCCTTATTGTGGCTCCTTGATACTTGAATTGGGTTTTTCTAGCCGCTTGCAATATTTTTTCCTTCATCTGAAGGTTCTGGCATTTGGCCACTATATTCCTTGGTGTTTTGATTTTAGGATCCCTTTCAGTGGGTGATCGATGAATCCTTTCAATGTTTATTTTTTCCTCTGTTCCTATGACTTCTGGGCAGTTCTCTTTGATAATTTCCTGGAAAATAGTGTCCAGGCTCTTTTTTTCATCATGTTTTTCTGGAAGTCCAATGATTCTCAGATTGTCTCTCCTGGATCTGTTTTCCAGGTCTGTTGTCTTCCCCAGAAGGTATTTCACATTCTTTTTCATTGTTTGATTTTTTTGGATTTGCTTGACTGATTCTTCTTGTCTCCTCGAGTCATTCAATTCCACTTGTTCAAGTCTGATTTTCAGTGAAGTATTCTCTTCACTCACTTTTTAAAAATCTTTTTCTAATTGTCCCATTGAGTTCTTTTGTTCTGTGGAATTTTTTTCCATTTCGCCAATTTTGTTTTCCAGTTCACCAATCCTATTTTTCAAGGATTTTACTTCTTTATCCACTCTCTCTTTAACTGACTTCTCCAGGCTCTTTTGCCAAGCCTCCCTCTCCTTTTCCCATTTTTCTTCTAGCTCCCTTGTGAGAGCCTTTTTAATCACTTCTATGAGGTTCATCTGTGCTGAGGAACAGATGATCTCCTCCTTTGGGGATTCACCTGGGGACTGTCTGTTTTTAGTCTCCTCAGGATTTAGAGTCTGCTCTCTATCTGTATAGAAGCTGTCAAGGGTTAAAGTCCTCTTCAGTTTCTTGCTCATTCTGTCTAATAATCAAAGACAAACTACCAAAGAAAAACAGAAAAAAACTGGATTCTTTCTTTGGGGGAGGGGCTGGGTGTGTTACCGAGCTTCCTCTACAGACTGCAGGGGGGGGGGGGGGGCAGCAGTGAGGCACTAGCAGGACTGTGCTGCGCCTGCGCTCTGAGATCCCAGAGCGTGCTGAGTCACTGGGGGGGGAGGGGGGAAGGAGGGGGGAAGGGGGGGGCGGCCAGGTCCCAAGAGACTCCAGCTGTTTGGGGTTGTATTCTTCACCCCCGGTGTTTTTAGCTTCTCTGCTGGGCTGCTGACTTGCTGCCGGAGCAAAGTATCTAATCCTGTAGCAAAGCTCTCCCCGCAGAGACGGCTGCGATCACTCCCCACCCCCTCTCCAGTCTGCTCCCGTGCTCTCACTGCCGCTGCCCGCCGCCTGCGCCTGATCTAAAACCGTCCCAGCCCTCCAGTAAAGACAGACCTTTCTTGGTGAATCTCAAGGATGGCTTCTCTTGGTAACTATTTGTGCATTTTTTTTTTTTTTAGTCAAGCATTAATTCAGAGGCTTGTAATGAAATGGATAGTGAAAGAAAGCGTGGAGCTTACACAGCTGTGTGCCTCCTCTCCGCCATCTTAACCGCGACTTAGCTCTTTTCAACAAAGAGATGTTTCAATCCATTTCCAATAGACTTTTTTGTTTGTTTGTTTTTTGTTTTTTTAAATAACTTTTTATTGATAGAATGCATGCCAGGGTAATTTTTTACAGCATTATCCCTTGCAGTCACTTCTGTTCCGATTTTTCCCCTCTCTCCCTCCACCCCTTCCCCCAGAAGGCAAGCAGTCCTTTACATGTTGAATGGGTTACAGTATATCCTAGATACAATAGATGTGTGCAGGACCGAACAGTTTTCTTGTTGCACAGGAAGAATTGAATTCAGAAGGTATAAATAACCCGGGAAGAAAAACAAAAATGCAAGCAGTTTATATTCATTTCCCAGTGTTCTTTTTCTGGGTGTAGCTGCTTCTGTCCATCTTTGATCAATTAAAGCTCTCTTTATCGAAGAGATCCACGTCCATCAGAATACATCCTCAAACAGTATCGTTGTTGAGGTATATAATGATCTCCTGGTTCTGCTCATTTCACTTAGCATCAGTTCGTGTAAGTCTCGCCAATCCTCTCTGTATTTATCCTGCTGGTCATTCCTTACAGAACAATAATATTCCATAACATTCATATACCACAATTTACTCAACCATTCTCCAATTGATGGGCATCCTTTCATTTTCCAGCTTCTAGCCACTACAAACAGGGCTGCCACAAACATTTTGGCACATACAGGTCCTTTTCCCTTCTTTAGTATCTCTTTGGGGTATAAGCCCAGTAGAAACACTGCTGGATCAAAGGGTATGCACAGTTTGATAACTTTTTGAGCATAGTTCCAAATTGCTCTCCAGAATGGCTGGATGTGTTCACAATTCCACCAACAATGTATCAGTGTCCCTGTTTTCCCACATCCCCTCCAACATTGCACATTATCTTTTCCTGTCATTCTAGCCAATCTGACAGGTGTGTAGTGGTATCTCAGAGTTGTCTTAATTTGCATTTTTCTGATTAATAATGATTTGGAGCATATTTTCATATGTCTATAAATAGTTTCAATTTCTTCATCTGAGAATTGTCTGTTCATATCCTTTGACCATTTATCAATTGGAGAATGGTTTGATTTCTTATAGGTTAGAGTCAATTCTCTATATATTTTGGAAATGAGGCCTTTATCAGAACCTTTGATTGTAAAAATGTTTTCCCAGTTTATTTTTTCCCTTCTAATCTTGGCTGCATTTGTTTTGTTTGTACAAAAACTTTTAAATTTGATATAATCAAAATTTTCTATGTTGTGGTCAATAGTGATCTCTAGTTTTTCTTTGGTCATATATTCCTCCCTCTTCCACAGGTCTGAGAGGTAAACTATCCTATACTCTTCCAATTTATTTATAATCTCATTCTTTATGCCTAGGTCATGAATCCATTTTGACCTTATCTTGGTGTACAGTGTTAAGTGTGGGTCAATGCCTAGTTTCTGCCATACTGATTTCCAATTTTCCCAGCAATTTTTGTCAAATAATGCATTCTTATCCCAGAAACTGGTGTCTTTGGGTTTGTCAAACACTATATTATTAAAGTTATTGGCTGTTTTGTCCTTTGAACCTAACCTATTCCATTGATCACCTAGTCTATTTCTTAGCCAATACCAGATGGTTTTAGTAACTGCTGCTTTATAATATAATTTTAGAGCTGGTACAGCTAGGCCACCTTCATTTGATTTTTTTTCATTAATTCCCTTGAAATTCTTGACCTTTTGTTTTTCCATATGAACTTTGTTGTTATTTTTTCTAATTCATCAAAGTAGTTTTTTGGGAGTCTGATAGGTATAGCGCTAAATAAATAGATTAATTTAGGTAGTATTGTCATCTTTATTATATTTGCTCGCCCAATCCAAGAGCATTTAATATTTTTCCAGTTGGTTAGATCAGACTTAATTTGTGTGGAAAGTGTTTTGTAGTTTTGCTTATAAATCCAATAGACTTGTGATACAGAGATCTATCTGCATCTAGAAAGGACTATGGGGACTGACTATGGATCACAATATAGTATTTTGATCTTTTTTGTTGTTGCTATTATTTGCCTACTTGTTTTTTTCTCATTTTTTCCTCCTTTTTGATTTTATTTTTCTTGTGTAGCATGATAAATGTGGAAATATGTTTAGAAGAATTGCATGTTATATTGGGTTGATCTGATCAATTCTGAATTCAGCTTAAATTATAATGGTCTCCTTTCTTTATTTGCTTTAGCTTTCTTTGATATAATTAACCTAAAAATAAAATTCTACATGATTTTAAAGGTATAATTGATATACTCCTTGCCTTCTTAGTGTATGAATAGGCAAGGAATAGAATTTAAAATTCAAAAATATTTTTAAAGAATATTAAAACATTAACAAAATTGAAAAAAATAGTTCAAGAAAAGCATTAAGCAGTTTTCTACAACTTCACAGAAGATAGAATAGGAGAAAATAGCATGTAAATTCATTTCCAAAAATAGCATTTAGTTTCTTTTAGAATATGGTATGATAGATTCATAATGTGCTTTAAAATAATAATTATACACTTCATTCTTTCAGACTTTAAAGACCATCTCTCTCAATGCCATCATTTTACAGATAAGGAAACTTGGAACATGAGAAGTCAAGCGAATTTACAAAGGCCATCTCGTAGTAAGTAGCTGACCAAGAGTCCAAACTTAAATCTTTGGATTTCAAATCAGCTGTGTTTTGTTTCTTTCTTTTTTACTCTTCTCTTCATCCTCACATTACTGTGAAGAGGAGAGGTAATATAAGAGAGAAGAACTAAGAACCGTAGAGCTTCAGCCCTGTCTGTGATATTATTTCAATACTGTTAATAGGTCATTAAATATTATTAGGAAAATGTAGAGGGAAGAGAGGAAAGAATCAATATATATCAGACAAAAGCCTTCATTTCCCATTTGAATGGATAAATATTCCTTTGGTTTAATTTGAAAAAAAACATTTTATACCTCTAAAATTGAGGGGAGGAGGTATTTCCCTAGAATGTAAACTTTCTCAAATAATCATTTAACACAAAGCAATCTCATCATGTATATTGAAAGCCTCATTTTTGCTGAACAGATCCAATGTGTTCCCTTCAGTGCCTTGCCATTTATCATTTCACACCAGCCATCAATAATTGATTAAGGAGATGAGATTCATCACAATGCAGTTCGATCATTTTATCAAAATGAGATGTTGTTTATGTCAAAATGAAGTTACCATGGTACACTGTTTTCTTATTCCCCATATGTTAAACACTCTGGGAATACAATCTATGCTTTTCTACCAAAGGAGAAGAAATGAAGTATTGCAAAAGGAAGAAGGGAAGCCAAGAACGCATATGACCATGAAAGAATAGGGGTTTTATAATTTTCATATTCTCTCCTAATATTAAAGATAAAAGGTAGGGGTTTTAATAAGAAAATAATTCTGTCAAAAATTCTCTTATGAGTCTCTTCAAAACACTTTTTATTTTTAAAAATGTTATACATTGAAATACTTTCTATCACAGTCTTAAATTTTAGCAAATCAATTTAAACATTTTAAATAATTCTCTCTCTCTTTCTTCTTTCTTTCTGCGCTTGTTTGTGTATGTGTGCACACACACGTGCATGTGTTCATATGTTTCACTGTACCCGAAAGTAAATGACAAGTGGAATAGGGAGAGACAGTTGTTTTGTAACTATGTTACAAAATTGTCATCCTTCTTTACTAAAAATGTCTGTAAACTGGAGCAGGCTGTGATTATTAACCCCACAATCAATGAGAATTGTTTCAAGATTTTCAGCCAACTCATCATCAAATGATTAGAACATCCCTCTTTAAACAACATCAGTGCACTAATGGTTACAGTTTTATTCTAGTCATAATCTCAGAAATTGGAGAGTGGGGAAATTTTGTGAATAATAGAAAAGAGATGCTAGACATCCTCTATATTATTCACCTTTGGAGAAAAGTATAAACTTATGAACTAAAGGATTGCCTGAGGTCTTTTAAATTAATATTTCCACTCTCCCAAGAAGTCAGAGGTTTTTTTCACTCAATTTGCTTTCAAGATATAACACAGGATCTAATTTTTCCCTAGATGCATACATGTTGCTCCCAATAACAATAATGGGAGTCATACATAACCTCGGCCTCTAATCTCTGAACTATTTTGCAGATATATATTCCAAAACTCCCTTTCCAACTTTCCATCATGTCTAATAAAATAAAGGAAATCAAATAACTTACATTTTTACTTTGAAAGATCACTCCTTTCTTTTTATCCATTCTTTTCATATAATTATTGCCTCTATTCCTCCTGCCCCACTACACACACATTCACCTAATCTATTTTTATGACTTCAGAAGACAATAAAATAAATAATTATTGGGGCAGCTAGGAGGTGCAGTGGTTAGAGCACCAGCCCTGAAGTCAGGGGGACCTGAGGTCAAATCTCTATTTGACACTTAGACACTTAACACTTCCTAGCTATGTGACCCCGGGCAAGTAAATCACTTAACCCCAATTGCCTCAGGGACAAAAAAAAATCATGCATATCCTTTAATGCATACTACTTGTAGGGCTATTTCTCAAAACCGTCTCCCGGAAAAAGGAAAAGACCTATTTGTCCAAAAATATTTATAGCAGTTTTTTTGTTTGTTTGTTTTTTTGTGGTGGCTAAGAGTTGGAAATCAAAAGGATGTCAATACGTTAGAGGATGGCTAAACAAGCTCTGGCATATGACTATATGGAATATTATTGCTCTATAAGAAATAACAAATGATGTCAGAAAAGCCTGGAAAGTGCTACATGAACTGCTATAAAATGAAATGAACAGAACCAAAAGAATATTGTATATAGAGTAATAGCAATACTCTTCAATGAAGAACTGTGAATAAAGTAGCTATTCTCAGCAATGTAATGATATAAGATACTTAGTCTAAGGATTAATGATGAACCATACTATCCAACTTCAGAGAAAAGACTGACATTAAATTTAGAACTCAAAACTCTAAATAAAAATGTAAAAAATTAGTAAAAAAAAATAATTATAGAGAGGCAGATCTGGAGCACTATGGAAAAGTAGATGTTGAGATTCTTTGCTAACTGCTGAATCCATTTTCTTTTTCTTCTTGTGAGACTAAATCACAAAATGGAAAAGTATATAAAAGGGAGGAATAAATTAAAGAGGATAAAGGGGAAAGTGTGATGAGTCCTGGTCAAATCCAGAGCTAGAAATGAGGAGAAGGTAACTGGGATAAAGATTTTAAAAGGAAAGGAAGAGGAGGAGGCCTTGTTTCAGTATTGGAAAGGAATTTCAGTGATCAATGCTCCTATGGGTGAAGAAAGTTGTTTTATGAAATGAAACAGGGATCTTGCAATGGATATTGACTTTGGTGATTAGGTACTTGAAAAGATTACTTGAGAGGGGAATGGGTAATAGGGAATAAGCATTTATATTCTATCTAATATGCGACAGGCATTGTATAAAGTGCTTATACTTTGATATTTCATTTGATCTTACAATAATCCTGCCATATAGGGACTATTATTATTCTCATTTTACAGTTGAGGATAATGAGAAAATCCAAAGTTAAGTTACTTGCTTCGTGTCTTAAAGATAGTAAATGTCAAAAGATAGATTTGAACTCAGGTTTTCCTGACTCCAGACCCATTGTAATACCTACTATGGTACCAGCTGCATAAAGGTAGTTGGAGTTCCTAGAACAACTAGAACTTATGGTAATGGGACGTGGATCCATGGAGGATATTTTGAGGCAAATGAAGAGTTAGGCTGCATAATCAGAGTTATGGAAGGGATACTTACCAGAGGGCAGTGGCCTATCTGTCACTTGTAGAAATTAACAATTTTCTCTGAATTAGGCAAAATGGGGGGGGAAAAAAGTGTGTGTGTGGGGGGGATTTGTAGGTCAAATTCTACAAGACAGTAGTGGGAACTGCTTAGAGGGGAAAGGAAAAAATATTTTTAGTGATTTCTATGAGGAATTTATTCAGAGAATAAAGAGTGAAAATATAAATGTAGGGATTAAGAAACAGAATAAAGGTTCACTGTAGATATAGAGGATGAATAATGAACAGAATGAGAAATTAAATTAAATCTGGGAAGAGGATGAAAAGTGAAATTTAAAATACCAAAGAAAAGAATTAGTTGGAGGAGATGAGAGAAAAACAAAATCTATTTGACTAACTAAAAAGGAAACAAGAGGGGGAAATTAAATATCAAAGTATAAGCAGAAAAAAGAAAATTGTTAATAAGCAATACTTTATTTTTTTAATAATTATAACTTTTTATTGATAGAACCCATGCCAGGGTAATTTTTGACAACATTATCCCTTGCACTCACTTCTGTTCCGATTTTTCCCCTCCCTCCCTCCACCCTCTCCCCCAGATGGCAAGCAGTCCTATACATGTTAAATATGCCACAGTATATCCTAGATATAATATATGTGTGCAGAATCAAACAGTTCTCTTGTTGCACAGGAAGAATTGGATTAAGAAGGTAAAAATAGCCCAGGAAGAAAAACAAAAATGCAAACAGTTTACATTCATTTCCCAGTGTTCTTTCTTTAGATGTAGCTGCTTTTGTCCACCATTGATCAATTGAAACTGAGTTAGATCTTCTCTTTGTCAAAGAAATCCACTTCCATCAGAATCCTCATACATTATCGTTGTTGTTAAAGTATATAATGATCTCCTGGTTCTGCTCATTTCACTTAGCATCAGTCCATGTAAATCGCTCCATAATAACCAATATTTTAAAAGAAAAGTGAAATGGAGCAGTGGGAATCTTGGTTTTGAGTTCAATTATTCAGTCATGTACAAAATAAAAATTAAGCTAAAGTAATTTAAATAACATTATACATCAGAAGAGGAAAATATAACATGAAAAATAATATTAAAGACATTGAGAAATATAAACATAGTTTTTTATACGTTTAAGTCTGAATGGATTAAACAATCCAATAAAATGGACAAGTTTGGCAGATTTAAAACAACTGCACTGAAAACAAAATAATAAACTAAAAATCTTGCACAGTTGACTAGTCTATAATAACTTGACCATTCCAAAAAAGGTATTGTTATAGCATTTTTAAAATATAGGTACTTCTTTAAAATTATTCAAAAATCAAGACAACTCTAACATACCACTTCTCACCTTTAAGATTGACTAAAATGACAGGAAAAGATAATGATAAATGTCAGAGTTGATGTGAGAAACCTGGTAAGCAAATACATTATTAGTGGAGTTGTCATTGATCCAACTATTTATAGCCAAAGGGCTATAAAACTATGTATACCTTTTGATTCAGCAGTCTTACTATGGGGTCTGTATTCCAAAGAGATAATAAAAAAGGGAAGGAGCCTATATGTGCAAAAATGTTGTAGCAGCTTTTTGTAGTGGCAAGAACATGGAAATTGAGTAGATGCCAATCAGTTGATGCTGAATAAAGTATAGCATATGAATGTAATGGAATATTATTTTCTATAGGAAATGATAAGCAAGCTGATTTCAGAAAAGCTTGGAAAGACCTACATACATTGATGCTGAATGAAGTGAACAAAACCTGGAAAACACTGTGTACGGTAACAAGATTACGTGATAAAAACTGTGATGGACTTAGCTCTTCTCAGAAAAGCAGTGGTTCAAGGCAATTCCAAAAGACTTGGGATGGAAAATGTCAATTACATTCCATAGAGAGAACTATGGAGACTGAATGTGAATTGAAGCATAATAGTCTCACCTGTTTGTTTTTCTTTCTCATTTTTTTTCCTTTTCATTTTGGTCTGATCTTTCTTGCATAACATGCATGGTCAATATAGATTTTTTTAAAAGATATAGACATTTCAAAATATGGATAAATACAAAATCAATTTGACATAGAAGATATCAAATTTGACTTATTCCCAATTAATAATGTTACATAGATTTGTTTTATACATGAAAACAAATATTTCATATGGAAAATAGTATTGATTAGTTATCAGAGAACAAAGAGTACTCTATCATACCAAATAAAAATGTGCTATTGCATTACTATTTTAAATGTGTTATCAGTGAGAATTTTGGTTTTCTGCTATTGCTATTATGAAGATAAAACATCCATCTTGCTTACTGGTTGAAAACTCACAAGTTATAATATCATTAATTACACCATTAAAAAAAACATTTTATCATAAAGCAAACCTTTTTTACATTAGTAATATTGATGTGACTTTTATAAACAAGAAAAATGTACAAAATTTATCTTCATGCATCCATACATCATTTTATTCTGTTAAAATTTCTTTAAATGTTTTAATAAATTCTCAGTTTCACTTGGATGAAATATGAACTATAACCATTTATGATAAGTGTGAGGTGAGACTTATTTGTTGCTATGAAAGGGGAGAGGGAGTTGTTACAAAAAGTTTGGAAACAGATACATTAAGGACTCAGTATGTTAATCTTTTCAGGAATACTTGCATTTTAACATTTAATGTTTGCCCCGAAGGATAAATCAACTAATAATAGCATTAAGCTATTATGATATGTTCAGGTAAACTTAGCATAGCATTTCATTAGCTTCTAATTTTGTCTTCATTAAAGGCAGATTCTGCTCCAGGAGGGTTGTGAGGCTCAACTAGAAAGAGAGCCCAAAATATTATTATGAAGAAAGTAATTAAAGAATGGGTTAGAGTATAATTCTTTAATCCCCTAGATTACTTTTACTTTCTTTTACCTTATATTTTCTATAAATCTCCATTTCCTACTCCCCACCCTTGGATAAAATGAAGTCTGTCACCATGAGACTGTATTAGTGCATGTGGCGAGGCTTTGTCAAAAGGGAAAAGGAGCCACAGTCTCCTTAGAAATGTTTCTTCTCCAGTCTGATAGATGGTAGATAAAAATCTAGTCACATCCAATTGAAACTTTCATTGGGAAAAAAATTTTTCCTCCTTTCCTTAAAAAAGAAAAAATAGATTACAGTACAATAATATTGAACATAAGAAGTTGTGTATCTCAATTATTAACTCAAAAAACATATCGCTCCATTCTCATCAGCAAAAACCATCAGTGCAATTTTAAAAATTGCAAACTATCTTTGCAATCAACCACTAAGTATGGTTTTTGTGAGCTAAAACCCATTATTTCAAGTTACAAAATTTTTTAAAAGAGATATCGGTATGGAAAATGTTCTGAAACATGTTAGTTTCTCACTAAAACACTGGAGAAAGGTAATTTTTTTTGAAACAAAGGGAAGTAAAAAGATCTTACATTTCTTTTATATGTTTTCTTACTTCATTCATAAATGGAGTGGGCTTTTTATTTAAGTAAGACATATTTACCTTGAGAAAGAGCCATCTCCAAAATTCTGGTGCACTGCAGTGATTAACAAAGTTAATATTTATCTCTTTTTTGATTAGCCTTGATTATATGACACACATTCTTTGTCATCAAGGGAAAAGCTATTTTTACACTAGCAAGAGAACAAGTTGGATTTAATTACTCTCAGTGACATCTGCTTGTTTGAGTCAGATGGGTAGCCTTGAAGATTGTTTATGAGCAATCACCTAGCTCTAAATACACAGATGGCCAGACTACCTTGTTTTTCTTCTTTTTTTCTTCCTTCATTTATTTCCTTTCCTATCTTGATTAAATATATATTTTTATAATCAGAAAATAGCTTACTGAAAAATGACAAGAAGAAATGACTGGAGAGATCTAATATAGCTGGAAAGAAAAGTTTCTATCATGGTAAATAAGATATTCAATCAACCAATAAGCAATTTGTCTATTTTCTGTCATATACCTGACTTTCTCTTAGCTGCTCCTGGTATTAAAATAAATACTGTTACATCCCTGATCTTCAAGAAGCCTATATTATAATTAAAACAACAAAGGTAGGGAAGGATTCTGGGAAAATGATGGAGTAGGTTGGTAAATTTGAAGCTCTACTGATTTCCCCCCAAAATAGAACAAATGTGTGCCTCAGGATGAACATGGATTGCTGAAAAATCAAGAAGACTTGGGTGCACTACAGGGATTCTGCTGAAACAGCCCCTAGAAGATCTGAAGAAAGACCCCGAGGTGAGCATTAACCAGATGCATATACCTCCTGGTTAGCTCTGCAGAAATGTCAAGTGGGGAATCCTGGGGAGAGCTGGGTGTAGCTGGAGCCTCAACAGGAACCACAAAGACTTTTACCTCTCTGACTATTTGTAGAATAAGAGTCTGAGTCTGGGAGAAAGAAAAGAATCTTGATTGACTGGGAATGCCAGGCCCAGCTGTGCTACTGAGACAGGACCTTGGGTGAGAAAGCACCAGCACCTGGTGAGTGCAGAGTGGGACAAGAATGTTGCTGGCAGTATACCTTTGTAGGAGAGGGGAGTTCTTGGTTTGGGGTTCTTGGTCAGAGAAGAGAGCTGAAGGAAAGCTTGAGGCGCCATCACTCCACTCCACAATTAGAGATGTTTACACTAATACCTTTTATTTTTTAAAAAGTGAATTGTCAAAGAAGAAAGGACCTCACCATTGAAACATATTATGGAAAAAGGGAAGATTCATCTGGATTCATCTTCAGAGGAAGATGCTTAAGTAAAAAATGGTACTACTCCAAAGAATAATGTGAAATGGCTCCCAGCCCAGATAAAATTTATAGAACTCAAAAAAGAATTTAAAAATTAAATGAGAGGGGCAGCTAGCCCTGAAGTCAGGAGGATCTGAGTTCATATCTGATCTCAGACACTTAACATTTCCTAGCTGTGTAACCCTGGCAAGTCATTTAACCCCAACTGCCTCGGGGGAAAAAAAAATCAAATGAGAGACAATGAGGAAATACTAAAGCGCAAAAAAAAAAAAAAAAAAAAAAAAAAAAAAAAACAAGAGTATGAAAAAAAAAGTTAACCAAGTAGAAAAGGAGTTACATAGTTTCAAAGATGAATTCTTTGAAAATTAGAATTGAGCAAGGAAGTCAGTGAAGCTATGAGAGACTAAGAAATAACAAAACATATTATAAAGAATGAGAAAATAAAACAGAATGTGAAACATTTTGCAAGATAACAGATCTGGAGAATAGATCAAAAAGAGAAAATATAAGAACTGGACTGCCAGAAAGTTGTGACCATAAAGAGAACCTTGATACAATAATACTGGAAATAATCCAAGAAAATTGTCCTGGAGTGATAGAACACGAGGGGAAAATAGAAATAGAACAAATTCACCTACTACCACCTCAAAGAGATCCTTTGTAGAAAACACACAGGAAGATATTGCCAAATTTCAAAACTCCCAGATCAAAGAGAAATTTTTTATCAATTTTTTAAATTTGTTTTTTCATAATTATAACTTTTTATTGACAGAACCCATGCATGGGTAATTTTTTTACAACATTATCCCTTGCACTCACTTCTGTTCTGACTTTTCCCCTCCCTGAGATGGCAAGTTTCTATACATGTTAAATATGTCACAGTATATCCTAGATACAATATATGTGTGCAGATCCGAATAGTTCTCTTGTTGCACAGGAAGAAATGGATTCAGAAAGTAAAAATAACCCGGGAAGAAAAACAAAAATGCAAACAGTTTACATTCATTTCCCAGTGTTCTTTCTCAAAGAGAAATTTTTGCAAGAAAGAAGAAAATAAAAATTCAAATACACTGCAGCTACAATTAAAATTGTACAAGACTTCAAAAAGACTGCAGGTCCTGGAATCATATCTACCAATAATCAAAAGAACTAGGCTTGCAGCCAAAAATATCATATTCAGCAAAATTATGTATAATTTTGAATGAAAAAAAAGGACATTCAATGAACTTGCAAATTTTCAGGACTTTATCAACTGAACCTAATAGAAAATTAACATATAAGAACCAATATCAAAGATCAGTTTTCAGCATTCAACATGGAAAAATTGCTTAAACATGGAAAAATTGTTTATGTTATTTTTACATGGGAAATATTTACTATATGTTTAAGATTCTCATCAACAATATGATAGCTCAAAAGAAAGAGTTAAGGTAAAAATAATAATCATGTTATACAAATGAGGTGCAGAGGAAGAACAGACGCAGGCATTAATGGGGGAGAAGGATGCATAATTCTGAAAACTTATATCAGGAATGGGTTCAACAAGCAATACTACATATATATCAAAATCTCTAAAGAAGTAAGGGGGAGAGGGATGAGCAGATGGGGAAGCAAAGGGTAAGGGAAGAAGTCAAGGGAAGGAATAGTAAAGCAAGTTAGAGAGCAGAATTTAAAGAGTCATCAGGGATAGGAAAGACGTGTGTGTATGTAGGGGGGATTTGTGTGAGTGTGTGTAGGTTTCTATATATCTACATACATATACATAAATATATTTTTCTTAACTGTAGCTTGCTTAGGATGGAGGAGATAAAGGGAGGAAAGAGAAAAAAGTAAATATGTGGGCAGCAGAGAATCAAAGAACAATTTGCAAGAAAGTAAAGAAAAAATGAATATAATTTCTTCTACTAATATATATTTTCTAGATCTGAAAATTTGTTGTTATATATTTTGAATCCTCCCTGATGTCTTATTGGCCACTAATTTTATCTATTAGTATGCCATACTAATCAAACTACAATTATTTTATAGAGCTTGAAAAAATAGCAATAGTATTCATTAGGAAGAACAATAGGTCAAGAATAAGAAGGAAATAAATGAAAAAAAAAAATGCAACAGAAGGTGACTAGTCATACCAGATCTAAAATTGCATTTATAAAGTGGTCCTGGATAAAATATATATATACACACACACACACACACACACACACACACACATATATATATATATATATATATACACACACACATATATATATGTATATATACATATATATATACATATATATTCTTTTGTTTTGCTTTATTTTGTTTTGTATTTTTCTTTTTTTTCTTATTCCATTTTTTCAAATAAAAATGAGAAAAAATTTAAAAAGAAAAAAATATGCATTTAACACAATAATGTACACACACACCCTAAAAGTGCTATATATAAACTATAAATGAGTCATATTTTTATAAGAACTACAAAAGTCAAGAATTGGTCAAATAGATTGCTCATTGATATATAGAAATCAGTTCATGCAGGCACAATAGTGTTAAGTGAAAGAAACTTGGATTAGAAAATAAGGGAATTAAGTCCCAGAGGCTTTTGCTAAACAATTAACTACAATTTGGGAAATGGAATTGTAAAGGCTTGCTTTCTTTTCTATACAACATTTCCTTATATAGCTAATATTCTATAACTTGGGAGGATAATGTACAAGTAGATACCTATATAGTATTTACTAGACAAAATAAGACAGACATTATCACATGACCTAGGAAACAATATGGAAAGAAAAAAAAGTATTGGATACAGAGTCAGAAAAGCTGAGTTCTCATGTGAGATCTGGTCCTGACTACATGACTTTCATGAAAGTTGTTTAAATACTCTGGGCCTCATTTTCTTCATTTATTTATTTAGAAGACCAGATTA
Source organism: Antechinus flavipes (assembly GCF_016432865.1). NCBI lineage: Eukaryota > Metazoa > Chordata > Mammalia > Dasyuromorphia > Dasyuridae > Antechinus > Antechinus flavipes. The sequence goes on along the minus strand of NC_067400.1, from coordinate 353,555,250 downwards.
TATGACCTACAAAGTGCTTCCCACTTCAAAAAAAAAAAATGTGGTTTTCACATCTTGGAATGTTGCTGCATTGTTCTCATTTGATATTCCACTGATATATCATTCTATTTTTTATCCAGTACAAAAGAGTATTACTTTTTTATCCAGAATCACTTTATAGATGCAGTTTTAGATCTAGTATGACTAGTCACCTTCTTTTAATTTTTTTTCATTTATTACCTTCTTATTCTTGACCTATTGTTCTTCTTAAAGAATTCTGTTGTTATTTTTTCAAGCTCTATAAAGTAATTTTTATTAGCTTGATTAGTATGGCATACCACTAGATAAATTAATTCAGGAAGAATTGCCATTTTTATCACATTACCTCAATCTAGCCCTGAGCAGCTGAGATTTTCCCAATTATCTAGATGTGATTTTGTGTTAAAAGCTTTTTATAATTGTATCTTTATAGTTCCTGTACCTATTTTAACAGGTAGAATCCCAATATTTCATATTGTCTACACTTATTTTAAATGAATTTTTTCTATCTCTTGATGCTTAACTTTGCTACTAATATGTAGAAATGCTAATGATTTATGTGGGGTTATTTTGTGTCCTGAAGCTTTGCTAAAGCTGTAGTAACAATATTTTAGTTGACTCTGAGATTTTAGATAAGTATAGATATGTTCTAGGATAAGTATATTATCATTTGAAAAGAATGATAGTTTTATTTCTTCATTGCTTATTGTAATTTCTTCAAGGTCTTTTTGAACAATAGTAGTAATAATGGTATCCTTGTTTCACCCCTGATCTTATTGGAAAGATTTCTAGCTTGTTCCCATTACTACAAAATTTGTAGATGGTTTTTACAAAGATACAAACCCAGTTCACTGATCACCTCTTTCTTCATTTTAATTCATATAGATTTGACTACATCCCATAAGTTTCTGATGTTATTTCCTTATTGTTACTCTCTTTTATGAAACTGATAATTGCTTCTGTGATTTGGTATTTGACCCACACATTCTTTAGAGTTAAATTCCTTAGTTTCCAAATAATTTTTAACTTATCTTTTCACGACCGTTTAGTACATGTAATTTTTATTGCATCATGATCTAAAAAGGATCCATTTAATATTTCTGTTGTTCATTTGATTGCAAGTTTTGTATCCTAATACATGGTCAATTTTTGTGTAGGTACCATGTATCACTGGGAAAAAAGGTCTAATCCTTTTTAGCCCCATTGCATTTTTTAGAGGTCTGTCATACGTAACTTCTCTAAAATTCTCCTCATTTCCTTAACTTTTTTCTTCTTTATTTTTAGTTAGATCTATCTAGTTCTGAAAGGGGAAGATTGAGGTGTTCCATTGGTTAAAGAATTTGGATCCTATACCACTTTGTGGATATATTTTTATTAGTATTACTACTTCATTATTCTGATTCATGATATTTTTTTAGCAAGATGTAATTTCCTTCTTTATCTATTTTAATTAATTTTTTTTCACAAGTAGAAGTTTTATCTTTTGATTCTCCTTGCTACCATGGTAGCTTTTTGTAGTCAGGGCTCATTTTTTTTTAGCTGAATTCTGCTCTTGAGTTACAGGGTACACAGTCCCAAGCTTCTTGCATTGTGGGCGAGGGGCCTGTCACTGACTTTCCACACTGGGCCTTCAGGAACTGGCTTCTTGCCCACTGATTTGAGATGGTCCACTCTATTCAAGCCTATTCTGCTGTTATTCCAGAGCTGAAAGTTTGTTTTTGTATTGAGGCTAGAGGACTCACAACTGGCCTATTGGTACCAACAGACTGCTGAGTCAGGACCAAGGGGTGTCTGTTACTCATTTGTGCGGTGGCTAAGAGCCTCCTCCTGCCTTGCCCAGATACTGTTTAACCTGGGTCATACTCCTCTTTTATCCATGTGAGAAAGACCTTTCCTGAAGTCTTTCTGGGGAAATCTCAGGCAACTTTCTGACTCCTTCCCACCATCTTGATTCCTCTATACTTGAATTTTAATATGATAGATGCTTTACTTAAAGAAGCAATGATCCAAACCTAACTTTCAATAATCGATGTGGGTTGTAAAATAGCAGAAGTAAACCAATTAGGTAAATAATATAAAGAAAGTTTACCTAATTTGAAAGACAAACATTGTTTAGTGTCAGTGGAGGTCCAGGAAGATAAAAGGAATCTGTGGAAGTAGATTAACCACAGACATAAAAACCTACAGATAACCACAATTTCACACCTGTTCTGGACCATTAAGGCAAATCTTTGTATTTGCTATACTTCATTTTGAGTTTTACTCTTTTGGGATTATGTGTGATTGCCAGGACACAGCAAGAGGCTAAGCTCTTGAATATATTCACCTAAAAACTTCTTGGAGAGATAACCATACTCCTGGCTTGAGGTATTTTGCAGCTTCCTGAGTGATGAAATGCTCCATTCCCACAGGTAGCTAATAACAGAAGTGGCTTTCCACATAAACTGGAGATTAATAATGGGCCTTGTGTAGATTTATGGCCCAAATTATTATATCCTGACAATCTGTAAGTGTCACTTACTTTCCTTCCCCTTTCTCTAATAGACTGACAGTCACTTGTGCCCCAGGGAGCTTCTGGAGAAAAGTCACTTTCTGAATAAACTAACTGGGTCAGGAAGAGATAGAAGGTGTCTGTTCTCTTTCTGACCTATTGTTCACTGCTACTGTGGAACTGTGGAAAACAAGTCCAATAACAGAGTTCTTTCTCTCCTTACAATCGTCGATAAATTGCAAGAATCACCCATGAGGGAATACAAGTTTCAGAGTAACTCATCAGTCAGTACAATCTTCAGTCCTTTCTCCACATTCCTATGGAAACTGCTAAGTCATGGTGATCTACTTATATTCTATATGTATCTGTCTATCCAAGAGAGCCCATGCAGAGGAGAAAAAGTCAGTTGTCTCTAAAGTATAATTTGAGGGGCAATGAAAGGCACACTTAGCTGCTTGTTAATTTACCCAAGATTCATATCTATATTCCCAATCCCTATATTTTTGCCTGCCTGCATTTTTTATTTCCTTCACAGGCTAATTGTACAATATTTCAGAGTCCAATTATTTTTGTACAGCAAAATAATGGTTTGGATATGTATACTTATTTGTATTTAATTTATACTTTAATATATTTAACATGTATTGGTCATTCTGCCATCTAGGGGAGGGTGTGAGGAGAAGGAGGGGAAAAATTGGAAGAAAAGGTTTGAGAATTGTCAATGCTGTAAAATTACCCATGCATATAACTCGTAAATAAAAAACTATTAAAATTTTTTAAAGATTCATATCTATAGAACCAATCTGAAGTACCTTTTAATTTTTTCAGAGCCTTAGTACTTTTAATTCTTATGAGAACATGATGATCCATGATTTGTAACAAAATAAAATCATTACAAAAATATTATTATTATAAAAATTAACCTTAAGGCAAAAACAGGTTTTGATCACTAAAAATGTTATGAAGTGTCTTATACCTGATCCAATTCAATCTCACCCTCCTATTGACTCTAAGACCAACTCCTCATCTATTTGGAATATCCATCCCAGGGTGTGTGTGCATGTGAATGTGCATGTGTGTGTGTATATGCCCACACAAGCACATATGCAACACATTTATACCTCTGCATGTGTTGCACATGTTATATGCATGTATTGTGCATATGTGTGCCCACATGTAGTGCATGTGCTTGTGTGTGGTCTTGTGTTAAGCACTAGCCTTGAATTCAGAAGACTGGTGTTGTGTGCCTTTGAAAAGCAGTAGATTTGTAACCAGAGCAAAATCACTTAGTCTTCTTAAAGGAAGAATTTCAGAAAAGTGGGCCAACCCCTACTAGTAGAGTTTTCTCACAGTTTCCTACATCAGTGAAGCACAAGTTCTCTTTCTATTCTTCTATCTAGCTCTTTGCCTATCTTCATCTTTATGTGTCTGTCTTCATATCTCAACTCTTTATTTCTTTCTCTGTTTTTATCTTGTTGCAGAGTGTGAAAGAGATGTGAGGGGTGCAGAAGAGGTCAGTAAAAATGTTCCTGCCTATATCCCCTTGATGATAAATGTGTCTTTGTTTCAGCAGCCATATAGAAGAAGCTTAAATTCTAGACTCAATTCCACAGTCTTCTAAGCAGGTAAACATCATGGAGACTTGGTTACAGACAGACAGACGAATGAGGTAACAGACAAGCAAGTGAATAGATGTGAGAGATATGAACTCATGCATTCATATTCACAATGCACATTATATGTACATATATATGTAAATATAAATTTATATATGTATAAATAGCAAATAATAATACATGTACATATATACAGTGATAGAGTATATTCATTTATCTCTGCCCTTTCTAATTTAATTTCAAATTCTGGGAAGTTTGAATTTTATATCCATTTTATATTTATAGTATAGATGATAAAGGTAATCTCTTTTAATATCTTAAGGCTTAGTGTGGAATGGATTGAGGTAAGGCTATTGATTGTAAAAATATGATTCATAGTTTTAAGGAGTATTAAAAGTCATCTAATCCAAATTCTTCTTTTTATACATGGGGAAACTGGAGTCCACAAAAATTAATGACTTGCCCAAAGTCACACAATTATTCAGAAACAGGCTTAGGACTTTAAGTCAAGTCTCTTAACTCTTAGATCTGCATTCTTTTTGCTGCTTTGCAAGGTTCATTCATTCATTAAGTTGTGTAGTCAAAAATGATTTACTCTGATTTTTCATCATGGTGTAGAGGTCAGTTTTGAAAATAACATAATAGCTGTAATAAACATAATAAAATAACACTCCTGTATCCTATTTTCCTTATGTAATTCTTCATATTCATCATGAACTTTTTCATTGTCTGTCTGAACGTCAAATTTTATTTGAAGGTCATGATATCAAATTAGGTTTAGCTCTTTCATATTGTCAATTCTGACTTTATGAGACAACATGACAGTCAGTTATGAGTTACTGCTCATGTAGCAAAAGGGACAGGTAACTAAGGGATAGATTGTTATTTCCCTTTTTGAAGGTACTTAATACTTTATTTTCACCAATAACATGTAAAAACAATTTTAACATTTTTAAATATCAAATTTCTTCCCTTCACCCTCACCAAGACAACAAGTAATTTGGTATGGATTATACATATGCAGTCATGCAAAACATAATTTCTATATAATTCATGTTGTAGAAAGAAATACAGATTAAAAAAAGAAAATCACTTAAAATAAGGAAAGCAAAAAAATTAGTATGTTTTGGTCCACTTTGACTCAGAATTCATCAGTTCACTCTCTGAAAGAAGATGAAATTTTCTTTCACAAGTCTTTGTATTGCTTAGAATAGATAAGTAATTATCATTTGATCTTCATATAATTTTGGTGGTGTTGTACACAATATTCTCCCAACCCTGCTTAACTCCTTTTGCATCAATTCATGTAAGTGTTTCCAGGATTATCTTAATGCATCCTGCTCATCATTTCTTAAAGCATAATAGCATTCCATTACAACCATACAACAAAACTTGTTCAGCCTTTTCACAGTTTGTTATTTTTACCATGACAATAGATCCAAAGCAAGTGTGTTGACTTGGCTGCCTATAAAATGTTTATGAAAAGGAATGGACAAGGACAAGATAAGATTGCCATCTTCATTATTGGAAGAAGAGCCACATGTATGAGATCACAGATTCACTGAGGTTAAAAAGAATAAATGTGTCTTTTAAAATTCTATACTAGTGCCTCATCAGGCAATGAAGATGAATGACCCTAGCTTCTCCAGCTTTATGCTAATGCAGAACAAGGTCTGCAAGAGATTTTCAAGTTTTCTTTTTGTTATTGTTGTTGCTGTTTTACACAGACTTTAAATATAGGCCTGGGTGTGTGTGTGTGTGTGTGTGTGTGTGTGTGTGTGTGTGTGTATAAGTGTATGTATGCATGTAGTCTGTGTGTTTTCTGTGAGAGCCATTTTATTCTGTGACTCACTGGGTATACATCCAGAATTATTGCCAATAAGTAGATCATCAACTAATTTTACAGAGGAAAACACACACACACACACACACACACACACACACACACACACATGTGCATGTGCGTGCTCAATGGCAGGAACATTTCTAAATGCCATTATTTACAATCATCTCAAGCCAGAATTGAAAAGGAGGTAAAATATGACTGAAAAACTCTGTTCATTTCACTGCTTTTTTTTTCAACTTTGGCTCCTTTCCTTTCAAATCTCACCCTCAGCAATCATTCTTATAATCTCTTTACCACCTAGTCCAGTTATCTTAAAATCCTGGACGCTCACTGGAGTGCTTGGCTTGCCCTGTTCTCACCATCTGTCCTTCTGATACCTTAGTAAACATAGCTTTGCCCCAAAGACATATCTATAATATTCTTTTAAATTTACTTTTTCTATACCTTATTTCTTTTGTACCAGGACAATGACAGATGGGATAGATAGAGTACTTGGATTTAGGACTAATTGCACAAAGTGTGCTTGTAATTAGCTAAGGTCAGTGCACCTTTACAGTTTCATCTCATTTCATCTCCCTTTGTGAAAATAGCTATGAAGTCCATCAATAAGTATTTACTATCCTCTTAGGGTAGCTTAGTAACAAACATTCAAGGTAATGAATTCCATGATTTCAAAAGTATATTGAAAGGAAAAGGTGAAGAAGAGATTGTGCTACATATTGGAATGGCGTTCATGGCTAACAATTTCTTAGAGAAGCTGGCTTCAGCTACAAATTGGTTGAACATTTAGTTGGACAGACAAAAAACTAGGATAGATGTAAGTAAAGAGATAAGTTGGCATGAAGAAAGGCACAGAAACCAAACCAAATAAGGAAATGGAAATCACACCATTTCAATTCAAAAGCAGCATTTACAGACAACACCATGATACGGAATTTGCTTTGAATCATTTGTCCATAAGCATTTTACCTAAAGCAGCTGATTAACTACAGAAGAAGAAATAAATTACCATGCTATCAGAGACTGTCCAAAGATTTGAAGAGAAAAGATACATTTCATGAGATACCTCACCTATCTGGCTCATTTTTTTCTGCCTAGAAAATTCCCTTTGCAAACACCCAGATCATAATTCCATAAAGAACAGTTTTGTTGACAAATCAAAAAGGAAAAAGTTGAGCTCACAATGTCAATTTTGGAAAATAAAAACATCTATTTATAAGTATTCTCTTCCATTGAGAGGAAGTCATAATTACTTACAAATCACAACTATGGAGAATTCTTATAGAGTTCTTTTATCCCTTTTCTACCTTAACTGTAAATTAAGAACAATAATATCAATGTAATAGATTTGTTGTACAGATCAAATTAAATAGTATATGTAAAATATTTTGTAAATATTAAAGCAAACCCAATATAAATTATATTATTTTTATTACTCCTCAGCATTATTTGTTATTATAATTTTTCCAGTTATTCTTTGGCAATGCTATTCTTCAAAAAGCTCTGTTGTATCCCCATCTCCTCTCAACTGTTAAAACTTTCACCTCTCAATTTGCCTCCTATCTACTCTGAACATAATTGATATTTACCTGATTACTTACATGATTTTTCATTACTTCTTTTGTATGTAAGCTCCTTGAGAAGAGAGACTGTTTTATCTGACTTTATTTTTATCCAGCATTTGGCAAAGTGCCTGAAAACTGTATAAAAATTTATCTTTCCCCTGAGGCTTGGGCCAGATGTCTCCCACCTTGGAATCTTCCTGACTTGGAATCTGGCATTTGTTTCTAATCCTTTCTGACTATTACTTACTAACCTGGATCAATACATGAGTACTAATTCATAGAATCAGGGTACTAGCACATAACACAAAAAATAGTCATTAACTAAGTGACAATAGACAAGCGCTTCCTCACATGGGCAAAATTTCTAGGTATTAGTATTACATTTAAAACATAGTCCCAGACAAATGACATTGTCTCAAGAAGTTTTTATCTTGTGATTCTATTACTATTAATCTTTCTTTTTTCTTTTTATATTGTTTTCTTTATTTTTATTTTAAAAAAAGAAACAATAGAAAAAGACAAAAACAGAAAAGGAAAAGAATACATTGTCATATACCCAGCAGAACATGAGGGAGGATTCAAAATATATCATAAAAAATTGTATTCTTTTTGATCTTTGAGCTCACTTAAATTTCTCAGATAATGACACCTTGCCTCTTTTTTCTCACAAAACGTCTCACTCACCATCAAGAATTCCAAATATGATGCCTTTAAAAACCTGATGTTCTCTTTTCTTTCAGTGATCTTACAATGCTTCTCCTATTTAAAAATTTCCATTAATTAAGGAAAAGAAAAAAAAGCCTTTTTCTCTAATTGTCTTTCTAATTCTAGTGAATTTCCTGATGATGATAGCAACAATATTAATAATAATCGTATTTCCATAGCACTTTATAATATACTCACATTTTATTCTCACTATAACTCAGTGAAATAAGTTCTAGTATTTTCCTCATTTTACATATGAATGGAGTAAGGTAGACAAAAGATAGCTTATTTGTACAGATATACAGCTAATTGATTTCTGAGATTAAATTTAAACTTGAGTCAGAAATACCTGAAATGACCCAGCAACAATTTCTTTATCCCAGATGCAGTGCTTTAGTCCAGAGATATCCAGTATCCTAGAGTAAGTGATGATTGAATCTTTTGAGAAGTCTGCTAACAATGATCTCATTAAAACACAAATATGACAATGACACCTCCCCTTTGAAAAACTTCAGGGGGGGCTCTATAATATCCAGAACCAAATATAAATTCTTGTTATGAGTTCAAATGTTGGAGTTCTTGTTCTTCTCAAAACACAGGGCATAGAGGCTTAGAGCCCTCCGAATATCTCCAAATCCAAAGGTCTTCAAATCCTTCAGCCTCTGCCTCTGCTTTCTTCAGCCTCCAACCAACACAGAGATGGAATGTCTCTCTTGTATCCTTCTGGGGAGCCCAGGCACCAACTACAGTGGTGTGAGATGAAGATGAATCTGGTTGTCCACTGAACTCTCCACTCGTAGCTTCTTCCTCTGTAAACTCTTCGTCTGCCACCAGCCAGCCAAGAGGAAAAAAAATGTATTCTGGAATGGCTGTCTCACCTTATATGTGAACCTTCTGAGAGAATGGGATTATGGGTTTTCTCCCATAGTGCTCTCTGGCCCAAAGAGCTTTAAGGGAGGTGTGGACTCCCTTGAAGTTAGAAAGTGTACTTTGTGAAGCTAGCATACTTGTGGACTCCAATGAGTAAAGGTGTGAACACAAGCCTTGTATTAATTAGTTCTACTTAGTACCTTGTTTCAGGTTCTGGCCAAAATCTTCTTGTAAGATTAGATCAACTCTAATTAGTTAGCAGTTAGTAAGGATTCCAACAAATTCTATTTGAAATTTAAAACCCTTCATAAACTTTCCTTTCTTGTCTTTTGGATGATTACCAGGGACACACCTTTTTATTGTTCCTCAAACACACCTTTCTTTCTTTCTTTTTCTTATTAAAGCTTTTTATTTTCAATGTTGAAAAGAGCCACATCTTTTGGATTTGATCATCATATAATCTTGCTATTGTTGTAAACAATGTTCTCTTGGTTCTACTTAATCCACTTAGCAATAATTCATGTAAGTTTCTTCTCTCCTCTTGAATTGATCCCGTTGATCATTTCTTCTAGAACAATAATATTGCATAATATTCATAGAACATATTCATCCATTCTCCAACTGATGGGTATCCACTAAGTTTCCAGTTTCTTGCCATTTCCACTGATTGACTACAATCTGCTTAGGCAGAAGCAAATGGATTTAATGCTGTTCCTTTATAATATATCAAACATGGCTTTCAATCTTGAATTCCAGGCATTTTCACTGTCTTTTCTGCCTATAATACTCTCCCTCCTTACTTCTTTATTTTGTCTTTCTTAGCCTCCTTAGAGCTACAACTAAGATCCTGCATTTTATATATATATATATTTTTTAATTTTATAAACTTTTCTTCAATATTTATTTTTAATTTTAATAGTATTTTATTTTCCAAATACATGTAAAGATAGTTTTCCACATTCATTTTTGTAAGACTTTTTGTTTTAAATTTTTCTCCCTTCCCCCTTATCTTCCCCGTCCCTGAGACAGCAAGCAATATGATATAGATTCTACCTTTTGTTAGAAGTTTTTTTTTCCTGATTTACCTTAACTTTAGTTTATATCTTCCACTCATTATCTCCAATTCATCTTGCAATATGTGGTTTTTTGTATGTTGTCCCCTCCATTCACTCTGTGAATTCCTTGAGAGTGTGTACTGTTTTTTTTTTTTTCTCTTTCTTTTTTCAATAGTGCCTGCCACATTGCTTAATGTTATTAAATTGTTGCTTAAAAATTAAATGTCTGAGTGTCAGGATCTGTGAGGACTTGTTCTCTTTTTATTCAGTCTTTGAATGGAATTATGATTTGTTCTTGTGGTTCAATTTATCTTGTTCAGAGAAAGTAAGGTTGAGATACCCCATTATTATGGCTTTACAGCTCTTAATTTCTTTTCAGGAATTTAGATGCTATGCCACTTGGTGCATATATGTTTAGTATTGATATCGTTATTATCTATGTTACTCTGTAGCAAGATATAGTTTCTTTCCTTATCTCTTTTAATTATATCCATTTTTGCTTTTGCTTGATCTGAGATCAGGATCACTACTTCCGCTTTTTTTTTACTTCACCTGAAGTTCTGTCCAGCCTTTTACTTTTACTCTGTATGCATCACTCTGCTTTAAATGTGTTTCTTGTAAACAACATATTGGAGGATTCTGACTTTTAATCCAGTTTGCTATTCACTTTTGTTTTATGGGAGAGATCATCCCATTCCCATTTACAGTTAAAAATATAACTAATTCTGTATTTTTCATCATCTTATTTAACAGAAATTGTGCTTTTTTACTTTCCTTTCCCTCTCTCCCTCCTCCCCAGTATTTTGTTTCTGAACACCACTTCCATAAAATAGCCTTCGCCCTTTACAACCTCTCTCCCTTTCCTATATCTTTCCCATATTACTTCTGTTGTCCCTTCTATTAGCTTCCCCCTTTTCTCCCCTTCCCCCACCCACTTGTCTCTATAAGGTGAAACAAGTTTCTATGTGAAACCAAAAATGTCTAATAGTCTCTCTTTGAGCCATATTTGAAAAGTGTTAGACTCACACAATATTCATCCCTTTCATTTCTTTCCCTCAATTATAATAGGTCTTCTTTGCCTCTTCATGTGAAATGATTTCCCTAATTTTACCTCTGCTTTCCTTTTTTGAGTAGAATTTCCTTTTTAACTCTAGTTTCTTTTTTTTATATTATCACAGTAAAATTAAATTATACCTGCATTCCCTAATATACTCATAACAGAGATATAGTCTTCAAGAGTACTTTCCTTTTTATGCTTTTCTTGAGTTCTGTTATTTGGAGCCCAAATTTTTTGTTCAGCTCTGGTCTTTGCATCAGAAATAAATGAAATTGACCTGTGTTTTTAAATGTCCATTTTCTTCCCTGAAAGACAATGCTCAATTTAGCTGGATAGTTTATTCTTGGATGCATTCCAATTTCATTTGCTTTTTGGAATATCAGATTTCAGGCCGCTCAATCCTTTAAGATGGAAACTGCTAGGTCTTGGGAAATCCTGATTGGGGCTCCTCAGTATTTGAATTTTTTTCTTTCTTCTGCTTACAATATTTTTCCTTGAGCTGGTCATTCTGAAATTTAGCTTTGATATTCCTTGGAGTTTTCATTTTGTGGTCTCTTTCAGGAGGTGACTGGTGAATTCTTCCAATGGCTCTTTTATCTTCTGATTCTAGAACATTAGGAAATTTTCCTTGATGCTTTCTTGAAAGATAATATTGAGGTTTTTTTTTTCTCATTATGGTTTTCAGGAAGTCTAATAATCCTTAGATTGTCTCTCCTAGATCTATTTTCCAGGTCAGTTGTTTTTCCAGTGAAGGATTTTATATTTTCTTCTATTTTTTTTCATTTTTTGTTTTTGCTTTATTGATTCTTGATGTCTCATTGAGTCATGCATTTCCATTTGTTTAATTCTGATTTTTAGTGATTTATTTTCTTCTTATTATTATTATTATTATATATTTTTATTGACAAAATATATGCATGGGTAATTTTTCAACATTGACCCTTGCAAACAGTTCGGTTCCAATTTTTCCCCTCCTTCCTTCCACACCCACCCCACCTCTAGGTGGCAGGTAGTCCCATACATGTTAAACATGTTAAAGTATATGTTAAATACAATATATGTGTACATATTTATGCAGTTCTCTTGTTGCACAAGAGAAATTGGATTTATAAAGGTAAAAATAACTTGGGAAGAAAAACAAAAATGCAAGCAAACAATAACAGAAAGAGTGCAAATGCTATGTTGTGGTCCACACTCATATCCAAGTGTTCTTTAACTGGGTATAGCTGGTTCTATTCATCACTGGTCAATTGGAACTGCATTAGATCCTCTCATTACCAAAGATAGTCACTTCAATCAAAATTGATCCTGATGTAGTATTGTTTTTGAAGTGTATAATGATCTCCGGGTTCTGCTCATTTCACTTAGCATCAGTTCATGTAGGTCTCTCCAAGCCTCTGTATATTCATCCCACTGGTCATTTCTTACAGAACAATAATATTCCATAACATTCATCTACCATAATTTACTCAGCCATTCTCCAATTGATGGGCATCCATTCAATTTCCAGTTTCTAGCCATTCCAAAAATTTTTGTACATGCAGGTCCCTTTCCCTTCTTTAATGTCTTTTTGGGATATAAACCTAGTAGTAACACTTCTGGACTTGTGTGATGCAAGTGGTGCCCATAAGTTTAATACTGGGAAAGGAGGAAAGAGGAGGGCAAGAAAAAGAAAAGCATAATCAGGGGATTATAAAATGGCAGGAAATACAGAATTAGTAATTTTAACCATAAATGTGACTGGGATGAACTCTTCCATAAAGCAGAAGCAGATAGCAGACTGGATCAAAAGTCAGAACCCTACAATATACTGTTTGCAGGAAACACATTTAAAACAGGGAGATGCATACAGAGTAAAAGTAAAAGGCTGGAGCAGAATCTATCATGCTTCAGGTGAAGTCAAAAAAGCAGGGGTAGCCATCCTTATCTCAGATCAAGCAAAAGCAAAGATTGATCTAATTAAAAGAGATAAGGAAGGAAACTATATCTTGCTAAAGGGTACTATAGACAATGAAGCAATATCAGTATTAAACATATATGCATGCAGTGGTATAACATCTAACTTCCTAAAGAAGTTAAGAGAATTGCAAGAAGAAATAGACAGCAAAACTATAATAGTGGGAAATCTCAACCTTGGACTCTCAGAATTAGATAAATCAAACCATAAAACAAACAAGAAAGAAATTAAGGAAGTAAATAGAATATTAGAAAAATGAGGTATGATAGATCTTTGGAGAAAACTGAATGGTGACAGAAAAGAGTATACTTTCTTCTCAGCAGTTCATGGAACCTATACAAAAATTGACCATATATTAGGACATAAAAACCTCAAAATTAAATGCAGGAAGGCAGAAATAGTAAATGCTTTCTTCTCAGATCACAATGCAATAAAAACTACACTCAACAAAAAGTTAGAGGTAAATAGACCAAAAAGTTATTGGAAACTAAATAATCTCATCTTAAAGAATGATTGGATGAAACAGCAAATTACAAACACAATTAATAATTTCACACAAGGTAATGAAAATGATGAAACATCATACCAAAATTAGTGGGATGCAGCCAAACCAGTAATAAGGGAAAATTTTATATATTTAGAGGCTTACTTGAATAAAATAGAGAAAGAGAAGATCAATGAACTGGGCTTGCAACTTAAAAAGTTAGAAAAAGACCAAATTAAAAACCCCCAATCAAATACTAAATTTGAAATTCTAAAGTTAAAAGGAGAAATTAGTAATATTGGAAGTAAAAGAAAAAAATTATTGCATTAATAAATAAAATAAGAGTTGGTTTTATGACAAAACCAATAAAATAGATAAACCTTTGGTCAATCTGATTAGAAAAAGGAAAGAGGAAAATCAAATTGTTGGTCTTAAAAATGAAAAGGGAGAACTTTCCACCAATGAAGAGGAAATTAGAGCAATAATAAGAAGTTACTTTGCCCAAATTTATGCCAATAAATTTGATAACCTAAGTGAAATGGATGACTACCTCCAAAAATATAGGTTTCCCAGATTAACAGAGGAGGAAGTAAATTGCTTAAATAGTCCCATTTCAGAAAAATAAATAGAACAAACTATTAACCAACTCCCTAGAAAAATTCCCCAGGACCAGATAGATTTACATGTGAATTCTACCACACACTTAAAGAACAATTAGCCCCAAAGCTATATAAACTATTTGAAAAAAAATAGGGAATGAAGGAATCCTACCAAATTTCTTTTATGACACAGACATGATACTGATACATAAACCAGATAGATTGAAAACAGAGAAAGAAAATTATTGACCAATCTCCCTAATGAATATTGATGCTAAAATCTTAAGATATTAACAAAAAGACTGTAGAAAATCACCTCCAGGATAATACACCATGATCAAGTAGGATTTATATCAGGAATGAAGGGCTGGTTCAATATTAGGAAAAATATTAGTATAATTGACCATATTAATAACCAAATTAACAAAAATCAACAGATGCAGATAAAGCATTTGATAAAATCCAACATCCATTCCTATTAAAAACACTTGAGAGTATAGGAATAAATGGACTTTTCCTTAAAATAATCAGTAGCATCTATTTAAAACCATCAGTAAGCATCATTTATGATGGGGATAAACTGGAACCATTCCCATTAAGATCAGGAGTGAAACAAGCTTGTCCACTATCAAATTACTATTTAATATTGTATTAGAAAAGCTAGCTTTGGCAATAAGAGTTAAGAAAGAGATTAAAGGAATTAGAGTAGGCATAGAGGAAACCAAATTATCACTCTTTGATGATAATATGATGGTATACTTAGAAAACCCCAGAGATTCTACTAAAAAGCTATTAGAAATAATCCACATCTTTAGCAAAGTTGCAGGATACAAGATAAACCCACATAAGCCATCACCATTCTTATATATCATTAACAAAATCCAACACTTAGAGTTACAAAGAGAATTTCCATTTAAAGTAACTACTGATAGTATAAAATATTTAGGAATTTATCTGCCAAGGGAAAATAAGGAATTATATGAGCAAAATTACAGAACACTTTCCACACAAATAAAGTCAGATGTAATCAATTGGAAAAATATCAAATACTCTTGGATAGGGTGAGGTTAATAAAGATGACAATACTAACTAAATTAATCTATTTAATTAGCACTATACCAATCAGACTCCCAAAGAACTATTTTAATGACATAGAAAAAAATAACAACAAAGTTCATATGGAAAAACAAAAGGTCAAGAACTTTAAGGGAATTAATGAAAAAAATCAAATGAAGGTGGCCTAGCTGTACCAGATCTAAAATTATATTATAAAGCAGTGGTTACCAAAACCATTTGATATTGGCTAAGAAATAGCCTAGATGATCAGTGGAATAGGTTAGGTTCAAAGGACAAAATAGTCAATAATTGTAATAATCTAGTGTTTGACAAACCCAAAGAACCCAGCTTTTGGGATAATAGCTCACTTTTTGACAAAAAATGCTGGAAAAATAGGAAATTAGTATGGCAGAAACTAGGCATTGACTCACACTTAACACCGTACACCAAGATAAGATCAAAATGGGTTCATGACCTATGAATAAAGAATGAGATTACAAATAAATTAGAACATAGGATAGTTTACCTCTCAGACCTGTGGAAGAGGAAAGAATTTATGACCAAAAAAGAACTAGAGATCATTATTGATCACAAAATAAAAAAAAAATTGATTATATTAAGTTAAAAATTTTTTGTACAAACAAAACTAATGCAGACAAGATTAGAAGGGAAGCAATAAACTGGGAAAACATTTTTAGAGTCAAAGGTTCTGATAAAAGCCACATTTCCAAAATACATAGAGAATTGACTCTAATTTATAAGAAATCAAGCCATTCTCCAATTGATAAATGGTCAAAGGATATGAAAAGACAATTCTCAGATGAAGAAATTGAAACTATTTCTAGCCATATGAAAAGATGCTCCAAGTCATTATTAATCAGAGAAACACAAATTAAGACAACTGAGATGCTACTACACACCTGTCAGATTGGCTAGAATAACAGGAAAAGATAATGCAGAATGTTGGAGAGGATGTGGAAAAACTGGGACACTGATAACATTTTTGGTGGAATTGTGAATATATCCAACCATTCTGGAGAGCAATTTGGAACTATGCTCAAAAAGTTATCAAACTGTGCATACCCTTTGATCCAGCAGTGTTTCTACTTGGCTTATACCCCAAAGAAATACTAAAGAAGGGAAAGGGACCTGTATGTGCAAAACTATTTGTGGCAGCTCTCTTTGTAGTGGCCAGAAACTGGAAACTGAATGGATTCCCATCAGTTGGAGAATGGTATATGAATATTATTTAATATTATTGTTCTGTAAGAAATGACCAACAGGATGATTTCAGAAAGGCCTGGAGTGACTTACATGAACTGATGCTGAGTGAAATGAGCAGGACCAGAAGATCATTATATACTTCAACAACAATACTATATGATGATCAATTCTGATGGACGTGGCCCTCTTTAACAATAAGATGAATCAAATTAGTTCCAATAGAGCTATAAAGAATTGAACCAGCTACACTCAGTGAAAGAACTCTGGGAGATGACTGTGAACCACTATATAGAATTCCCAATCTCTCTATTTTTGTCCGCCTGCATTTTTGATTTCCTTCCCAGGCTAATTGTACACTATTTCAAAGTTTGATTCTTTTTGTACAGCAAAAATAATTGTATGAACATGTATACATATATTGTATTTGACTTATACTTTAACATATTTAACATGTATTGGTCAACCTGCTGTCTGAGGGCGGAGATGGGGGGAAGGAGGGGAAAATTTGGAACAAAAGATTTTGAAACTGTCAATGCTGAAAAATTATGCTTGTGTATATCTTGTTAATTAACAGCTATATAATAAAAAAAAAAGAAAAAAATTCATCTACCATGATTTACTCAGCCATTCTCCAGTTGATGGGCAACTATTCAATTTCCAGTTTCTAGCCATTCTGAAAAGGGCTGATGTTCAATTCTTACAAGGTGCCAAGTCAGTGGAGTTGATGAGATAATGATTCTCTAATTTACATGTACTTAGTACTTACTATAATTCCACAAGATTCACACCTTTAAGAGAGCATATATAAGGAGGAGCTCTCAGGGCCAAAGGAGAGAAGCCCACTAGAAGGTCTCGGAGGAGAATATAGATTCAGTCCATCTTCCACGTTTGTGCTGGCTGGAGACATTCGGAAGGAGCTAGAAGCAGAAGGTGGTAGAGACAAAGGAATAACGGCAGGAGCTCTCAGAACCAAGAGGTGGTCACAAACATTTTTGCACATGCAGGTCCCTTTCCCTTCTTTAATGTCTCTTTGGTATATAAACCCAGTAGTAACACTTCTGGACCAAAGGATATGCACAGTTTGATAACTTTTTGAATATAGTTCCAAATTGCTCTTCAGAATGATTGGATCCATTCACAACTCCACCAACAATGCATCAGTGTCCCAGTTTTCCCACATCCCCTCCAACATTCATCATTATCTTTTCCTTTCATCTTAGCCAATCTGACAGGTGTGTAGTGGTAAGTGATTTATGTCAACTTAAGTCAGTTACCTTTTTTTAGTTCTTTTTGTATTTGGCCAATTGAATTTTTAAATGAGTTGTTTTGTTCTATGGATTTTTCCATTACACATTTTTTTTTTCAAGAGTTGTTTTCTTTTACATTTCACAAATTATGTTTTTTCAGGGAGTTGTTTTCTTTTTCCATTTAGTCAAATCTATTTTGTAAAAAGTTATATGCTTTTTTCATTTCACTAAATCTATTTTTTAAGGAATTTTCTTCAGATAGTTTCTGTTTCCTTTTCCAAACCCTCTTGCAAAGTTCTCATTTCTTT
Organism: Antechinus flavipes; assembly: GCF_016432865.1. Classification (NCBI taxonomy): domain Eukaryota; kingdom Metazoa; phylum Chordata; class Mammalia; order Dasyuromorphia; family Dasyuridae; genus Antechinus; species Antechinus flavipes. The sequence goes on along the minus strand of NC_067400.1, from coordinate 353,537,152 downwards.
TCCCAATTTTTTTCTAGCTCTCTTTAAGTTTCTTTTTAATTTCTTCCAAGAAAACCTTGGGAGATGGGAAACAGTTTATATCCTGCTTTGGGTCTCCATCTGGAGATGATCTGCTTTTAGTGGCCTAAGGGTTTGAAATCTGTTCTTTTCTTTTTCCATAAAAAATATCTATGGTCAGACTACTTTTTCTTCCTTTAAAAAAAAAAAAAAAAAAAAAGGTTGGGCTTTGCTTTTAGGCCAAAGGGGATTGCTGACTAACTTCTGGTGCTAGGTGGGTATGATCAAGTCCTGTGATATTTTAGGTTTTAGGGGTTCACTATTTGCCTTCTATATTTTTGTTGGATGTTTTATAGCTAATGTGCTAATCTAGTGACTTGGAACCAGGACAGAGTAGCCAACACTACTGTAGGTTCCTACCAGTAAATTCTCTTATGCATGGAACCCACACCACCCTAGGTCTGTGTACTGCCTGCATTGTACAGTCATTGCATGACTGTCTGTGCTCTGACTGCCTGCACTTGGCCTGCCTCTCTCCATGCCTGATTGAAACAGACCTTTTCTGGAGATCCTCCAAATTCTCTTCTGCTGGAAATTTGTTAGACTCTAAATATTTGTGGGTTCTTTCACTCCAAACCAGTTCAGAGTTTGGATTTGCTATTCATTTGGAGGAACTTGAGAGAGCTCAGGAAAAAAAAAAAAAAAGATGTCTCCTCTCTGCTATCTTGGCTCTGCCCCTTGGCAGTATATTTTCTTAGGATGTACACATAGATGATGAGTTTGATGCATAAATAACCAGAGTGAGGCTAGTGTCTGGAGGCTCCAAAGGAAAGTATTGGGCAGAAGAGATATTATATTGTTTTCCAGACTGAAGAGCTCTAGAACCATTGTGCTAACCTCATAGTTATATGCCTGTGAAAACTGGACAATATACCAGCATCATGCTAGGAAACTATATCTCTTCCATTTTAATTGTCTTAGGAAGATTTGGAAGATTGCCTTGTAAGATAAGATACCAGAAACTGAGGTGTTTTCTCAACTTAAACTGCCAAGCATTGAAACTCTGCTACATAGAGTACAACTCCAAAGGGCTGACACTGACCAAATATGCAAAACATATTTGACTAAAAGATTATTTTATAAAGAACTTACTTAAGATAATTCACATGGAAGTCAGAAAAAATAGTGTAAGGACACTCAATCTCTCTTTGAAGAATTTTGGAGTTAATTACATGACATAGGAAACAGTGGAGAAAAGCCATCCAAGCAATGTATCACATCAAAGAAGATGCTGTGTTCTTTGAGAAAAGCAGAATTGTAGTAGCTTAAAAGAAATGTGAGAAGTACAAATTTAGACATCTTTACTCCAAAAGTTCTTGTTGCCTACCTATGGCAGAGTCTTTAAAGCTCATATTATTCTGAGCAATCACAATCAGGCACATACATAGAGTGATATCATTTTGGTCCTTTTTGGGAATGAAGGACAACAACCAATCACCCAACCAAACAGACTCATCGAAATACCTATCCATTGCATCATAATTATTTTACATAATTTTGAGACACAAAAAAACTTCACACATTAAAATCCTTAAGTATGAGTAAAATTATATTGATTACTTTGGGGATTAGAGGGTATAAATAGGACTTGCCCACTGTTGATCAGAAATTTACAGTTTAAATATACAAAATTAAACTTTTCACATTTCTCTTAAGTGCAATTTTCTTTGCAGCAAAATTTGTTTTGAAAGTACTCAGATATATAGTATTCCTAATCTATCTTAGAAAAGCAAGTCACTCATCATATCACATTTCAAATTTAGACTTATTTTGAAATCTACTTACTGGCTCGGGGAGCAGGGTGGTAGGTATTTGTGATGTTACAGGAGAAATTTTCATTTTGTACATGAGTATCATTTTCTAAGAAAATGTTTTTGAAGTACTCATTTTAAATATATATGTATATTACACATATATGTATTTAATATAGTAAAGTTTCATGTTAGATTATTATTTTCTGAGAAATTATGTTATTAAGAAATCATTTTTACTACTTTGATAGATAAGATTAATCTCTCCATTTACTAGGTTCTATCTAAATTACTCTGCATTTCAATGTAGGGAAGCATTTCTTTAAAGTCACAATTACTCCAAAATCTATTCATTTTAGCAATTGTTTATTACTTACTTGAGATTCCAATAGGTTAATCTCACTTGTAGGGTTACTCAAGAGTTCCAAAGATACCAATTACCAATGCTTATGACATAATTTGACTATACTATACCTTACATAAAAAGCTACCATTTATATTGCTAAAGACTCTTTGCACTTTTTTAGTAGAATAATAATATAATTAGGAATTTATATGCCTAGGGTAAATATAGTTAATTGAGTAGTTTGAGTCAAGTGCATAACATACAAAAGGCAAGCTTATACTTGTTCTGTCACTCTGGAAGATAAGGGCAGCCCATCACCTAAGAATTCCATACTATGTCCTTCCACAGCTTGGTTTATAGTTTTGTCCCACTTGACCCTATTTGTCTTGGTAACATATAGCTATTTGTGTCTCACTTTCTGTAGAGTCTGGCCTAAACTCCCATGTTATTGTCAATTATCCCTTACTCCTTAACACCTGGGAAGAACTGGAAAGTAATTAATTTTTAAAAATGAAAGACTAATAAGGGGAAGAAAAATGATGCTGAATGCTAGGATCTGAGGTAAAGCCCCAGTTACTACATTCTAGTTAGTTCTTTGTATCTTGAATGATAAATTTTTCTTCTCAATTATGAAGGAAACACTATACTATTCTTCCAATCCCCTACTACACAAGTATTATTATATCATGAAACTTTGGTACTCAGTAAATATATGAAAAATATCTTCATGAGTCACAGTTTATTCAAATCCTTCTCTTTTCATGTCTAATTTATAACTAGAGAATAGAGGGCCAAGCTAGTGATAAATATAATGAAAAACAGAGTGTGTTAAGAGTTCAAAATGTTGGAGTTTGTTCTCAGAGGACAGCCGGTTTAGAGGCTTAGAGCCCTTCGGATGTCTCCAAATCCAAAGGTTCTGTCCTTCAGCCTCTGCTTCTGCCTTCTTCTGCCTCCAACAGAGATGGAAGATCTCTCTTATCTCCTTCTGGGGAGCCCAGCACCAACTTGCCGCGGAGAGAGGGCTTCTGGCGTAGCTCCACTGAAATCCCAAAAGTGTTCTCTGCAGCAGAGTCGTTTCTCTCGAGTCTAGCGCGATCAGCCAGCCAAGAGGAAAATATGTATTCTGCCATAGATCCTTCATCGCTGGCTTTTTATCTGCCTCTTCTGAGAGAATGGGATTATGGGTTTTCTCCCATAGTGCTCTCTGTGCTATCTGTACAGACATTTGTATTATATTTGGGCATAAGATTAGAGCACAGTTGAGGTAAATGAATGGATGGATGAAAAAGTGGTTGTATGGATTTAACTTTTTTAAAAAGTTAAATTTTTTGCCAAAGAAACTTTAACAACTGTAATGAAAACTGTTACTATGTTTCAATAAACATTTCAGAGATATTTGACATTAATTATTCTACCTTAAGGAGAAGAGGAAGGAAGAACCATATGGAGTTCTATGATCATAAAATTGTTTAATTACCCCCTAAATTGGATAATTTTTAAAATACAAAAACCCCAGTCCATAGACATGCACCCTTGACTTTATGACACTGACCATATCTCTTAAATGAATGATCATTAATAACTCAGTTTTATCATGCTTTCAGTATCTTTGTGCCTTGTCAAATGTACTGATAATCATGATCATTTGTAGGCAAAATTCTCTACAGTCATTCACTCACAACCAAATTGTGTCTATTATTTTGACCTTTACAAATGCACATCCCTGTCTTTGTCTGCCTCTGCTTGAAAACATTACTCATGTTAATGTCTGCTTCATTTCCTTTTCAAAGGTACCAAATGGCTTCTACACTTAGAAACCTGTTTTATTCCTGTCAATATGTTACATCAATATACTAGATCAGAAGCAAGCAATCAAATATAGACACTAATGAAAGGGACAAAAAGACTCAGAGGCTTCTCTGGATGGACAGTGGAAATATCAATATGTGAAACAGAAAAAGCAAAAGGGGGAAGAGACAAACCTTCCCTAATTTAAGGTAATTATTTCACAAGGACAAAGAGTTATTGTTTTGCCCCAAATATCCTGTTGTCAAAATTATTGAATAATTCATAATTTATAAAATGCGTCTTTTCTTCAATTTTTGCAAATATTCTCACCTTTACCCCAACAACTTATTGGATACATGTGTTCTTTCAATTGTGTCTGAAGCCAGAAAGAACCAGGCAATAATAAGTGATTTTATAAATTATTCTAAAATATTCCTTGACATTTCTATAGCTTAGAAATCTTTGAGAATCATTCCATTTGGGGCTTAAAAGCCATTGTTGAATTATTATTTTTTTCTTAAATTATTTGAGTAAATAAATTTTCATTTATGTCAACACCAGAAAAACAGAATGTCATGATTTGGGGGAAATTAAAAAGATAAAACTAAAGTTAATAAGAAGGCTAATTTAACCTTTTGATTTATAATATGGTTATAGCAACCTCTAATTAGAATAATTCATAAAAGTTGATTATATATTATAAATATTTGATAGGAAGGAAAGAAAGTACCTTTTATGTGCCAGGTCCAACCATAAGAATTATACAAATATTATCTCATGAACATCAAAACTATCCTAAAATATAAGTATTGTAACTATTCCCATGCTGAAGTTGAGAGAGCTGAGACAAATAAGAAGTGATACTCCTAATGCACAATTCTGACTGTGCCATTTTCATACATTCTTCCATCCCCATCTGTGAACAAAAGATCAATTTATTGTTTCTATATTTAAAAAGAGACTTATTCACAATATGGCTCTCAATTACATTTATAGGCTGATTATATATTATGGGCCTTCACAGCTTTTGCTGCTATTGTTGTTGTTTTTCAGTTATTTCAGACATATCCAATTTTTTGTAATTCCATTTGGGAATTTCTTGAGAAAGATATTTGAGTGATTTGCCATTTCCTTTTTCAGCTTGTTTTACAGATGAGAAAACTGAGGCAAATAGGGTAAATGACTTTCTCAGAGTCACACAGCTAGTGCATGAGTTTAGATTTGAACTCCTGTATTCCTGATTCTAGATCTGGCTCTTATCCACTGTACTACCCAGCTGCCTCCTTCATACCCTCTAGTTAGCCTAATTGGTGTTTTTCCATGCATCTTTCCAAGTTCCAAGTACAATACTGTGTATATAGTATTTATTCATGTATATGTCTATATGTTTCCTTCAACACAAAGTCACAGAAGCTTGAAAACAAAAGCTGTTTCCTTTTGAAATATGCCCATCTAGTAACTCAGTTTAAGTTGATCAAGGATGGACAGAAGCAGCTACACCCAAAGAAAGAACACTGGGAAATGAATGTAAACTGCTTGCATTTTTGTTTTTCTTCCCAGGTTATTTTTACCTTCTGAATACAATTCTCCCTGTGCAGCAAGAGAACTGTTAGGTTCTGCACACATATATTGTATCTAGGATACACTGTGACATATTTAACATATATAGGACTGCTTCCCATCTAGGGGAGGGGGTAAAGGGACGGAGGGAAAAAGTCCGAACAGAAGTGAGTGCAAGGGATAATGCTGTAAAAAAAATTACCCAGGCATGGGCTCTGTCAATAAAAAGTTATAAAAAAAAAAAAAAAAAAAAGAAAAGAAAAGAAATATGCCCATCTAAGGGCAGCTAAGTAATGCTGTGGATAGAGCACCAGCCCTGAAGTCCGGAGAACCTAAGTTCAAATTTGACCTCAGACACTTAACACTGCCCAGATGTGTGACCCTGGGTAAGTCACTTAACCCCAATTGTCTCAGCCAGAAAGAAAGAAAGAAAGAAAGAAAGAAAGAAAGAAAGAAAGAAGAAAGAAAGAAAAGAAAAGAAATATACTTATCACCTAACACAGAGGCTGTCACATAGTAGGTACTCAATAAATATTTTTGATTGATTGAGCTATACCAGGCATAAAGTATAGGTATTGTTTCACAATTAACCTTTGAATGATGGAGTATTGAGTCATCTTCACTTTCAAGTTTCATAGGATTACAGTAACAGTTAGAGTTGGAAAGCATCTTAGCAGCTTTATTTTATAAATGAGGAAATACATAATTGCCTAAGTGATATTCCCCAAGGACGTGCCATTTGCCACAAATGGCAAATAAAAGGGGCAGTATTTGGACTATAGTTTTCATAGGATATATTTATATGTTCTATGAAGAAGCAGCTTTAATTCACATTTGAGGGTAAATTGAATCATTTGTCTCTTTAGTTTCGTGGATAATGCCACTGTTGTGGGACATTTATACCATCTGGTTCAATTGAACTTGCTTAACCTGAAGTAAATAGTGACTGACTATTTGGAAAGAGAAAAGGGTATCTCCATATGTTTTCTTTGAGTGGTTTCAAAGTTATCTCTAGATCATCTTCTGAGCTTCACAAACTAAATTAATATATAGTTCATTGTATTATGATTTCTACAACCTAAAGTACTGAACTCACCTTGATATAAGACCTGAAATTAAGATGTCATATATCTTACTATTATATAATACTATTATATTATATATAAATTGCTGTTTTCTTATGAATTATCAAGTCTACCTTTTTAACTCTATGCTTATCTCAGCACTTTTCCTTCTTCCTTTCCCTTTCTGCAACCAATTTTTTTAAAAAGTAGATACTAAAAAGTTACTATAATGATCCTATTTACACTATATATACAATAAACACAGAGAAAATTTATAAATTTATAAAATATTCCTGTTATTCCAGATTCAATTAATCAATCAATATGTATTAAACTATATGTGTACACATAAACCAAATGTGGATAATGTATATATATGCACATGTATATGTTGCATGTGTATATTGAACATATAATGTATAATATGTACATGTATACATCATGCATGTATGTGTATCATAGGCATTATAAATGTATAATACGTACACACATGAATATTGTACATGCATGCACATTGCTCTGTATGAAACACGTGTGTGTATATATGTGTGTGTGTGTATATATAATATATATATTTCATGTGTGTATGGTAAAATCTTTGAAGGCAGAGTTTTTTTTTTTCCTTTTTCTTTATCCCTAAAACTTAGCATAGTGTTTAGCTTGTTCATTGATTGATTTCAAACCTTTGCTTTACATAATTCAGAAAAGCATGATAGAACATGGACTTAGGATTAGATTAGGAGAAATCAAACAGCAATCCATATTTTTCAAATAAAAAAAAATAGGATATTTCTTCTCACTGTTATTTGTATACAGGACTGTATGCAGAAGAATAGTAGAAATATAGCAAGATTTAGTTGTTGGTGAAGAAATCAAGAAAACTATGAATATAAATATTTAAGAGACAAAAGGAAAATGATAAGACAGTAACTCATAGTATTAATAGGATGTTTATTTTGCTTTTGGATTGTGTTTGTTTCCTAATCTGAACTCTTGCTTTAAGAAGTCATACAATGTCCACTGAAAATACATATCCCATTAATTGTGGTGTTTTAAGAATGAAATAATAATAGATTTTTTTTCAATATATATATATATATACATATATATATATGTATATATTTAGATGGCTACTAATTTATTAGACTATAAATACTATTAAGTTATTTAGACCTAATTACTTTAAAAAGTACCATACATTTCTTTTTGTACTGAAAAGGAAATTTTCTAAGATGCTAAGGGATTTATGAATTACCAAAGGGCATCAAGAAAAAAAATTGCTGAAACATTAAGAAGGCTGTAAACCAAAAAGTTTATGAACCTCAAATTTAAGACCTATATATAATATATTAATATATGCATATACACATCAACTATCTACACACATGTATGTGTGTGTGTGTGTGTGTGTGTGTATACATAAAGGCATATATATATATATATATATATATATATATATATATAAACATATAGTTGCCCTATAAGTCTAATTATCCTTAAAACTAGTCATAAGGGTTAAAAGTAAATGAAGATATCTTATTATCTATATATTTTGTTCCATTTTCTTTAGATCATCAGGAAATCACAAGTCATAAATAACCCAGCAGCAATTCTTTCATTTTACCTTAAGACCCAAACATTCCTTATGTTGAACTAACCAGTCCATAGGCTATCATCATACCCTTGGAGCATTTTTCTATAGCAGCAGAAAGGGAAAATGTTACCAAGCAGACTTTGGGAACAATAAATACGCAGTTGAGAAAGTGATCCATTCCAAAAGAAGAGAAAAATTAGATATAAGGGAAATTTTATTTTCTAACTTTTGAGGTATTGCTGCAAAACCATAGGAGTCTGAAAAATAAGATCAAATAGTACTTTACTGGAGTCCATTTAAATTACTTTTGAACAGATTCAGTGTATTCTAATAAAAGCTCCTATTATTTTAGCGTCTCCCTTAGAGAATGAGACTCATGGATTGCACAACAAATGCATGCTAAGATAAGCTGATTTAAAGCACTTTCAATAAATTGGAGCAAACACAATGAGCTTTCTCCATAAAGGAATCATTCTATTTAAACAATGTTTGACTTGGTTTCTCCTCATTCTCAAACTCAGCCAGTAAAAATTACCATAGTCTTTTATAAAGATGAGTATTTTATCATTTGGGGTATTCATAGTTCAAGTATGCATTCTGAATTTCCCTAAGTTACAAAGTATTTATAAAATGGTATCCTGATGTATTCATGTGCTAAAAATTTGTTTCATCAGTGGCATATCAGATAAAATTTCATTTGCTTTAAGTAAACAATCGCAAAACAAGATCATAGGAAATTTCTTTTTCCTTACAGAAAAATGATTTCAATTGTGTTCTAGCAATAACATTAATCACATAAATATAGCTTTATTTAATGACAAATGAACCTATATTTATAAGCCCTCTTTTCATAGCATTCAGGATAAATAAAACTTAGAACTTTTAAACAATTTCTAATGCACCTGAGTATGTCATTGTTATCTTCTTTGCTTATGTAGTATACATGTGCTATTATCATTTGCTTGTCAAATATCATACAATCCAAATGAATGTCTTCTTTCTCTCAATAGAATATAAATATGTTATGATCTAAAACTATATCTATTTTCTTGCTTAACTTTTTTTCATACTATTACTCTATATGTAAACTCAAAGTATTCTCAAATCATGTTGCTGATTCTTATATGGAAATTCTGATGCAAATGAAGTTCAAATGATAATTAATGAAGCAAAAATAGAGAAAATTAAAGAGGAAGACAGGGAAAAAATAAAAACATATAGTATCTACAACATAGTAATCACTGTATCGAGCAGTTTTTACAACTATTAACTCATTTGATGAGAAAATATGCCTATGCCCCATGGTAAATATCACAAAAGCAACGATAATTTGAATTAATGTGATACTTATCATTTTTCAATCAATTTAGTGTATTGAGAGATAACATAGTTTTGTAGGAAGAGGATATGAATTGCAATTATGGCAAACCTAGGTTCAAATCCTTCCTAGATAGTTTTTAATATGTGTGATTCTAGGAATATCCCTTAAATTCTCTGAGCCTCAGTTTTCTCATATGTAAAATTGTTATAGTGACACCTTTCACATCTATCTCCCAGAGTTATTAGTATTGAACAAGATAATTCAAGCATAGAACTTTAAAAACTTAAAGAACTAGAAAACATTAGCTTACATTATTATTATCTTGACTATTTTATCATTTATCTTCATGAAGCAGATACAATTAGCATTATCATAATGACTGTAACAGATGAGGCAGTTAAGCTTAGAGAAATTATCACATCTGTCATTAGCTAGTTATTTACAGGTTCAATATTAGTATCTACTAGTATCCTGTGCATTAAATTATAATGCTCAAGTAAATTTCTTCTACTACTTTTCAAGCCTTCCCCCAATAAAGGAATACATTAAACTAGCTTTCCATATGTTATAACTAAAAGGCAGATAGTATATCAGGTATTTTGGGTAGGAAATAAGTCCAGGGATGCAAGTACTCCCCTTGGGGTGAGGAAAACATTGTACAGTTTCTGTTCAAAGTATTCATCTATAGGTCATTCATAGATATACCCTCCTTGATGAACACTTTCTAAGTGGTGCCAATAGTTTCTCTGATACTCAAGATCTCTTAAAGCTTTACAAAAATAGAAATATGAAGAGATAAATCAGTTTCAACTCCCTCCACTGTCTAAGACATGAAGCACTCTAATGAAATAAAACTCAAATAAATAGCAGAGAAGGCTAATCACTAATCCCCAAACTATTGCTTCACCACACCTTCATCATTCAGCTATCATGTTCTGACCAATCTATGCAAGACAATCCATGGATTTACAATACAACTCAACTATGTCTTTAACATGGAAAACCAAAAGTCAGAAACTTCTTCTAGCTAGAACTACCATGTGATCAGTGCTCTATGCTGCAACATTATTCAGCTATAGAACTAAATTATAGAGGGAACCTGGGCAATGTGCTAAAATGTACATGGATCAACCTGCTCTATCTGATGCAAAAGGCCCAGAATGCAGTTAGGACTACATCTGTCCCTTCCAGAAATCATTTAGGACAAAGACTGAGGCTAATGAAAAATAAATTGCCCAGAGTATGAGAAGACTAAGTTGACTCTCAGGTCCAGTCTTCAGGGAAACCACAATCAAAGGGGAAAGAGAAATAGTGGAATATAAGGTAAAAAGACTCAATTGTCAAAGATCTTGAGAGGAAGAAAAGTCAGGTAAGTTGACAGAGAAGAAATTAATAATAGAAGGGAATATAGCCTCCAGATCAGCTAAATGAAGGTAAAACATCTATGAATAGATATTACAAAAGAAAAACAAATAATTGATAAAGAAAAATACCCTATATATTCCCTCAAAATGCATGAAACTATGTAGAATATTCCAAAATGTTTTAAAAGAAACAAGAATTTTAAAAGCATATATCATGGCTTACACAGTAGAAATAATCATCAGAAGAGATAAACTTGAATCTTAGTGGCAAACTTCACCAAACATAAGAGAAAATAACTGATAAAGAATAAAAATAAATGGAAATCAAGGACAATCTGGAGGAAGAAAAAATTATATTAAAAGGTACCTTATAGACAAGTTATAGCTTATGCTTCTTTATGTGAAAGGCAAAAAATAACTCTAAATTATTGAGTTTTTTTCATTCAACAAATATTAAACAGCTGCTGTGTTCGGAGAACTTTACTAGGTAGCAGGAAACAGATAAATAGATAAATACAAAGAAAGGAAGGAAGGAAGGAAGGAAGGAAGGAAGGAAGAAAGGAAGGAAGGAAGGAGGAAGGGAGGGAGGGAGGGAAGGAGGAAAGAAAGAAAGAAAGAAAGAAAGGAAAGAAAGAAAGAAAGAAAGAAAGAAAGAAAGAAAGAAAGAAAGAAAGAAAGAAAGAAAAAAGAAAGAAGAAAGAAAGAAAGAAAGAAAGAAAGAAAGAAAGAAAGAAAAAAGAAAGAAAGAAAGAAAGGAAGGAAGGAAGAAGGAAGGAAGGAAGGAAGGAAGGAAGGAAGGAAGGAAGGAAGAAGGAAGGAAGAAAGAAAGAAAGGAAAGAAAGAAAGAAAGAAAGAAAGAAAGAAAGAAAGAAAGAAAGAAAGAAAGAAAGAAAGAAAGAAAGAAAGAAAGAAAGAAAGAATGTCCCAGGGCCACAGAAACACCAGGAGAATGGTTGGCCATCACTCAGAATATTTAAAATTTGAAATCCTTTCAGTTGGCACCAGAATAACATTGAGTTACAAAAAAGCCTGAAGTTAAGGAGAAGGTATTCTACCCAACTTCTGAACTTCTGAAAAGTGTTGATGTTCAAAAATGTATTAACTACAAACCAAGAGAATAAAAGACATTGGACTAATATTTAATCCTGATCTAACCTGGTATCAATGAAGAATGTTTAAATTAGGGGAACATACTTCAAATGAGTGATTATGTGGTAAACCAATCATTTGTACTATATACAGAGTAAGGAAATCCATGCACAAGACTAAGGTGTCCAAAAGAAAATTTATTACTAGATGTTCTTTACAGCTGGCTGGAAACAAGAATGAAATATTGTTGCCTCCAAATTTGTATCCAGAAAAGGATCATGTTGTGTTTTTTCCCAAATCATGGAAATATTGTCAAGTAGTTCCTTAGTTTTTCCTTTTTTATATAGGAACACATTTGAAACCATCCTTCCTTTGCAGAGATACCACAATGATTGGTCAGGAGCAAGGTGTTATCTATGATCTCTGCTTCCATTTATTCACTTTGGGATCACAAAGCATAGTAAGTAGTTTATGGAGATTAGAATATAAAACTGGGATATTTGCTGATTTCATCATGAGCAATTAATAAGGGAATTAGGAAGAATCCTATCTATAATGATAGGTCTTAAGTAGTTATTTGATCACAGATAAGTTATTTATTTGTAAAGTTATTATTGGGAAAGAAGGAAAATGCTAGGGGTAAAAGGAAGAAACAGTTACTTCTTATAGAATAAAAGTTTATTGATACTATTATTTTCAAAAATCCCAGAGAACTCAGCCACACTGTTCAAGATTCCATAATCCACCCAGACACCCAGGTTCATATCCTTGATGTCATGCTCATGTATTCAATGTCATTCACCCCAGAAACCCTACCAGTTGACAAAGCTTGCTAGTTTTGTTTTGTTTTGTTTGCTCTACAATGTTTCTCAGATGCATCCCCTATTTTCCATATTAATCCTCTTCATATAGTCCAACCCTACTGCTTTACTTAACATTATTCACATTTTTAGCTCCATCTCCTGTCTCCATGCCTTTATACTGACTATCCTTCCCCTGCTATGTTTTCATACCTCACTTCTTGGTCTTGAAATCCTTGCCTTCTTTCAAGATGAAGCACACACTTCTGCAGGAGGCTATTCTTATCTCCCCAGTTAATACAACCTTTTCTAAGGTTTCCCTCATCTAACTCTGAATGTTTCTTGTACACGTTTGTTTCTGTATTACCATCACCTCAATTAAAATGGGGAGGTATATGTATGTTTCTGCCCAACTAGACTAATCTCCATGAGTGTAAAAACATATTCATTATTTTTCTCTAATATACTCCATAGGGTCTTTATAGGGAGTGTTACTTTATATGTAGTTGATATTCAACTATATTCTATCATTATTTAATCTTTATTATATTTATTTAAACAGGAAAGGCAGGTACTGGAGTTTTATTTTTTGTTAAATAAATTTAGTTTCTAATAAATGCTTGTTGTTTGGATGAATGAATTGCAGAAGTCTGCATGAAATAGATTTTAAAAGATGACACTCAAAGTTGAATGAATAGACTCAGAATTTGAACTGTCATTCCAAAATATGGAATTGGAAACATTCTCTGCTTTGGTGGATAAGAGTGAGGAAAAACCCATCATATCCTATAACAATGCACTCTATTGTTGGGTAGCTCCTAAATGTTCACAATTTAGATATATATAGTAGATAGATACACAGATAGATAGATGATAAAGATAATATAAACTATGAGTTAAAGAGACAGATTTTAGCTTATATAAATGCAGCATACTCATACATTATATATATATATATATATATATATATATATACTTTACACATGCTTAAATACACATGCACCTATAATACATATATGTGATTAAAACTGCATTTTTGCTTTTGCCTATCCATTTATCTATCTATCTATCAACATATATTTAATAGCTCACTGCAGTAGGCCATTCCAGGAAGTAAAAGATACGTTCACTCTTGTCCCCAGCACAAGAGAACTTTTCAGATATATACAAATATACATATGTACATAAATACCCATAAACAATATATAGTCTATATAATTAAAATGTGTAACATATTGATAAACATATTAAAGTATGTACATACATATATAATATTAAATAAATCTATTTCTTTGAAACTTCAAAACACTTCTAGAATCAAATAAACTTAACTGTCTTCCATATGACCATGTTTCAAAAACCTGAAGATAAAGTTAAGATGATAGTCAACCAACATTTATAAAAGACCTTTTATGTCCCAGACAGTGTGCTAAGCCCCTGTGATACAAAGAAATGGGAAAAAACAGAAGCTCACAGCCTAGTGGGGAAGCTTACAGTTTAATGTGGAAGAAAACAACATAGATAGATATAGATATAGATATAGATATAGATATAGATATAGATATAGATATAGATATAGATATAGATATAGATATAGATAAATTCAGACTCATTTCAAAGAGAAATCTCTAAAACTGAAGAGGCTAGAGGAAAACTTTTTTCCAGAATATGTCTTTAGTGGAGACCTGAAGAAAGCCATAAAAACTAGGAGAAGAAGATGAGAAAAGAGAGTCAACCAGGCCGGGCAGAGAGCCAATGACAGTGCTCAGATTCAAAATTTGGAGTGTCTTCTTGAGGAAAACTAAAACCATTGTCACTGGATTAAAAATGCTGTTGAGGGAAATTATGTAGAGCAATGCTAAATACATGGATTCTTAAGGATTTTAAAACCCAAAAAGAGAAGTTTATATTTTATACTGGAGGTAATAGGGAGCCATTGAAGCTTAATTAATAGTAGCAGTAATATGGTCAGATCTGTGTTTTAGGAAGATTAATTTGATAGCAGAATAGAGAATGGATAAAAGTAAAGAAAGACCTGAAGAAGAAAGACAATAGAATGCAAATTCCATGAGGATGGAGTTTTCCATATTTTTACTTTTTATCCCCATGCCTACCATGATATCTGATAAACACTAGATGCTAAATAAATGTGTATGATTAATTTCTCCTTCAAATCTCTTCTCTAGTATAACTTGTCTTTTCTGCAAGTTCCTTCAATTGATCTTCATGTGCCATAGTCACTTTTCTTCATTTCTCTTTCTGTTTTTATTTCTTTTAACAGATGTTTAATTAGATAAAATTATATGCTAACATTTTCTTAAATTACAAATATCTTAAGACTAATAATTATGATATATTTTCAGAAGTGAATGTCACCAGAGGAAATGCCTATCCAGTGTCTTCACTTTAATTTTAGTTTCCAGTGTTTCTTTCTTTATTTGTAAGCAATTGGGCCTATTTAAGATAGGCAGTGTGGTACAATAAAGAAAATATTAGTTTTAGTTCCCATTCAGTTTGAGACTATAGTATTAGTTATATAATCTTGGCCAAGTCATTTAATCTGTTATATAAGTAACAATATCTCACCTGCATAAAATCAAGCTAATTTACCTAATAATCTTTCAAAATTCTTTCTAGATATAAGAACAATGAATGAATTTATAGCCATACATTATTTATGTTACAGGATTTTAGTGAATATGCTTTATATGCTATAAAGCGCTGTATAAATGCTAAATCAGTGCATGTGCTAATACACAATCATGTTCCCTATAAAATCCATCTCAAATCGCACGTCTTCCATGAAGCTTTCCCTGTTCTCATTCATCCACAATAATCTGGTGCTTTCTGGAAATCCTCTAGAAATTGTGGGGTTTATTGGTTTAGCATTTTTTTTCACACACTATAGAATTTTAGCTAAGAATGGACCTTAAAGATAACCTAGTAAAGTATTTCCAGGAGAGAAAGCTGAAACTACAGATACCAATTCATTTATAGCCATATTGCCTGCCCAATTAGACTATTCTCCATGAGTGTGAAAAACATAAGCATTTCTTTTCTTTAATATACCACATAGGACCTTTATGTGGAGTATTACTCTATATAGTGTTGATGTTCAATATATATTCCTTATTTAAATAGGCCAATAAAATGCTCATTATTGAAATATTTTGTGTAGAAAACTCAATCCTCCTTCTCCAAGAATCTTACCATAACTACCATAGTCCACATTGAAGTCTTCCTCCTCTGAAAATTTACATACACTTATATTCTTGAACACACACTTTGGTACTTCAGATATTACTTGTGTAACTGGTGCATGAAGTTAGCAAATCCATTGTAATGCCTTAAACCTCTTATGCAGTTATCTGGACATCTACTCATGCTCAAAACTAACTCTCCCATCCCGATTTGCTCTGTATTCTCTAAGAAATACCACTACAAAAGGCCTGCACGTAAATTCTTTGAGTGTCATAGGGGGTAACCCTATACAGGGAGAATTTACTCATTCTACTAATTTCTCTTTCTCTTTCTCCCTCCTCCACCTTCTCTTTCTCTCACACACAAACACATAAATGAGTTCCCATATATAAAAATCCAGCCACTCACAAAAATGACATTTCTGAATCTTTGAGAATCTTTTTATAAATAATAAGTCAAAGAAATATCATAGGCATTATATTAAAGAAAATGCAGGGATAATCAATATATCATAGCCTTATTATATTCTTCCCATAATTCATTCAGTATCTTGGAGTGAGAGTAGTCATAAATTTACAGAAACATGCCAAGGAGAAAATCCATTTACTTGGGGCAGCTCAAAACTCAGAAATTGTAAACTTGAGTGTCCTTTACTCTCAGGAACAATCTGTAAAAATTTCTTGATAAAGGTTACTTCTCTGTTGAAAATATGTCTCCCTTACGAAACTGAGTTGATCCACATTATGTTTGATTAATACCTCACAGGACATGAAATCTCAGCCAAACTACTTCGTCTTCTGAGTGACATTCCATTCTCTGCTGTCAAGTTGTTGCTCTGCTCAGAAAATCTTACTTTTCAATAGCAATTGTATTATATAAAGTACAAGCTTCCAGCTTAATGTATGAGTTCCTGAAATCTGTACTTTATTTCTCTGTAGCAAAAGAGTGGGGGCCCCATGTATAATGAGTATGGCAAGTGCTATCTGTGTGTGACTCAATGGGAGGCAAAGTAGATATCTCTAGCCTGTTGGAATACACAGGAGCCACCTTACAGTGGCTGCTGGAGGTCCAACCCAGAACCTCTTATGAGAGGATGATACAAGGAGAGTGAGAGGCAGTTGCTGTTCTCTGACCTCTCTGACTGAGAGGCCATTGCATTGTCTGACCTCCCTCCTCTTCCCTCTGCCTTCAATTTTTCTCATTCCCAGTCTGCAACACCTGTTCCTTAACTCTAGCCTTTAGTATTTTCAATCTTCCTCAAGAGAAGCTTTCATTTTGGCCAGAAGGGAAAGCAGGAAGTTGAGGTCAGAAACCCACTCTTCTTTTTAGAGAAAGAGAAAATACTAGGCTAGAATTACATCAATCTACTTTCTTAAATTTCAATAATCTAGTGAATATGAATGATTTTGAACTAACAATTTATCACTTTAGTATATATCTTAAGCTTGACTCTCTTCCCACCTTATACTAGTTCCACTATAAACATACATAGTAAATAGTAAAGAATCCTATTTGTCAAAATCATAGCAAAACTGAAATCAGAAAAGGCATACATAAGAGAAAATATATCAGATAATACAGATTGAAAGAACTTTCTCATTAGGAGTAAGGTAACTCAGTCCAACTAAGAGATAGGGTTCTCGATCTCACCTAATTGACAACTCCCTGAAATCTCTAGAGTAGCAAACTGGGAATTAGAATTGTGATGGAGTCCACTCATTCTTCTCATGTTTTCCTAGAATCTTTTCCTTATATTCCCTTGGAAAGATTAGCTAGAATTGATCCAAAATCTGTAAACATATAATATAAATACTAATATTGGTGCTTTTAAATAAGAATGCCTTTCCTGGTGTCACAGACAACCAACCTTCAATACTATTGAAATGAAACAAAACAAATGCTCATTAGCAATACTTGCAGTAAAGATGGCACTATACAGAGCATCATCTGCAAGGGTATGATAGTGACAACATTCCTAACTACACAAAAGCCATAATGCATGCACATTTCAGAAATATAGGCATATCCAGAGAACACAGCAATCAATCAAAAAACAATAAGCATGCAGATGGGGCCAAGATGGTGGAAAGTGACAGGTCTTTATCTAAGCTCTTCCTGGTGTCCCCAGAACAATACAAAATCAAGCCTTGAACTGGTTTTGGTGTGACAGAATGCACAAATATTTGGAGTACAATAAATTTTCAGTCAAAGATATTTGGGAAGAACTTTAGAAAATATTTGTTTCAATCAGGCTGGGAGGGACATTAATGAGAGCAGGTGCAGCACAGGGACCAAAGGTATTGTGAGATCCACACATCAGGGAATCTATTGGGAGTTTCTCAGCCAAAATACAGCAGTGTTGGCTACTCAGTCCTGGTTCAGAAACCAGTGAATCTGCAGATTAGGTGTGAGACATCCAATGGAAATATAAAAGGCAAATAGTGAGCTCCTGAACTCCAGAATAACACGGAACTTGGCCATACCCAACCAACACAAGAAGCAAGTGATCAGGACCAACCCATTGACAGTGAAAAGCCACTGTCAGCTGTAAAGGAAGCTTGGGACAATCTCCCCTTTGCCCTAAGAGCAGACCTCAATCATTAAAAAATGAGCAAAAAAGCAAAAAGAGGCAGAGGACAGATCTCAAAAATCTGAGACACTAAAAGCAAATTGTTTCCAGATGAAGCCCAAAAGGGTGATATGAGTTGGGCCCCAACTCACAAGGCTCTCTTGGAAGAATTCAAAAAGGATCTTAAAAGAGAGAAGAAAAATGGGATAAAGAAATGAAAGCTTTGCAGGAGAGTTTAGAAAAGAAAACACAGAGATTATCTGAAGAAAACTGCTTAGAAAATAGATTTAGTGAAATGGGAAAAAAATCATTTAACTCCATTAAATTAAAAATTACACATAATAAAGGGACAGGGGAAAATAGAGCAAAATTAATGGGAAACTAAATAATCTGACCCTAAAGAATGAGTGTGTGAAAAAATAAATTATAGACACAATTGATAATTTCATTCTAGAGGACAACAATATTGGGACAACATAAATTTATGTGAAACAGCCAAAACAGTTCTTAGGGGATGTTTTATATCTCTAGATGCCTTAAGTAGAGAAAAAGATAAGTGAATTGGGCATGAAACTGAAAAAGCTAGAAAATATATAAATTAAAAGCCCCAATTAAATTACAAATTTGAAATTCTTAAAATAAAAGGGGAGATTAATAAAATTGAAATAAAAACTATTGGATTAATAAAGAAAACTAAGTTTGTTTTATGAAAAAAATATTTAGATTGCCCAGATTAAAAGAGGAAGAAGTAAATTACTTAAATAGTCCCATTTTAGAAAAGAAATTGAAAAAGTCACTAATTAACTCTCTAAGAAAAAAAAAAATCTCCAGAACCAGATGGATGTGAATTCTACTAAACACAAAGAACAATTAATTCTAATACCATGAAAACTATTTGGGAAAATAGGCAAAGAAGGAATCCTACCAAATTCTTTTTATGACACAGACATGGTGCAGATACCTAAACCAGGTAGGGTCAGAACAGAGAAAGAAAATTATAAACCAATTTCCCTAACAAATATTGTTGCAAAATCTTAAATAAAACATTGGCACAGTGATTACAGCAAGTTATCTCCAGGATAATGCCCTATTACCAACTAGGATTTATACCAGAAATGTAGGGCTGATTCAATGTCAGGAAAATTATTGCCTTAATCGACCATATCAAAAGTAAAATCAACAGAAATCATATAATAATCTCAATAGATATAAAAAAGGCTTTTGACAAAATATGGTACTCATTCCTATTAAAAACACTAGAAAGCATAGAGATAAATGAATTTTTACTTCAAGCACTAATCAAATAAATACCAGCTTCTGGGTAAGTAGTCACTTGATAAAAACTTCTGAGACAATTGGAAATTAGTATGACATACTAGGCACTGACCCCCACTTAACACCCTATACTAAGATAAGGTGAAAATGGGTTCATGATTTAGATATATAGAGTGATATTATAAGCAAATTAGAATAATAAAGGATAGTTTACCTCTCAGATCTGTGGAGAAGTAAGAAATTTGTGGCCAAAGAAGAACTAGAGTACTTTTTGGAATGCAAAAATGGATAATTTTGATTCTATTAAGTTAAAGTTTGTGTACAAACCAAACCAATGCAGACAATATTAGAAGGGAAGAAATAAACTTAGAAAATATTTTACATCCAAGGGTTCTGATAAAGGCCTCATTTCTAAAATATATAGAGAATTGACTCAAATTTGTAAGAATTCAAGCCAAGTCTCCAATTGATAAATGGTCAAAGGCTATAAACACACCATTTTTAGAAGAAATTCAAACCATTTCTAGTTGTACAAAAAAGTGCTCTAAGTCACTATTATTAGAGAAATGCAATTTAATTCAACTCTGAGGTACCAATATACACTTCTCAGATTGACTTAGATGACAGGAAATATACTGACAAATATTGGAGGGGATATGAGAAAAGTGGGACACTAATACATTGTTGGTGGAGCTATGAACTGATTCAACCATTATGGAAAGCAATTTGGAATTATGCTCAAAGGGCTATCAAATTGTGCATACTCTTTGATCCAGTTTCTACTGGGCCTGCATCCCAAAGAGATCATAAAAAAGGGAAAATGACCTATGTGTGCAAAAAGTTAGTGCCAAAAAACTGGAGATTGAATGGATGTCCATCAATTGAAGAATGGCTGAATCAATTATGGCATATGAATGGTATGGAATATTATTGTTCTATAAGAAATGATCGACAGAATGATTTCAGAGAGGCTGGAGAGATTTACACAAACTGATACTATGTGAAGTGGGTAGAATCAGGAGCTCACTGTACATAAACAGCACGATTATACAGTGATCAATTCTGATAGACATGGTTCTCTTCAACAATGAGATGATTCAGACCAGTTCCAATGGTCTTATGATGAAGAGAATTATCTGGACCCAGAAAGAGGACTTTGGGAACTAAGTGTGGATCACAATATAGTGTCTTCACTCTTTTTGTTGAGGTTTGTTTGCATTTTGTTTTCTTTCTTATTTTTTTCCTTTTTAATCTGATTTTTCTTGTGCAGCATGATAATGGAGGAATATGTATAGAAGAATTGCACATGTTTAACATATTGGATTACTTGCCATATAGGGAAAGAGATGGGAAAAGGGAGGGGGTAAAATTTGGCACACAAGATTTTGCAAGAGTGAATGAATTATCTGTGCATATGTTTTGAAAATAAAAAACTTTAATAAAATAGTCATATTAAAAAAGAGAGAGAGACTTTTCCCTTATATCCAAAGAAAAAAAATTAATTTAAGACTGAGGATATATCTAACAATTATATATATAACTAATGTCCAAATATATACTGTAATTGCAATTCACCACCTATGATAGCACTCTTCCACTCTTCCCTACTGAGATTATTGAAATCAATAAAACAAGATATAGATATATAGATATATAGATATAGATATATATATATATGTAATATGACTTGAGAATTGCTTGGGAGAGCCTTTACTATAAACCATACCTCCTCTACTATCAAAATTCTAACATTAAGGATTCACTAAGACTTAAAAGAATTGATTCTGCCTTTAATGAATGACACGGTCTTAGAGAAGTTTGTTTTTTTTTTTAAACTTTTAGGATACCACTTTCATTTAAATGAAGAAATTGTGCCAAATCATATCTAAAGTCTCTTCTAAATATAAAAATCATAGTGATAGCACTAGTATTGCTTTGGAGCTTCCCTGATCCATGATCCCAACTTGTGCTTGTATTTTGCTCTATGATGGGTGACATATTGATAATCTGATAAACTATTTATTTGAATGGAAATCAAAGGGCAAAAGCTCTAAATTTACTTTACTATTGACTTTTGAATATATGGCTTTTGACTAATCACATCATCTTTCTGATCCTCAGTTTCTTCAGATGTAAAATCATGATTTTAGAAGATTTCTAAGAGTTCTTCTTGTTCTCATGCTTTTTTAAAAAAAAAAAAATTATTGTTCCAAGATAATATATTACAGGATTGAAAGTTTAAATCTGTATTCTTCCCAATGTCTGAGATCCAAGGTGAATTTTACATGTCCTAGCATGGAAGTAGGAAAGATATATTTAGACTGGGATATTATTTTCCTTTATCACTTTAACAGTAACTGATATGATTTGATTTGAAGGCTACAAGAAGGCCATGCATTTAGAAATGATTATTTTTTACTTCATCTCTATACCCTGCTTCTGCTCTGTAATGACACTATGTAGAATGTCACTACAAAGCATGAGCCCAAGAATCCTTTTTCTAGAAAATATAACCAATGGCCTGGTGTCCAGGTGATTTAGTCAATTCTTTAGGCAGATGAATACAAATCTGTTATGGATTCTGAATTTGTCTTGCCTATGAGCTTGAAAGTTTGTTTATCAGAACCTTGAAAGAAAATATAATACATCTTGTTCCTGATGTTCAGTCATTGTCATATTCATCTCTCTGTGATACATGAGACCAGTATAAGCCAATACTATCGAAGAGGTTTTTTGGCAAAGATGCTAGAGTGGTTTGCTATTTCTTTCTCTAGCAGATTAAGGCAAACATAGATTAAATGACTTGCCAAGGGGTCACACTGTTTGTAACAAGTGCCTAAGATCAAATATGAACTCAGAAATTCCTACATCCAGATTTGGACCTTTATCCTCTCAATCACATAGCTTGTTTCATGTCTTTGCACTGGCACAGTCCCATATGAGTCATACTATTTTTTTTTAATTTTATTTTTTAATGAACTTATTTATTATGAATAATATTATTTATTGGAAACATGCTAACACCACTAAGATTCTTTTTGATTTAAATACCTGAAGTCAATATGGATGGTGACTTTATATATGTACAACTACTGCCTAATGATCTTCAGGTCAATAAATTAATAGAATTTGCTTATGTTGTAACATCTGTTCTCAATTCAATGGCTTATTTAAGTATTCCCACCAAAGGTTATTAGAATTCAATTAAAATTGCTTGTTTTCTCTCCTTTGTTAATATTTGTTACAAGGATCAATATGTTGAAAAGAGTAAAGAATGTATTCAGAAATTAAGTTATAAAAAAGATTGTCTCAAAATAAGATTTAAAAAATTCAACAAACATTTTTTTTTTATTTAGCTGTTATGTGAAAAGAGCCAGGAAATATTCCTCTACAGGTTGTACTATTTATTCTACACACTTTCTCTAATATGACAAACAAAGAGATGTTCACTTTACTCCTTGACTTCTCACATTAGAAATACTTTCTGCTCTGCTGCCTGTCTCTAATTATTTGCCTCCTCTCAGAGCTTCCTTTTCCAGAGAAAGGAGAGACCAATAATCCCTCTTCAATCTACTTTCCTGAATCTACATTATTTTCTCTCATTCCCTTGACTCTAGGTATTTTCATCTCACTTTCTCATTTTCAATTTTCTTTTCTATTTTATCTTCTTCTATTAGAATGTAAGCTCTTTGAGGGCAACGACTTTCTGACTCCTCACTCTTTTCAATTTCCTTTTCTGTAATAACTTCACACCATTAGAATATAAGCTTTTGTCTTTCTTGAATTTTGGATACCTAGTGCTTAGCCGCAAGGCCTGGTACAGAGTAAGCAATTAATAAATGATTGTTAACTGGAACTGAATACAAAGAAATAGTAAATACACACAATTAAGTATGGAAAAAAGTAAATTATAATGGCAAATTAATGTTTCAGACAAAGTGCTCTAAGAAAATCTGAAGAAAAGGTCAATATTTACATATTTAAAAGCATTACCATTACTATTCAAAACAAAACAAATACTATCACAAAATTGTATTGCTAAACTCAGCTAACACCATATTGTTATGTTTTAATGATACCACTATTTTCCAGTTTAATACAAATTAATTTTAAAAGGAAGTATCAGAATGAATATAATACCAATTTGCAGGTTGCTGTGGAATATAAGAACTGATATTTTAATGGTAGTGTTTAATTTGGGAATGGCAAAAAAAAAAAAAATTGCTTAGGTGAGTCTCCTTCCAAAGCTCTTGCCCCAGAAATATTTTCCATGTTATCATTTTCTCTCTATATTGAATGAATTCTTTCTACAATGAATATTAGAACTGATATTTTAATGGTAGTGCTTAATTTGGGAAAGGAAAAAAAAATCTGGTTAAGTGAGTCTCCTTCCAAAGTTCTTACCCCAGAAATATTTTCCATGTGATCATTCTCTTTACATTGAATGGATAATGATTAATCATAGATCTTCTGTGTTGGAAAAGAAAAAAATGAGATCTTTGGAGCCAACTCCATAGACAGAAGAGTACAGCGAGGTCAAGAAAAATGAAGGGATTTGGTCAAATTAGGTGTTATAGAATAAAACTAACCAACAGATTAGCAAATCAGATGATGCATTATTTCATTAAAAAAACTGGCTAGCTGGGGAATAGTGTCTTTAGAAGATAGCTCTCACAGTGTGCCTTTTATACCTTAATTAAATAGAAAGGAGAGAAAATTTATATCAAGAGACTATATTTCTTTGGTCCAGGCTTGCATGAGTATCCAAATCACAAAATCATCATTTCTGAAGCAAGGAAAAGGAACAAGATTAGGCAATGACTACCACTTACAGTTTAAGCTATTCAATTTCAATAATTGGATAACAATTTGTAGTTATGTGTTTCATTATTCCAATTATAATAAATTACAGTTTTTAAGTGACACCTGAACTAAACTGGATTCTATGGAAAGGATTAGTTAATAGCAGAATGAGTAACTGAACCCATATCTCCCTACTCCCAATTTAATGCTCCTTCTAGTATACTTCATTGTTCCCTATGCACAGAAGGGAATCACATATTTTAAAATGTACTTAAATTATTGCCAAAGAAAGCTGAAAATTTTTTGAGATTTTAAATGACAACAAAAGGCTCATGGGTGATTTTCTAACATTCAAATTAAAAGATATCAATTGATTATTACACGTTATTAATGTGTAAGACATTTCATACCAAGTACAACAAAAAATTGATGTACTACAATATGAATAAAATATAAAGCAATATACAAGCTTTGATTCATATGTCAATTAGTGGATAGTATAAATAACAAATGCTGTAGGAGTACAAAAGAGGAGAGAAATTTTGGCCTGAAATAGACTGGAAAGGAAGATGGAATGAATCAATGTTTGAACTTCAGATAGAAGAATAATAGAGTTCTGTAACTATAAAAATGAGTTTGAAAATACTGAAGGGTTTTTGTTGTTGTTGTTGTTGTTTTGTTTTAGCTCTGATGTCTTGACTATTTTTTTTTTAAATCTACATACAAACACAGAATTGAGTATAACCAGAACCACTTGGAATTAATTAATGTATGAGAGCTAAGGTCACATCCTAAAAAAAAAAAAAAAAAAAAAAAAATTTGTGGAAAAGGAAGAAATTCCCTCAAAACAAGAGGAAATGATAGAAAGCATCTGAATTACTAAGCTGAAATAGGTCTAACATTCCCAGCACATGTTTAAGGAACAAATGGATAACTGAGGTATGAAATAAAGGAAAGATAGTGAAGAGAGTAATCATTATTTCTACAAGAAAAAGACTCAGTATGAGGGACGTGACAAGAAAAGGCTAACTTTTCCTTCAACATCCCCTCCTGGTACCTTTTTTTTAATCTATAGATGCTATAAGATAATCTGCTATTTCGTTACCTAAACAATACTAAAAAACTGAATTTAGCCTCAAACAGAAAGAGACCTGTGTAGATAATATCCCAGTCACTAATACAGGTAGTCAATGTGTGACTTATCACCCAGGAGACGTAGTAGCATCAGGTTTACTCATACAGAATCCTAATAAGCAGCGTCATGATAGTCACCCAGGTTCTGACTCCAGACCACAAAAACCAGGAATATACTGGACAGCAGCAGTAACGGCTGACCGACCTATGCTCACTATCTATATAAATGGCCTACCATTGGAAGGATTGGTAGACACAGGTGCGGATCGTACAGTTATTAGAGGTGCCAGTTGGCCCAGTCACTGGCCAAAGATTAAAGCAGATACCTATATGTCTGGAGTAGGAGGATCAATAGCAGCTGAAGTTAGTGCTGCCCCAATGAGATGGACTTTTGAAGGCAAAACAGGAGTTTTTACTCCTTTTATAGTTGAAAAAATCCCCATCAATCTGTGGGGAAGAGACGTTTTACAACAATTGGGGTTAAAAATGAGTACTTCGTTTTTTTAAGCAGGGCTGCTGTTGAAGGCCTGCCAACACTTTCACCTATTCCTATCCAATGGAAAACTGATACACCAGTGTGGATAGAACAGTGGCCCTTAAGTAGCGATAAAATTCAGGCCTTATCAGATATAGTACAGGAGCAGCTTGAACAAGGGCATTTACAACCTTCTCTAAGTCCTTGGAATTCACCAGTGTTCGTTGTAAAAAAGAAATCGGGAAAATGGAGGATGCTCACTGATTTAAGAAAAGTGAACGAACAGATGGAAACTATGGGAACTCTTCAGCCTGGACTTCCATCTCCTACTCAGCTTCCTAGAGAATGGCCTCTTTGGGTTATAGACATCAAGGATTGTTTCTATTCCATTCCTCTGGATGAGGAGGATATGAAGAGATTTGCCTTTTCGGTGCCCAGTGTCAATTTAGCTGAGCCTTATAAAAGATATGAATGGACGGTTTTGCCACAGGGTATGAAGAACAGCCCCACTATGTGTCAAATGTATGTTGCTGCTGCTCTTGCTCCAATAAGAAAAGCATTTCCAAAAGTTATGCTATTACATTATATGGATGATATATTGGGATGTGCACCTGAGGAACAAATTCTAGAAGCATGTCTACAAAAAACCATAGAAACACTAAGATACTACAAACTTCATATCGCTACAGAAAAAATTCAAAGGCATGCTCCTTTTCAATATTTAGGATATGAAATATATCCTAAGGCACTTACTCTACAAAAACTGTCTTTAAGAACAGAGAGGTTGAACATCTTAAATGATTTCCAAAAATTAATAGGAGATATCCAATGGATGCGTCCAGTATTAGGTTTAACTACCAATCAATTGCAACCCCTATATGACATTTTAAGGGGAGACACTGCTTTAAATTCACCACGCCGGCTTACAAAAGAAGCTCAAGAGACCTTGAGAGAAGTTGAACTGGCTTTATCCAATGTAGTTGAGAGAGTAACTCAAAAACCCTTGGAAATATCAGTTTTTGCTACGAAAGAAGCACCCACAGCAGTCCTTCATCAAGGAGACAGTGTGATAGAGTGGGTGAACCTCCCAGCACAACCAGAACAAAGCCTTACGCCTTACCCAGTGCTTGTGGCTAGAATTCTATTAAAGGCCATTAAGCGAGCAGTACAATTATCTGGGACAAGAGAAGGATGTTGGAATCCTTACTAACTGCTAAGTAATTAGAGTTGATCTAATCTTACAAGAAGTTGTTTTGGCCAGAACCTGAAACAAGGTACTAAGTAGAACTAATCAAGACAAGGCTTGTGTTCCCACCTTTACTCAAGGGAGTCCACACCTTAAAGCTCTTTGGGCCAGAGAGCATTATGGGAGAAAACCCATAATCCCATTCTCTCAGAAGGTTCACATATAAGGCGAGACAGCCATTCCAGAATACATTTTTTCCTCTTGGCTGGCTGATCGCGCTGGACTCGAGAGGAACAACTCTGCTGCAGAGAACATTTTGACGGATTTCAGTGGAGCTACGCCAGAAGCCCTCTCTCCGCGGCAAGTTGGTGGCTGGGCTCCCCAGAAGGAGATAAGAGATAAGAGAGATCTTCCATCTCTGTTGGAGGCAGAAGAAAGCAGAGGCAGAGGCTGAAGGACAGAACCTTTGGATTTGGAGACATCTGAAGGGCTCTAAGCCTCTAAACCGGCTGTGCCCTGAGAAGAACAAACTCCAACATTTGAACTCTAAAATTTGGCGCCCAAGCGTGGGAACCAAGGACCCTACTTTCACTGAAGAAGTCTCCAGTGACCAGGAACTGAGTGAGTACAACCTTTTTTGGCTGAAATGGGACAGATCCTAGGTAAAGATTCTCCATCCCCCACCCCAACCCCCCCAACCCCAGACCCACCCAGGAGTGGTGCTATAGAAAGCCTGCTTAAGTTGATAGAAGATCAAGGGCTACTTGTAACTTGGGGACAGACAGCTAGACTTCTGGCTACATTAAAACGCACCTCCCCTTGGTTCTTAGAGGAAAAGCAAATCTCTCTAAAAAACTGGGCATTGGTTGGTCAACAGATCTCTGCATATAACAATGAAAACGGTCCTCGTTCAGTTTCCATTGCAGTGTTCTATTTATACAATACAATACAGATGGCCTTAAAATACCGGGATAGCCAAAGGGGGAAGCCTGAGATAAAGGAGGAAGACAAAGAACAGATTAATGGCCATATCCCCACAGGGCAGGGAGACTTAAGTGAGGCTCAAGGGTGGGGTGAATCTGAGGCAGCCTCAGCCCCACCTGAGGAGCAGGTAATTGACTCTCCTTCATCAACCCCACCCTCCGGGATGGAGGGAGGAGGGGTAGTGGGGGGGGCAGTGACAGCACCAGCACCTCCTCCCCAGCATCCAGCACCTCCCCCCCAGTATCCAGCACCTCCTCCCCAGCATCCAGCTGCTCCTTTGAGTAGATTGCAAAAGGGACTAATTAAGGCCAGAGAAGAAGGGAAAAATGTATCAGAATTTCAACACCACATTTTTCCTGTAATTCAACAGTTTAATTCTTCAGGTCAAGAAAGTAGAAGATACTCACCTTTTGATATAGAAATCCTCAAAGACCTGAAAAAAGCTTGCACTCTTTATGGGGCTACATCAGCTTATGTTAAGATGCTATTACAAAATTTGTCTTTTGAAATCTTGACCCCTAATGACTGGAAATCGATAGCAAAAATATGCCTAGAACCTGGACAGAACTACTTATGGCTTTCTGAATATAGTGAGCTCTGTAGGATACAAGCCCAACAAAATATTCAAAGTGGAGTTCATACTGCAATCACCTGTGACCTACTAACAGGTACAGGTCCTTATGCAGATGTCGCAGCACAAATTAGTTATTCTGTAGCAGCATATCAGCAAATTGCTGATAATGCTATCAAAGCATGGGCTTCTCTTCACAATAAAGACGACAAGGGGGGGGGCCTTCACAAAAATAACACAAGGGCCAAATGAACCCTTCGCTGACTTTGTGGGACGCTTGCAGACAGCTATCATAAGAACAAATGGAGAAAATGCAATAACAGACATCTTGATAAGGCAACTTGCTAAGGAAAATGCTAATGAGGTTTGCAGAAGAATTATACTAGGACTGCGCAAGGATGTTCCTTTAGAGGAACTCATAAGACGCCGTGCCACAGTGGGCACAGGTGCCTTTTATAGCCAGGCTATGATGCAGACTTCCCAAAATCCAAACATGAGAAGACAGAATCCCTCTTGGCAAGGGACTTCCAGAGAGACTCGTAGATGCTTTCAGTATGGAAAAGTAGGACATCTGAAAGCTCAATGTTGGTATAGAGATAGAATGGGAAGACAAGGTGGGAGGTCTCTCTTATTTCCTTCTGGGGAGCCCAGCCACCAACTTGCCGCGGAGAGAGGGCTTCTGGCGTAGCTCCACTGAAATCCGTCAAAGTGTTCTCTGCACCAGAGTCATTCCTCTCGAGTCCAGCGCGATCAGCCAGCCAAGAGGAAAAAATGTATTCTGGAATGGCTGTCTCACCTTATATGCGAACCTTCTGAGAGAATGGGATTATGGGTTTTCTCCCATAGTGCTCTCTGGCCCAAAGAGCTTTAAGGTGTGCACTCCCTTGAGTAAAGGTGGGAACACAAGCCTTGTCTTGATTAGTTCTACTTAGTACCTTGTTTCAGGTTCTGGCCAAAACAACTTCTTGTAAGATTAGATCAACTCTAATTACTTAGCAGTTAGTAAGGATTCCAACAGAGACCAGTTTAAACAGAGAATCTAGCCTCTACTTAAATGTTAGGAATTTTCATAATTGCTGGAATGTAAATATTGTGCTTGTACTCAGAAGAAAAGGGAATCAAGCAGACTTTAGGGGCCCTTATTTTTTGTCTAGGCTTAAAACAAACTAATTATTGCAATGAGATTTTGCTTTGGACATAAGAGGAGTGAGGAGGACACTTCAAGTCTGAACTTAGTGGCTATGTAAAACTATAAGCCAATCACTTAACTTCTTTCTGTTGTTTGTATTTTAATATTTATCTTATGTATTTTATTAAATGTTTACCAAATGCATGTAAATTTTTTAAATTTGTTAGGATTTTAAAATCCAGTTTCTCTTTCTTCCTACCACCCTTCCCATGCCCCTTGAAAAAGCATGTAATATATCAATTATACATGTGAAATCATTTAAAACAGATTTCCATATTAACCATGCTGCAAAAGAAAACACACACACACACACACACACACACACACACACGAAACATAAAGTTGTTGTTGTTGTTGTTGTTGTTGTTGTTTTTAATATGCTTCAATTTGCATTCAGATTTTATCAGTTTTCTTTCTGGAGATGTATATCATTTTTCATCATGGATCCTTTAGAATTTTCTTGGATTATTGTTTTTATCATAGTTACTAAGTCTTTCACAATTTCACAATTGACAATACTGCTGTTACTCTGTACAGTTTCTCCTAGTTCTGTTCACTTCACTTTGCATTAAGTTATATGAATTCCCAAGTTTTTTATGAAACCATATTTTTTATACTACAATAACAGTTCATCAGAATCATATACCATAACTTGTTCTTCCATTCCTCAATTGATGGGGCATCCTCTCAGTTTTTAATTCTTTGTCATCACAAAAAGAATTAAAATAAATATTTGTATATAAGTAGATCTTTCTCCCTTTCTTTGCATAAAAACAGTAGTATTTCTGAGTCTAACATAATACACAGTTTTATAACCCTTTGGGGGTAATTTCATATTGTTTTTACAATAGTTGGACTAGGTCATAATTCCACAAATAATGTATTAATGTCCTAATTATTTTCAAATACCCTCCATCATTTGCCATTTTCTTTTCTGTCATGTTACCCAATGTGATAGAGGTAAGAAAGTACCTCAAGGCTGTTTTAATTTGCATTTATTTAATCAGTGGTTTAGGTAGTTTTATATAACTATGAATAGCTTTGATTTTTTCCTTCTAAAAACTTTTCAAATCCTTTGATCATTTGCCAGTTGTGAAATATCTCACTTTTTACAAATTTAATTCAATTCCATATATATTTGAGAAAAAGAATGATTCTGATAGAAAAATACTGCAAAAATTTTTCCCAGTTTCCTCTTTTATTTCTAATTTTGGCTACTCTATTTTTTGTGTAAAACTTTTTTTTTAATTTCATATAACCAAAATTATCTGTTTTGTTTCCTGTGATACTCTATTTTTTGTTCAGTCAAACTATTTATTCATAGACCTGAGAGGTACATTTTCCCCCTACTTTTGTTGTAATATCACCCTTTCTGTCTAAATCATTAATTCATTTTGCTCTTGATAGACATCAATGACTTCCAAGATGTAAGATGTTGATTTATGTCTTGTTTCTTCTAAATTGCTCTCTAGTTTTCTCATCATTTCTGTCAAATGATGAGTTGTTATTCTAAAAGCTTATATCTCACCAGCCCTGAAGTCAGGAGGACCTGAGTTCAAATGTGACCTCAGGCACTTAATATTTATTTCCTGGCTTTGGGACCCTAAGCAAGTCACTTAACATCAATTACCTGGGAGGAGAGAGGAGAGGGAGGAGAAGGCTTAGATTTTAGGCTTTTTTTCAAATTAGACTATTATGGTCATTTATAACTATGTACTGTATACCTAATTTATTGCACTAATCCACTACTCTATTTGTTAGCAAGTACTAGATTATACCACTTGGTAATATAATTTGAAATCTACTACTACTAATAGGCTATCTTGCTTCATATTTTTTGATATTTTTTCTCTTGGCATTCTTGAACTTTTGTTTATCCAGATGAATTTTATTATTTCTTCTAGCTCTTTAAAATAATTTTTGGTAATCTGATTGGTGTGACACTGAATAAGTAAATTAATTTAGGTAAAATTGTGATCCTTTTTACATAGGCTTGGCCCACTCATGAACAATTATTATTTCTCTTTTAATGTGGAAGCTGCTAAATCTTCTGTGATCATGACTGTGGCTCCACAGTATTTGAATGGTTTATTAAATATCTTTTAAGCTATCTTTGACACGGAAGTTATGGAATTTGAGTATAATATTTTTAGGACTTTACATTTTGGCATCTCTTTTTAGGTGATGATCAGCAGATTCTTTCAATTTCTATTTAATCTTTTGGGTCTAGGATATCAGAGAAGTTTTCCTTGATAATTTCTTGAAATATAATGTCTAGGCTCTTGGATAGTGGATTTCAGGTGTTCCAATATTTATTAAATTATCTCTTCATGATCTATTTCCTAATTTGTTTTTTCCAATGAAATTGTTCACATTTTCTTCTACTGTTTTCATTCTTTTGAATTTATTTTGTTGTTTCTTGATATGGAGTCATTAGCTATAGTTTTCACATTCTAATTTTTAAGGAATTATTTCTAAAGGGAATTTTTTATCTCTTATTTAGCTTTAGCTACTTCTGTTTTTGAAGTTTTAATTTCTTCTGTATTTTTGTCTCTATTTTCAAGTTGTTAATTGTCTTTTCACAATTTTTTTTGGTCTCATTCTTACTGCTTTACATAATTTCCCCTCTAACACTGATTTACTTTTGAAAATCATACTTACCTCTCCTAGTAATTTTTGTTGAATTTCCATGCTTTTCAATTTTATTTTTTCCTTTCAGGTTTTGCTTGTGGTTCTTTTGTTTTTTCCTGGGTTTCTGTCTTGATCTTCCTAAGAACCATAGTCACTTTTTAGTGTCAGTTTATTTTTTTTCTTCTTAATTTTTCCCCCCAGTCTATTTCTTGACTTTGAACTTGTTAAAATTGGACTCTTGCAGGCATGATTGAGGCAGCATTCTACCATGTTTTCCGAATTTTGAAATATTGTTATTGTTTTTTTTTGGAGTCCACAAGTATGCTAGCTTCACAAAGTACACTTTCTAACTTCAAGGGAGTCCACACCTCCCTTAAAAGCTCATTGGGCCAGAGAGCACTATGGGAGAAAACCCATAATCCCATTCTCTCAGAAGAGGCAGATAAAAGGCCAGCGATGAGGGATCTATGGCAGAATACATTTTTTCCTCTTGGCTGGCTGATCGCGCTGGACTCGAGAGGAACGACTCTGGTGCAGAGAACACTTTGACGGATTTCAGTGGAGTTACGCCAGAAGCCCTCTCTCCGAGGCAAGGCAGAATATTTTCCACTTGGCTGGCTGGTGGCAGCAGAAGTTCTTGAGAGTGAAGAAGCTACAAGTCGATATTTCACCGGAATGACATGAAGAATGGAGCTGGCTGAAGGCTGAAGAAAGCAGAGGCAGAGGCTGAAGGACCAGACCTTTGGATTTGGTGACATTCGGAGAGAGCTCTTGGAACCAAGCAGAGAGATAGGCCTCTAAGCTAACCGGGCTTGATTGGAGATAATAAAAGATCTGAACTTTTATCACCTGGCTGCGTTTTGAGAAGAAAAAGATCACCACATTTTGGCGCCCGAACAGGGACTGATTCAGATCCATCTGAACTAGATCACAACAACTACTGATTGTATAAAATATTTAGGAATCTATCTGCCAAGGGAAAATCAGAAACTTTATGAGCAAAGCTACAAAACACTTTCCACACAAATTAAGTCTGATCTAACCAACTGGAAAAATATTAAATGCTCTTGGATTGGGAGAGCAAATATAATAAAGATGACAATACTACCTAAATTAATCTATTTATTTAGCGCTATACCAATCAGCCTCTCCAAAAACTACTTTGATGAACTAGAAAAAATAACAACAAAGTTCATATGGAAAAACAAAAGGTCAAGAATTTCAAGGGAATTAATGAAAAAAAATCAAATGAAGGTGGCCTAGCTATATCAGATCTAAAATTATATTATAAAGCAGCAGTTACTAAAACCATCTGGTATTGGCTAAGAAACAGACTAGTTGATCAATGGAAAAGGTTAGGTTCAAAGGACAAAACAGCCAATAACTTTAATAATATAGTGTTTGACAAAACCAAAGACCCCAGTTTCTGGGGTAAGAATGCATTATTTGACAAAAATTGGTGGGAAAATTGGAAATTAGTATGGCAGAAACTAGGCATTGACCCATACTTAACACCATACACCAAGATAAGGTCAAAATGGGTTCATGACTTAGGCATAAAGAATGAGATTATAAATAAATTGGAAGACCATAAGATCGTTTACCTCACAGACCTGTGGAAGAGGGAGGAATTTATGACCAATGAAGAACTAGAGATCACTATTGACCACAACATAGAAAATTTTGATTATATCAAATTGAAAAGTTTTTGTACAAACAAAACAAATGCAGACAAGATTAGAAGGGAAACAATAAACTGGGAAAACATTTTTACAATCAAAGGTTCTGATAAAGGCCTCATTTCCAAAATATATAGAGAATTGACTCTAATTTATAAGAAATTAAACCATTCTCCAATTGATAAATGGTCAAAGGATATGAACAGAATTCTCAGATGAAGAAATTGAAACTATTTATAGACATATGAATTAAGACAACTCTGAGATACCACTACATACCTGTCAGATTGGCTAGAATGACAGGGAAAGATAATGTGGAATGTTGGAGGGGATGTGGGAAAACAGGGACATTGATACATTGTTGGTGGAATTGTGAACACATCCAGCCATTCTGGAGAGCAATTTGGAACTATGCTCAAAAAATTATCAAACTGTGCATACCCTTTGATCCAGCAGTGTTTCTACTGGGCTTATACCCCAAAGAGATACTAAAGAAGGGAAAGGGACCTGTATGTGCCAAAATGTTTGTGGCAGCCCTGTTTATAGTGGCTAGAGACAGGAAAATGAAAGGATGCCCATCAATTGGAGAATGTTATGGAATATTATTGTTCTGTAAGGAATGACCAGCAGGATTAATACAGAGAGGACTGGTGAGACTTACATGAACTGATGCTAAGTGAAACGAGCAGAACCAGGAGATCATTATATACCTCAACAACGATACTGTTTGAGGATGTATTCTGATGGAAGTGGATCTCTTCGATAAAGAGAGCTTTAATTGATCAAAGATGGACAGAAGCAGCTACACCCAAAGAAAGAACACTGGGAAATAATATAAACTGCTTGCATTTTTGTTTTTCTTCTCAGGTTATTTATACCTTCTGAATTCAATTCTCCCTTTGCAACAAGAAAACTGTTCGGTTCTGCACACATATATTGAATCTAGGATATACTGTAACCTATTCAACATGTAAAGGACTGCTTGCCATCAGAGGGAGGGGTTGGAGGGAGGAGGGAAAAAATAGGAACAGAAGTGAATGCAAGGGATAATGCTGTAAAATATTACCCTGGCATGGGTTCTATCAATAAAAAGTTATTTAAAAAAAAAAAAAAAAGAGCGAGAGAAAAAGGAGTATTCCTTTCTGTCCTTATTCAATTTTCTCCAGAGGTCTACCATATTCAGGTTTTCTATCATTCTATTAATCTCCCTAGTTTCTTTCTTGTTTGTTTTGTGGTTAGATTTTTCTGATTCTAAGAGGGGAATTGTGAGGTTCCTTACGAGAATAGTTTTGCTATCTATTTTTTTCCTGTTACTGGCTTAAAATCATTTCTAAGGATGTGCTTGTTTTACCACTTGTTCCACATACATTTAGAAACATTATTACTTCATTATTTACAGTAGTATTAATCAAGATGCATTTTCCTTCCTTATCTCTTTTAATAAGCTCTATTTTTACTTTTGCTTTATCTGAGATCAAAATTGTTACCCCTGCTTTTTTTTTTTTTTTTTTTTTTTTTGCTGAGGCAATTGGGGTTAAGTGACTTGTCCAGGATCACACAGCTAGGAAGTGTTACATATCTAGGCCATATTTGAACTCAAGTCCTCCTGACCTCAGGGCTTGTGCTCTAACCACTATACCAACTAGCTGCCCCAGCATTATAAACTCTTTTCCAGCCTTTTCCTTTTACTCTATATATGTCTCTCTGTGCCAAGTGTTTCTTATAAACAACTTATTGTAGGATTATATTTTTAAATCCACCCTGCTATTTACTTCCATTTTATGGGAGACTTCATCCCATCCATATTCACATTATGACTACTAGCTCTCTATTTCCCTCTATCCTATTTTATCCCCTGCATAAACTTTTGTTCTCTCTTTCCACCCTGTCTTTAGTTGTATGTTTTTTTTTTAATCTACTCCACTTATTAACTTATCTCCTATCACCCTCCACCCTTCTCTTACTAGTGTTTTTTTTTAACCCACTCCATTCACTATCTTATCGTCTATCAAACCTTTCCCCCTTCTCTCACCTTTTTCTCTAGTGTTTCTGTCTTCCCTGCTATCCTGTCCCTCCCTTTTCTTTTCCTCTATCTCCTCCTACTTCTTTATAGGATTAGATAAATTTCTGTACCCAACTGAATGATTAAATTATTGCTTCTTGGAACCAAAGCTGATGAGATCAAGTTCCAGACAATGCTCATCTTCCTCCCTTCTTTTCCCAATTGCAATAGGTCTTTTGAACCTCTTCATGTGAACTATTTTTCCCATTATAACTTCCCTTTCCTCTTTTTCCAGTACAGATATTTTTTCTGTCACTTAATGTACTTTTCTTTGATGTAATCACACAAAGTTCATTCATAACCACAACCCCAGTCCACAGATGCCCTCTGTCTGCCCCAGTGACAGATACAGTTTTCAAGAGTTAAAGATATAATTTTTCTGCCTAGAGATAGATATAAACAGTTTAACCTTTAAATAATATATATTTTAATAATTTAATGAAATTAATTAAAATAAATTAAATTTGAATTTAATTTTAAAAATATATATTTCCCCATGTTTACCTTTCTAGGCATTTTCTCTTTGGTTTTGCTTTGGTTTTTTTTTTTTTTTTTTTTTTTTTTACCAGAAATGATTTAAAGTTTCTTGCTTCATTGAAACTCCATTGCCTCCTCTGAAAGATGATGCCTAATCTTGCTGGGTAGCTAATTCTTGGTTATAACCTTAGGTTCTTTGCCTTCCAGAATATGATATTTCATGCCTTCCAATACTTTATTGTAGAAGGTGACAGTTCCTGGCTAATACTGATTGTTGCTCCTTGATATTTGAATTGTTTTTATCTGGCAGCTTGCAGTATTTTTACTTTGAGATTGTAGTTTTGGAATTTTATAACAATGTACCTTGGGGTTTTCCTTGTAGGCTCTATTTCCAAAGGTGACCAATAGATTATTTCAATCAGTATTTCCCCCTCTGTTTCTAGAACATTAGGGCAATTTTTTCTTAATGATCTCCTCTAGAGTGACATCTAGGCTCTTTTTTTGGGTCATGGCCTTCATGTAGGCCAATAATTTTTAAATTGTCTCTTTTGGATCTTTTTTTCAGATTGGCTGTTTTGCCAATGAGATATTTCACATTTTCTTCCACTTTTTTCATTGTTTTTAGTTTGTTCGATTTATTCTTGCTATCTCACACAGTCATTAGCTTCCATTAGCTTTTATAACTTTTTTTTTTTTCCTGAGGCAATTGGGATTAAGTGACTTGCCCAGGGTCATATAGTTAGGAAGTGTTAAGTGTCTGAGGCCAGATTTGAACTTAGGTCCTCCTGACTTCAGGGCTAGTGCTCTATCCACTGCACCACCTAGTGGCCCCTCTATTAGCTTTTAATGTGTGATTTACTTCAGTTAGCTTTTGTATCTCTTTTTCCATTTGGTTAATTCCACTGTTTAAAAAACTATTTTCTTTAGACAAGTTTTTCTTTTCTTTTCCAAGCTGTTGACTCTCTCATGTATACCTCTCATTTCCTTTACCATTTTTTTTTCTTCTGCTTGTCTTATTTGCCTTTTGAAGTCTTTTATAAGCACTTCCAAGAAGCCTCTTTGGGCTTACGACCAATTCATATCATTCTGAGATTTCTTATGTGAACATTCTGTACTTGTCTGAGTTTGTATTGTTTCTTTTTCTGTTTCCTATTTTTCTTTTGCTATTTCCTCTTTTTTTTTTTTTTTTTTTTTTTACTTTTAAGGTTGAGTTCTGTTCTTGGGGTATAGCGGCACTGTGTCAATCTTCCTGTACAGCTCTGAGTTTTTTCAGTCTATCTTGAGCTGGAGAGTGGATTCATTTTGTCAGACTTTGTTCAAAGGCTTGGTTTCATGTGGTTTCCAAGGGAAACTGGGAGAGCTCCAGCAGTTTCCTGACTACTCCACCATCTTGGCTCCATCCCTGGAAGTCATATTTGCTATTTTCAAGGTGGTGTGATGGAGGAATTTAGCTCTCATAATTTGTGCTATGGTATATATTCAGAAATCCCTTATCTCTTGGAATCTCAAGCAATCTTGCTCCTCAGGGCTCTTGCTCTTTCTTTATTGAGAGTGTTCTTCTCTGTGACCTAGAAGTGGGAATACACAATAAAAGTTGCCAAACACCTTCTGGTCCTGTATCCAGTGCTCTCTAGGGATCTCTTGTAATCTCTTTCCTCTCTAGCTTGAGCGCTTCCAAGCTGCTGCCACTTCTGAAACCATCACATAGTTCCACCACTGGTGTAATGTAATGTACACATAGACTCTGAGCCATCCTCTATCTTCTACCTCTACATCTTTCCTTTCAATCTTCGTAATTGTCTTGAGCTTGAAGTGCTGGAATACACGAGAGCCACCTGACAGTGGCTGCTAAAGGTCCAACCCAGAATGGATCTCCTCTTGTGAGAGGATGATACAAGGAAACTGAGCAACAGTTGCTGTTCTCTGACCTCTCTGAGCGAGAAGTCGTTGCATTGTCTGACTTATCTCCTCTTCCCTTGCCTCCCATTTGTCTCATTCCCAGTCTGCAACACCTGTGTCAGCAAAGGCTGCCTTGCAACTTCTTCAGATGCTATGATTCACAGCTGTGGAGGCTCTTAGAGAATTGACCTGTCCCTTAACATTGAAGGATGTCTATCGCTGAAATTTTGTTGGTTCCACCCACTCCACATTTCTATTTGAGGCACTATTTTGAAGCAATTTGAATATGGATTATTACTATTTTTAATTCTTTTAAATTATTATTTTGCTAAAATATATAATATATAAAATATGATATATAATGTATATTTTGTATAATATGTAATTTTAATACATCTATTATGTAATTTTATTATTTATTAATAATAAAATAATTTATCATGTCAAATATTATTTTATTGTAATTTATTAATAATAATTAATTAATAATTTTTAAAAATTATTTTAAGGCCAAGGGAAAGCTATGAGCAAATGTAGTGAGATTGGAAAAACTAAGTGATATTCTAAGAAAAAAGAAAGAATAAATCTAGCTGTAAAAGATAGCTAATATAGTTATAAATAAAACTGGAAGGGCATATTACTCACAGATTTCCAAAATGGGCATTTTAAATGGGGATAAGTTAGAAAATAAATTAATCCAACAGAAAACCATGCAGACACAGTACAAAGGATTGATAAACAAAATGATGGCCTCAGTATGCAAGTCACAGTGAGTTAGAATTCTTACCTATGTTTCTAATAGCTTAAACCGGAATCCTAACCCCAGGGCACCATACCTTGAAGATAGAAAAGTCGATTGGAGGACAATTGTCTCTTATGAATTTTACCAATATGTGGCAATTACCCAAACTCCAGGGCTAAGAAGCTCTCTTGCTGTGAAAATTTCCAGTGCTCAATAGCCCTCAAAATTTCTCATTTGTTACCCAGGGTGTGATGGAAAGGTGACTTAGGAGGAGAGAGGCAGGAAGAGACTTGACAGCCCTTTGAAATAAGACTTGTAGGGGTATTAGTTTACATTCTTTCCAAGGACGTCAGTCATTCTGTGTAGCTTTCTTTACACAGTTGGCAGTTTTGCACTCTCATCACAGTATCTATAGTTACCATGCTGTTAGTATGTCTAAATGTCTGACTGTAATGTAAAACATAATCAAGATGAACATAAAGTAATGACTTGTTTTAAACTTTTGCTGTCTGCCCTTTTTAATTTCTGTTATCTGTACAGATGAAACACATACATCCAAACACACACACACACACACACATATACATATATATATATATGAGTATTGTTTTTCTTGAAAGCATTTTATTATTTTATATTTAATCTAATGATGTTGACAGATCAAACTATTTTTTGGATTGCCTTTTGTTTTGACTGTTGAAGCCAGTTTCAGGGCCTCCCAACAAAATCAAGATCTTTCCATTAAAATTATATATTGTTTTTGAACCAAAATATTAGTCTCCATTATAATTATATATCTTACTTACCAAATTTGAGTGTGAATAATTTTTAGCTATTTTTAAAACATCAAACAAACATTCTCGAAAAACACATTTTACACAAGAGATTATTTAAAATAAATAAATAAATAAACTAAATAGCTGGTCATACACTGGTTGACAATTGCAAAGAAAGAGTGTCCAGAAAAGCTTTAAGTTACATTTTTGATGTACTTTCCCTAGCTGACTTTATTAAAGGAAAAATATTTAGTTTTGCAAATTCTGGTTTGTGGATAGGGGTGATTTTTGTTTTTGTTGGTTTATTTGTTTTTATGTCAGTAAGAAAGGCAGCATGAAATAGTGGATAAGGCACAATACTTGAAATTGATGATTAACTTTCAAATCAGGTAGTTACTAATTCTGTGACTCTGACCATGTCATTTTGCTTCTCTATGCTTTAATTTCCTCTTCCACAAAAAACAGGAAAGACTAGACTCTATGACCTCTAAAGTCTCTTCTAACTCTAAATCTAAATTGGTATTTCATAGAACTACCCTGTATAAAAATATTGACTTGGAGATCTTCAACAGTTCTCTTCCATTCATGTGGATAACCGAAAGATGCTTATACCTTCTGATAGAGATTTGCAATGTCATTTGGACTATGCAAAGTGTCTCGACAATCATTTTGGATTTAACTAATCTCTTTTTTGAAGATACTGTCACAACCATCACTGTAGATATCCCTTTGGCCAAAAGAGATTTTATCTTTAAAGGTTATGAATCCTGACTCATTTTATCCATAGTCAATATCATCATTAGCAACAACAACAAACTAGGGAAATAAAAGGTCCCTATGGAACATTCAATAGATATAATATTAAAATGCTAAAATTAGGGAAAAAAATTAAAGAACATGGAAAAAAGAAGGTGCTTTGCACATGAATAAAGTTGGTTTCTAAATAGTTTACCTTAGAAACAAATCACCATAAATATGCACATAAATCTTTAGGATTGGTTTTGTAAAGGTTTTGCAATTTTCTCTAGTTACAGGAACCTCATTTCCCTTGGGTTTGGAAGAATGTCCTCCAATAATAGCGTCCATTCCTGGAAACCAGGAATGAGTTGAAGATCACCATCTATATTTAGATAAATGAGGATTAGCTTCAAAGAAGACAGCTTCATTCAGAGTAAATAACCTAATTTGAGAATCAAGATATTTATATTACAATTTTAGCTCTGTCAATATTTTTGTGATCACATAAATTCTTTAGGACTAAGTTTCTTCATCCTCCAAAGGATACTTTCTAAACAATACATGCTCAGCTTTGTTATCCCTGATGGTTGTCAGGGTTGAATGGTTCAATCAATTTTAAAATATTTGAGTACTCTGTGCATAGAGATCTGGCATTGTTGTCAAGAAGACCTTGCTTCAGTTTATGCCATTATTGCATAATTCTTGTTATCCAGAGCAGGTGCTTTAATTTTTCAATGTCTTAAGCAACTCTAAGGCTATCCATTGCAAATACCAACTCTTTCATTCCTCTTCCAAAGAATCCAAATGTAAATCACTACTAACAACATGTTGATACAATAAATAGACATCTACATTCCAAAACACTTAAAGTGTTTATTATATACTGTTTAAAATGGGAATGATTTTTTGTAATCTTAACTATGTAATTAAACTAAACTTGCAGAAGGCAAGGACTAGAGAGAACTATAGAGTGATAGGTATAACTATAGAATTGCATTTTAATCCTGTGACATTGTAGTATAAAATTTGCACATAACAGTTCTTTGATAAATGATTTCTTAATAGTTAATTGAAAACTTGAAACCATAGTCTGTGCTTTTGCTAAAGAAATACGAAGTTAAAATGTAACATCTTATTGAAGTTTTGTTTCAGATTTAAAGAAATTGCCTATCCAGAGTTGCCACTGAATTGAGAATGCAGACAGCTGCCTCTGGATCACATTTCTCTAAAACAGTCACCTCTTAAGATAACCAATATATTTTGAGGAGCTGCAGTAGCTAAAAGAAATGACTTGGGTCTCCACTATTGCAGTCTATCAATTTCAAAGAAAATGGTTTATTATAACAGAGCCACCAAGGAATTTCAATTTCCCCAAAGCCATCCAAGGCTGGGGATGGAGGAATTCTGGGGAGTGGGCAAGTTCACAGTGGTCTGAACAACTAACTATTTGTTTGGATAAAAAGTAACAAGGGTCCACTGGAGAAAAGGCAGAAGAAAAAGAAAATAATCACTGCTTCTAAGTGCTTTGGGGAAGATACAATAGGAATTGACAGCAACCATTCCACTCAGATGGAAATACAAAGGGAAATACAAATACAAATACATGTATATGGAGGAGAAAATAAAATGTGTAAATATCTATCCTCATTTGCTGTTTGGCTTTTCCATTATCAAAAGGACTAGCTGTCTTCCCATTTCACATTCATGTAAAGACTACCTGCACAAGCTTTGTTTTCCTTTAAGCCTGGCAAAGACCTAGAAAGAGGGAGAAACTAATGGTCCTACTAGAACATCTGTTGTCTCATTCCCCAAATCTTTGACCTCAGAGACAAGTCAACAAGCATTTATCATGTACTTACTTTTCGCCATTCACTGTACTAAGTACTCAAGATTTTTTTTTTTTTTTAATAGGCAAAAGCAATTTTTGCTCTTACGGATCTCATGGGATGCTACATTTGGAGTAATTAGCATCCCAATAATCATTCAGCCAATTAACACCAGTGTAGTTTTCACAGAATTGTTACCTTAAAAGCTATAGCAAGAACAAGTCACATTTTCCTTAGAATCTTGAAGCATAATCCCCGCCATGTTACCTCCTTTGCTGGTGTCTAGGAAGAGAAGAGGTATTAGGCTCACAATTTAACTTAATTCCTATATAAGGTTGTTCCCAATAATGTCTAATCCAAAACTGTCCCTTCCCTTCATTCAGCTTTTAGCTTTCCAGAGTTTATCCTATGCAACAGAAATGGCTACAACTTCAGCCTGGAACTTAGGCACAAAATCCCCATGGATTGAGCTCCCAGGTCTAGAATTCATTCCCTGCCATTAGAACTAAAAAGGATAAATTTAAAAAAAAAACACCCAAACCTATTTTGAGACCTTAAAAAAGTAGGAGGTGACTGTTAGGCCCCTATTCACTAACTACATAGTGTCATTTGCTATGAATCAATGAGTCCTTCTCCCCAAGATTACAGTAAAAGAAGCCAATTCTAAATCAGTTGCATCTATCTATGTAACCAGCAGAAAAGAACTGCTCTCAATTACTTGGTAGGCTGATTCAGAAAATGTGTTCATAAGCCAGGTCCCCTGAATCATAGAATCAGGTCCCTGGTATCTCTGGCATGTGCTAAAACCACTTATACTTGTTTGGGACTCCCACTTGCTAGATATCTTTCCATTTTGCATGTATGTGAAGACTGTCCTATCAGGTTTTATTTTTCCTACAGATTGGGAAAGACTATGCTTAGCAAGAAAGTAAGAATCATGGTTATGTTAGAACCACATCAAGTCTCATCACTTAAGCTTTCATCCTAAGTGAGGTCAACAAACATTAAGTAAACTATGTATCAAACACAACACTGAGGATACAAAAAAAAAAAAAAAAAAGCAAAGCAAAGCAAAGGAAAGAAAAGAAAAGAAAAGAAAAGAAAAGAAAAGAAAAGAAAAGAAAAGAAAAGAAAAGAAAAGAAAAAGAAAAGAAAAAGAAAAAGAAAAAAAAGAAGAAGAAAAGAAGAGCAAAGAAAGAAGAAAAAGGCTTCTGCTCTTAAGAAGTTTCCAGGATCTTAACTATCCAAGGAATTTTGGATAGCTCCAATCAGAGAAGTTTATTATAAAATCTTAGGAAATCCTTTGATTTAGTTCCCTTGAAATGCTCTGTAATTCTCATAATTAGTGAAAAGCATCAGGTTTGGTACCAGAAAACCTAGATCAAAAAGCCATCACTTGAGTAACTTTAAGGAAGTGATTAATTCTTTTAGATAAAATTTCATAAGCTCTGAAATGCTGATCTCTAAGGTCTCTTCCAGCTTTGTATACATCCTAAAATCCTAATGGAAAGAAGACAGCTGCTTCTATCCCATTGGAAAAAAGACATTGGAATTGAAAGAAAAAAACTAAGTCCAAAATCTTACTCCTGGCTTATTGGGAAAAGAGTT
Organism: Antechinus flavipes; assembly: GCF_016432865.1. Taxonomy (NCBI): domain Eukaryota; kingdom Metazoa; phylum Chordata; class Mammalia; order Dasyuromorphia; family Dasyuridae; genus Antechinus; species Antechinus flavipes. The sequence continues at coordinate 353,492,593 of NC_067400.1, read as the reverse complement.
GCCCTAAGAATCAGGGAGATCTGACTTCTAAATATGCTTTTGATACATATTAGTTGAATAACCCTGGCAAAGTCTCCTAACTTCACAGTGCCTAAGGTAATTCTCTAAGATTATTTTTGCAAAGAAGGTGTTAAACCACATCATTAATAGGAACTTTCTCATCTAAACATTTAAGGAAATCACAGGTCCAGTCTTGGGCAATTTATTTCTCTCTACTCCTCAGTTTGTTCATTTGCAAAAATGGGGACAATGAAACCTGTAGTGCCTACTTTATAAGGTTATTGTGAGCGTTAAATAAGAAATCATGTGAAAAAAATGTATAAAAAAGCATTATTACTGTAATATCTTTAGACAGTCTTCACACTTAGAGATGAATAGACCAGATAAACAGAAAGAATTATACAAAAAGAGTATACCACTTTCAAAAATACAAATAATTAAATAATACTTGAAAGTAAATAAATACCTAAACAATTAAATGAAATTAATAAACAAAACTGCAAAATGGTCTCCCAAAATTGCCAGCTAAAGATTTAGACTTTCAATCTCTTTTTTTTCTACAATTAAGCATTAATATTGAAGTTGTTAACAAAATGGAACTATTGCTGGGTGAAAACAGCAGTTATGACTTATAATTCATTTCATCCAATCAACCAAAATTATGCCTATTATGTGCCAGATACTGACAAGAAGCAGACTGTCTAATAGGAGACAATATGCAAAGTTATATACAAACAAGATATACCAAATACATTAGAGATAATTTGAGAGAAAAAAATGACAATTAAGAATTAGAAAAGGCTTCTTACAAGAGGTGTAACTCTAATTAAGACTTGAAGAACCCACTGATAGTAGGAAGTAGAAATGAAAAGGGAGACTTTGGGGTAAGAACAACAGCTAGTAAAAAAGTTTTATTCAGTAGATGGAGTTTCCTTTGTGAAATAAAGAAGCCATTGTCACTAGATTGCAAATTGAGTACATTGGGGCAAGTAATATGTAAGAAGACTGAAAAGGAAAGAAAAGCCAAGTTATGGAGCATTTTGCAAACCAAACAAAGGATTTTATAATTTATTCTGAAGGCAATTGAGAACCACTAGAGCTGATTGAATAGGGAGTTGACACGATCAGGGCTGTTTTTAAGGACAATGAATTAGACAGCTCAATGGATGATGAATTGATGTGGAGAAAGACTTAGATCAGAGAGCTCAACAAGAAGACTATTGCAATAGTCCAAGGGTGAAATTATGACAGTCTGTAAAAGCATGATTGTAGTATCTGAGAAGAGAGGGAGATTGTTCCTTCCTTTCTCTTCTTTCTTTCCTTCTTTCTTTTCTTCCTTCTGTCTTTCTTTCTTTCATTCTTCCTTCCTTTTTCTTTCTCTTTCTCTCTTTCTTCATTCTTTCTTTTTTCATTCTCTCCTTCCTTTTTATTTTTACTAATATTTTATTTTATCTGATTACATGTCAAAACAATTTTAACATTTTTTTAAAGTTTTGAATTCCAAAATATCTTTCCTCCCTCCCTCTCTTCTCCTTTCCTTGAGTCACTAACCAATCTGATAAAGGTTAAACATGAGCAATGATGTAAAATCTATTTCCATATTAGCCTTTTTGTGAAAAAATTCAAATAAACAAAAAGAAAGACTATAAAAAGAAGGAAGAAAGGAAAGAAGGAAGGAAGGAAGGAAGGAAGGAAGGAAGGAAGGAAGGAAGGAAGGAAGGAAGGAAGGAAGGAAGGAGGGAAGGAGGGAAAGAAGGAAGGAAAACAGAGAAGGGAAAGAGGGAGGGAGAAAAGGAGAGAGGGAGGAAGAAATAGAAATAGTATGTTACGGTCTGTATTCTGAAACCATCACTTCTTTCTTTAGAGGCAGGTAGGATTTTTGATCATGAATCATTTGGAATTGTCATAGATCATTGTATTGCTGAAAATTGCAAGTCATTCTCACAGTCCTTCATCATACAATATTGTTTGTTATTATATACAATATTCTGGCTCTGCTTACTTTCTTGCCCATGCCTTCCCCATTTGGTGATGACCTTTTTGATGCCTAACATAACATTCTTACTTATAAAACTCTAATGTACTCACTTTATAATATTCTATATTTATCTGTTTTTATGTCTTATCTCCTATGAGAGTTAGAGCCAGGTAGTATATCTCCTCCAGCATCTATTCTAGTACTACCCACAAGGGTTTGTTAAATATTGTGGTTTGATTATCTAAATGAACAAGAATTTTTCAAAGCCAATTATACACCAGCAGATTGTAAACAACTATGTTCATTATCTTCATAAACAAAAGGCAGAACATGAAGTCCTACCATTTCTTTCACATTATCAAAAAATGCATAAAATTGGCAGGCTTAGGTTCATATAAGAGGCTGCCTCAGTGAGTACTGAGGGCTATTGAATGAAGTTTGAGCAATCACTGTCTGCAATGTTGTAGATCGGTTTTATGATTCAGATGGTAATTAAAATAGATTCACTTTTGAAGTCCCTCTAAATTCTATATTTCTATTATTTCAGACTATCAGAGATCCCTTGCTGTTAAAATAGTAACAATAATAATTAATGTTTTAATGATTATTATATTTAGTGGGCTATTGCACATTATTTCATATTAAGTTTGTTCTGCGAAGACCTTTGAATGTTAAAAAAAAAATCAGAGCTTTTTTATATAAGGGGGTATAGGAATTGGTACACATTTTATGTGCCAACAAATTTTCAAGTCCTTTGCTGAACTTGGTGTGGGCTAAACAATGAATACCTCTCAGAGTTGATTATTAAATTTGACCCAGAACACTACAATTCTTCCTTGTTTTATTGATTCTGTCCAGATTCTGAGGGTTATTGAGGCTGAGATTAGGTTCTTCTCATATTACCTTTTTTTTCCAACAATTCTCTGGAGGGCAAAAGGAAGTCTCTTCCGTGACATTATTTTCACCCTCATGTATTCACCCTCCTACCTGGGATAGCCAAAGTTTGTTATGAATTTTATTTGATGTAGTCACAAAAGAACTGTAAATCTACGTCCGCAAATCTCATTATACTTATTTTTAAATATATTTAAAATTCTTTTTGCTGACAAGAATGCAAGCCTTTTATGAATTCAATTGTAAAGGGTTGTTTTGCTTTAAAAAAAAGTCTTTTTCTTATCTGAAGCTGTTTTATAAAATATCAATTCTACTTCTGGGGGAAGGGGGAAGCCATTCTATTAAAATTATCTATAAACATTAAATTTCCAGCTAGGTTCCAATGAATATTTGATTCTTTTGCATTTATTAGATATTCATTCTGGTCACTACAACAACAGTAGAAAAGGGAGGAATCTTTATGAAGGGAGGCTTGTTGATGTTTGTCAATAAAAAAACATGTATGTCTGTTGAACAATAAATATTTATTAAATATATACTACATATGAAACTTTGGGTTAAGAAAAGACAAAGAAAAATAGAGGTAGTAACTACCTTCAGGGAGCTCCCATTGTCATGAGAAAGACAACAAATAATTAAGTAAATACAAGATAAGCACTTCAGAAAGATTTCTTTGATTTCTTCCTTATTAGATTAAAGAAAAGAAAAATAATGTTAGCTCTTATGACTTAGATGGGTTTTGTGAGTAGAAATATACCATTCTCCTTTCTTACATATCTTCCTCAACAAGCTGAAAGAGGAATTTAACTACCAGAAAAACCACAGGAAAAGTGTTTTAATTGAACAAAAGCCCATGGATATTTCCAAGGAGGTCAGTGAAGAAAAGAATATATCCAGGAATGTGTAGCTGTACTTTTGTAGTGGGGAAGTGTAGAAAATACTCATCTTTTGGAAAATGGTTTTAAAAAAGTTATTTTAGATGAATGTAATTCTTTGTGCCATAAGCAATGATTAATGTAATAAATACAGAGAATATACATTGAAACAAATCAGTTCTATGAACTGATGGAATTGAAATAAGCAAAACAAGGGAAAGAGTATAGACAATGACTTTAATGATGTTAAGGAAAAGGTCAAAAAAATTTCACAAAAAAGCCTGAAATTATCAAGATCAAGTTTGACCCAAAAAAAAAAGAAATATAAGCAAAAATTTCTTTGCAGACATGGGAGGGTATAAGTTTTGAACACAATGCATATTAATACATCTTTTCTATCATTATCATTATTATTATTTCTAAGTCTATAAGATATGCATTTCTCTATTGTTAGTGATGTACTTCTAGACAAAAGAGTTGTTGAGATGCAAATAGAAGGCAAATACTCCTCAAGAAGAGGTAGTATTTGATCTAAGGCTGAGGAATTTCACCACATCTATCATCTAGGCTCAGAGCTTCAAAGAAAAAAATGATTAAAAAATTCAGATTCTTTGATATTACTCTCTAGTGTAGAGGATTGTTTGTGTCAGGAAACTCATTTGAACAATGAATCTTCTAGGGTGAAAGATAAATGAAGTGGTTTTGACAACCCTGGTTACCATTCCATCTCCTTAACATTGCTATAATAAAGTATTGATTTAACAAGGATTTGATTTTTTAATATTCTTTGCTTTATGAGTATGAATACTTTTTACTTCTATGGTTCTATTTCTTTTATAATTCAAAAGCATTTTTTCCAATTACATATAAAAATAGTTTTCAGTATTTATTTTTGTAAGACTTTGATTTTTTTCTCATCTCACCTCTCCCCAAGACAGCAAGCAATCTAACATAGTTTAAACATGTACAAACCCTTTAAACATATATTAGTCACATATAAACATATATTAGTCACTTTGTAAAAGAAAATCGGGAGCAAAAGAGAAAAGCTATGAGAAAGAAAAAGAAAAGAAAAAAATGATGAAAATAGTATGCTTCTATCTGCATTCAGTCTTCATAGTTCTCTCTTTGGATGGAAATAACATTTTCCATACCAAGTCTGTTGGAATTGTCTTGGATCAATGTACTACTGAAAAAAGCCAAGTCTACTTATTATAATTAGTCATCTCGTATTTTTGCTGATACTATGTACAATGTTCTCCTGGTTCTACTCATTTCACTCAGCATCAGTTCATATAAGTCCAGGATTTTCTGAAAGCAGTCTGTGCCCATTTCTTATAGAACAATAGTATTCTATTGCATTCATATACCATGACTTATTCGCCATTCCCCAACTAATGGACATTCGGGGAATGGCTGAATAAACCATGGTATATGAATGGACATACCAATTTCCAATTCTTTGCTGCCACTAAAAGAGTAGCTAAAAATATTTTTACACATGTGGATACTCTCCCCTCTTTTTATAATCTCTTTGGGATATAGACACAATAATGACACTGCGGGATTCAAACATAAGCATGGTTTTATTGCCCTTTGGGCATATTCCAAATTACTTTCCAGAATAGATAGATCAGTTCATAATTCCACCAATAATGCATTAGTGTTCTGTTTTTTTCTGCATCCCCTTCAAGATCCATAATGATATTTTCTTGTCATCTTATCTAGAGGGTTAAGATGATACCAGAGAGTTGTTTTAATTTCTATTTAATCAATTGTGATTTATAGCATTTTTTTTCATGACTATAGATGGCTTTAATTTCTTCATCTAAATTTTTTTTCATATCCCTTGTTTATTTTTTAATTAGAAAATGACTTATATCTTATAAACTTAACTCACTTCTTTGTTTATTTTTAAAATGAGGCCCTTTATCAGAAATGGTGAGTAAAAAATTGTTTCTCTGCTTTCTGTTTTCCTCCATTGGTTTTGTTTGTTCAAAACCTTTTTAATTTAATTTAATCAGATTTATACAGTTTGCTTTTCATAATGTTCTCTAGTTCTTCTTTGGCCATAAATTCCTCTCTTCTCCAAAGATCTGACAAATAAAAAATCCCTTAGTCTCCTAATATGCTTATAGTATCACAATTTTGATGACTGCTGCTTTATAATATAGTTTTAAGTCTAAGATGTCTAGACCATCTAAGATGTCTAGACCACCTTTGTTTGTTTTTTCCTGTTAATTCCTTTTTATATTTTTGACTTTTTTTTTCTTCCAGATATCCTGTTTTTTAATGAATAATTTTCAAATTTGCTTTATAGTTTCTAAGTATCAATTTCTATTATTTCCTATTTTTCTTATATATAGCTTGCTTTGTATTTATTTGTTTGATTCTTAACTCTTCCGTTAGATTGTAAACTCCTTGAAGGCAAGGACTGTTCTTTGCCTCTTCTTGGATACTCAACATTTAGCATCTTATTACCTGCAAACAGTAAGTGCTTAATAAATGTTCATTGATTGATTTAAAATCTATTGGCCCAATGTAGCATATTTTGTTTTTTCAAATTGTAATGATTTGTCTAATAGGTATCATATTGTTGTGGAGAGAATTAGAAACAGAAAATTTGGAATTAAACTTTAAATGAATATTTTTTTAAATGTTAAAATAAAAAATAATGAGTTTTTAAACAGAAACTCATAATGATTTCATGATTTTAGGACTGTTGACTTAAATTGATAATAAGGGCATAATAAAGACTTTGAAGAATTGGGTCAAATAACTGGATGATCATGACAATTCATACCAAGTTAAAGGCTAGAGAACACTTACTCACGGTTCTGTAAATTGCCTAATTTTCTACATTATTCAAAATTCACTGGATATATTATAGGATGAGAAATGCTAATAATCTATGTAGTCATTATCACAGAGTTGAAAATTAAGGATGTAGGAATAGAAAAGCCTGCTGAGAATGAAATTGTTGTTAAAGAAAAGAACTAAGGAAAAAAATCCTGGTGACACACTGACTTTAAGGTGAACAATAAGATAAAAGAAAACAAAAAAGAAATATTTAGAGAAGTTAAAGCAATATGAGAATTTAATGTTATTGAAGCCAAGATATAGAATAACTGGTTAGAATAGTTGGTTGAAAGTGTCAACTGATGCAGAGAGATCAAAACAAATGAAAAACCAAAATTTTACATATATAGAAATGTATGTAGATAATAGATGGACAGATAGGCAGAAACACAGACAGATAGAAAAATAGATTTTCCATAAAATATATTCTCCCCAAGAATTAGGATATCTTTGTTATTGTTTTTAACCCCCGTTGTATCAGTGCTTGGGATATAGTAGGTGCTTAATAAATATTTATATTAATCACACCTGTGATTCAGACAACTTATTCAGGTAATATGATTATAAAGAAGGAACTAATGCCCACCATATAATATGGTCACCACATGGTTATCCACATTATAGGTATAAAACATAGGAATAAATCAGTAGCCTCTTGAGTATAGAAAAATGTGATCATCAATATTTAAGGCAAGTAAATAATTGTATATATTTCCACATTCTAAATATTACATATATATTTGAATGTAAGGTCAAAAAAAGTTTTAATATAGAGACAACTGATGGTACAGGGGTTAGAGAGAAAACCCTGGAGTTAGGAAGATCTTAGTTCAGATTTGACCTCAGATACTTAATAACAGTGTCACTTTTTCTAAGTATAAAATGAGGATAACAACACCTAGCTAACAGTGTTGTTATCAACAGCAAATGAGATAATACTTGTAAAAATGATTAATACATTGCTTAGTCCATAGTATGTATATATATGTGTGTGTATATACATAATATAAATGGTTATACTCATTTCTCTTTTCTAATATTCTGATTTTGGAAATATGATGAGAACAACATCTAATGCCCACCCACAAATTGCATTTTGGGAATTTCAATTACAATTTACTGACATTAGGAAAAAAAAAACACAGCTTATTCTTCATTTGATTTTTAAAACAGATTCACAGTCATTTATGCTTTAAAATCATTTTACTCATACAAAATTCTATAATAGCCTATGTTGGTTATAAATGCTGCTAAAATTAAATGGGTATGTATCTACTACTCTAGATGTTGTTATTCTAGGGAAAATGATTCTTATGTTGAAACTGATTTTTTAGGCACTGTCCCTTAGACAGGAAGAATCAAGCTTATTACTAGTCATACACACACACACACACACACACACACACACACACACACACACACGACTATACAAAAGGCAAACAGAAACCTGAGAAATATATGAATTGTTATATATCATATAATATGCAAACTGTATGAGATCTGTAACTGGGGAAATAATTCTGCTCAGTCAAAATTAATTCCCTATTCAGACCAGTTCCAATGATCTTGTGATGAAGAGAGCCATTTACACCCAGAGAAAGTAGTGCAGTAACTGAGTGTCGTTCTCAATATAGCTTTTTCACCTATAGCAATCTAGTATTTGATAAACCCTCAAACTCCTGCTTTTGGAATAAGAAGTTACTATTTGACCAAAATTGCTGAAAAATAGTATGTCAAAAACTTAGCAAATACCTACATCTCACATCCCACAACAAATAAGGTCAAAATGGATATATGATTTGGGCATAAAGGATTATATCATAAATAAATTGGGTGAAAAAAAAAGATAATTTACCTATCAGATCTTTGGAGAAGAGAGGAATTCATGACCAAAGAACCAGAGATTATAAAAAAGACAAGTTTGATTACATTAAATTAAAAAGGTTTTGTACAAACAAAAACAACAGAAATTAAGATTAAAAGGGAAGTATGAAGTTGGGAAAAAAATCTTCACAGCCAGTATTTCTGATAAAGGCCTCATTTCTAAAATATATAGAATTGTTTCAGCTTTATAAGAATACAAGTCATTCCTCAATTGATAAATGGCAAAAGGATATGAACAGGCAATTTTTATATGACAAAATTAAAGCCATTTATAGTTACATGAAAAAATGCTCTAAATCATTATTGATTTTAAAAAAACGCAAATTAAATCTACTCTGAGGTACTATCCCACACTTCTGAGTTTGACTGAGATGACAGGAAAAGAAAATGATAAATGTTGGAGAAGATGTGGGAAAACTGGGACACTAATGCATTGTTGGTGGAGTTGTGAATCAATCCAACCATTCTGGAAAGCAATCTGGAATGATGCCCAAAGAACTATAAAACTGTGCCTACCCTTTGACTCAGCAGTGCCATTACTGGTCTGTATCCCAAGGAAATCATAAAAATGCCAGCTGTGATAATAATAATATTAGTCTCTAGGCCTCCAGTCTAATGATGACTTCAAGCTGTGAGCCTTTTCTTCTATGCAGGAAGTTCATGTTTAACATGTAATGTTTAAAAACCAAGCTCTCCAGGGGAAAGGGAATGGAATGTATTTGTGTGTATTTGTGTGAGTGTGCACATGTGCTTTTGTTTGATACTCATTAAGACTTTTGAAATCTATAAAATCAACAGAATCATAATCAGGCCCTTATTTGTAGCAATTGTCAGTTTCTGAGGTGTGCATTTTCATATTGAATATTTAACTATTTCTCTCATAGGACAGTTAAAACTGGTTTCAGTATACTCCTTACATCTATTAGGTACTTCATCTTTATCCTCTGTCATTTTTTTTAGCTTATTTCCAAACATATGCATAGTTTTCAACATTAACACCTGCAAAACCTTGTGTTCCAAACTTTTTCTGCCTCCCTTCCCCTAATCTCTTTCCTTAGACAGCAAATAATCCAATATATGTTAAATGTGCAAATTCTTCTATACATGTTTGCACAATTATCATGCTACACTAGAAAAATCAGACCAAAAGGGGGAGAAAGTAAGAAAGAAAAATTAAACAAGCAAACAACAACAAAGATGAAAATACTATGTTGTGATCTACACTTAGTCCCCACAATCCTCTCTCTGGGTACTCCATCACAAATCCATCGAAATTGGCCTGAATCACCTCACTATTGAAAAGAACCACGTTCATCAGAATTGATCATCTCAAAACCTTGTTGTTGCTATGAACAATGTTCTCTTATTTCTCCTCGCTTCACTTAGTATCAGTCTATGTAAGTCTCTCCAGGCCTCTATGAAATCCATTCGAGTAGATGTTTACAGACTAATATTATTATTATTGCAGCTGGCATTTTTACAATATTGTAAAATTTGTATAGTTCTTTAGGTCCATTATCTCATTTGAACCTCACAATACTCCTTGGTATAATTCAAGATTCAAGACTAAATCTCTGAAAAGGTTGATAGTTTCTTTTAGAACAATAATATTCCATAACATCAACCATAACTTGGGGGCGGAGCCAAGATGGCAGAGCAGGCACACACGACTCTCTAAGCTCCTCTCATTCCCCTCATAACCAGCTATTTAATCCAGCCTCAAAAATAGCTCTTCACTGCTTAAATTCATGAAGATGAGAAGCACTACAATTTACCAGCCGAAAATAATCTGGAAGCTCGCCAAGAAGGGTTTGTCCTGAGGGGCCAGGAACAGACTAGCACAGGCAGGGAGAGGCTAGCATCCTGAGCAGACCAGGGGCGGGGGTGATCTCTGTGGCTAGAGAAGTTATAGAGATGACTCTGCTATAGGCTAACTGCTCTGCCTTGACTACAAAGCAGTAAACTGGCAGAGAAATTAAAGCCTAAAACAGAGGGTCCTCTAAAAATTGCCAGAACCTAACGAGCTCTGGCTGTAACCCCTCAAACCCAGAAGTGACTCAGGCAGACTTTACCGCAGCCCTGTGGTCACATCCGGCAGTTCGGGGCTTTTGCGGGGGCAGTTACTAATCTGCACGGCAGGGGGGCACAGCCGGGGCAGCCTCTGATCAGCAGTGTGGGGGGCTCGGCCTGGGGCAATAGAACCTCCCCTGCTGACTGCGCTTCAGGGGCAGACACTTCCTGTCCCTGCAAATCCATTCACTGCTCAGCTACTAGTACCCACAGCCCCAGGGCAGGATTTGGCTTGGGGCAGTGAAACTCTCACTGCTATTGGTCTATTGGTCTATAATTTTCTTTCTCTGTTTTCAACCTACCTGGTTTAGGAATCAGTACCATGTCTGTGTCATAAAAGGAATTTTGGTAGGACTCCTTCATTCCCTATTTTTTCAAATAGTTTATAAAGCATTCTCCAATTGATAAATGGTCAAAGAATATGAATAGACAATTCTCAGATGAAGAAATTGAAACTATTTATAGCCATATGAAAATATGCTCCAAATCATTATTAATCAGAGAAATGCAAATTAAGACAACTCTGAGGTACCACTACACACCTGTCAGATTGGCTAGAGGGACAGGGAAAGATAATGTGGAATGTTGGAGGGGATGTGGGAAAACAGGGACACTGATACATTGTTGGTGGAATTGTGAACACATCCAGCCATTCTGGAGAACGATTTAG